>NC_134871.1:13734250-14059000 GCF_049852395.1 Peromyscus maniculatus bairdii
GTCCGAGAAAAAGAAATCAACTAAGGTACAGGGGTATTTCAAGCAAATACTTTTTAAACTTTCAGGATCTGAGTTGAGTTTCTTAATCTGAAAAACTTAAAAAATATATTTGAAATGTTAGTTAAGTTTCAAACTTAATGTTAAAATATAGCGCATTAACCAATTATACTATACTGTCTTTAGTGTATGCTGTTTCTGGACATCTGAATTTCTGGCTTTTTAAGTAAAAGTAATTTTCAGTTTCTAAAATATTTTTACTTATGACACCAAACATTATTTGTTTTAAGGTTGTACTTAAAATATGTAAATATAAAATATATAAATATAAAATATATAAATAAGCCTTTTGGAAGGCTTATTTATATATATTTGAAAAGGGAGAAATTATTTAAAATATTTGGTATTATATTAAGATGCAAAAATCAGTAGGTCTCCACATACAAATGACAAGTGTACAGAGAGATAAATCCAGGAAAAAAACACCTTTCACAATAGCAACAAGTAATATAAAATATCTTGGTGCCACTCTAACTAAGAAAGTAAAGGTCTTGTATAATTAAAAACTTCAAGTCTTTGAAGAAAGAAATTGAAAAAGGTATTAGAAGATGGAATGATTTCCCATGTTCATGGACAAGTAGGTAGGATTAATAAAGTAAAATTGTCTATCCTACCAAAAGCAATTTACAGATTCAAGACAATTCCCACCAAAATTCTAACAACTTTTTCATAGACCTTGAAAGGACAACTATCTACTTAAATTGGAAGCAAAAATAAATAAATAAATAAATAAATAAATAAATAAATAAATAAATAAATAAACAAGCAAGCTAACAAATAGATGAAACCCAACCCAATGTAGTTAGGACATACCAAAAAATAAAACATCTTGTGGAGGTATCCCCATTCTTGATTTCTAGTTGCACTACAGAGCTATACTAATAATAGCTGCATGATACTGAAAAAAAATCAAACACATTGCTCAATGGAATCCAACAAAGAACCCGACATAAATCCACACATCTATGAATACCTGATTTTTTATATAGAAGCCATAAATACACACTGAAAAAGAGAAACACGAATTAGAAAAAAGACAGTGTCTTCAGCAAATGATGCTAGCAACTGAATGTTTACATGTAGAAGAATGCAAATGGATCCCTACTTATTACCTTGCCCAAAACTTAACTCCAGATAAATTGAGGACCTTAACATAAAACCAGATACACAAAATCAAACAGAAGAAAATGTGGGGAATAACTTTGAATTCATTGGCATAGAAGACTTTCAGACTAGACTAGACTAGACTAGACTAGACTAGACTAGACTAGACTAGAATAGAATAGAATAGAATAGAATAGAATAGAATAGAATAGAATAGAATAGAATAGATTTTCTGGGTGGACTTGGTACAGGAAGGACAGGAAGAAGAGGATCAGGTGGGGAGAGGGAGCAGGAGGGGAAATGGGGGCAGGGAAAGAACTCAGTGATAAATAGCTAGAATAGAGAGACATTTCAGGAGTGGTATGAAAACCCAGTGCAATGGACACTTCCTTTAATTCACTAAGCCATTCATAATTAAGTCACCAAATAATGAAGGAGACAGAGTCTCAATTGGGCATCTCTTATCACAAAAAGGAGGCTTCAAATACCAGAACTGGGTTACATCCCATTGAGTTATTAGCCAAAGGTATCCCTTAGAAATCCCAAACAATGCAGACCGTTGACAGGAAAATAGGTTGCTCTCCACAAACTGACATCAAGGCTCCATTGCTGAAGACAACAGCCATACAACCCATTGAAGAAGTTGAGCTGGTACCTACATAGAACTTTCACCCACACATTCTAGTGTTTTTGGTATGGGAAGATACTTTGCAGGCTACCAAAAGAGGAATGTAAGCACTAACCTAGCTACAAAACCCTTGATCTACAATCTTTCCTGCCTATAAAATAAGCTAGGGCAATGGTAGCACAAAGCTTGTGGAAGGAACCAAAAATTATCCAATTTGACTTAAGGCCTACTCCACAAGATGGAACCTGTATATGATACTGCATGGGTGCCCAAGAGTCAGAGACTAGATAACCCAGATACCTAGGAAAAAACCAAATACTACTGGATCAAAAAAGGGTAACAATATAATGATTCTTAATGGTATTCTACTATACTCATAATTCAGTGCCCTATTTAGCCATCGTCAATGAAGTTTCTTCTTGCACCATGTGGGAACAAATGCAGAGACCCACAGGCAGAAAATATACAAATATAATATAGAAAGACCTTGTAATACACAGCTCTGAATGCCTTAATCAAATCCCTCTCCTCAGAGCTCAGGGAACCCTGGAGAAGGAAATGCAGAAAGAGTGTCAGAGCCAGAGGAGGTGGAGAACACCAGGATGACAAAGCCCTCTAAATCAACCAAGCATACAAATATATATATATATATATATATATATATATATATATATATATATATATATATATATATATATATATTTGTAAATTCTGGGATCCACAAATAATAGTGAACATATCTGTCATTTTATTTTATTTATTTTTTATAAATAGTGCGCTGCAATGTTTGCACAGTAGTTTTTTTTTATTTTTAATGATTTAGTTTTATGTGCATTGGTGTTTTGTCTGCACATGGTCTGTGTGAGGGTGTTGGATCATCTGGAACTGGAGTTACAGGCAGGTTGAGCTGCCATGTGGGTGCTGGGAATTGAACCCCGATCCTCTGGAAGAGCAGCCTGTGCTCTTAACAGCTGAGTCATCTCTCCAGGCCCTTTGCACAATATATTTTTTTTCATATTTGGCATTTTAAATTAGACTTCTTTTGCATAACATCTTCAGCTGAATCCATTTTCCTGCAATTAGCATAAAATTTATTCTTTTTTATGTAGGAATAGAGTTCTGCACTTTCTTCTGTTGATGGGCAGTTGTTCTAACTGCATAAGGTTGGCAGTGCTGCAGTCTCAATAGATGTGAAAATATGTCTGTGGTGTGTTGATCTAGAGGCCTTTTAGTACATAAAATACTAAATAGTATAATATATATATATATATATATATATATATATATATATATATATATATAGAGAGAGAGAGAGAGAGAGAGAGAGAAATAGTATAGCTAGGTACTTCATGCCTCTTCATGAAGTCTTCTTATCAGCATTTACCTTTCATTGTTTTATTTTCATTACTTTTTAAATTTATTTAAATTTTAAGTGTATATAGATGTGTGTGCACCTGCCTGCAGCAGGTAGAAAAGGCCCTCAAACCCACTGCACCTGTAATTACAGGGGTTTGGAAGTCACCAGATGTGCAAAACTGGGAATGGAACCCAGCCTTCCACAAAAGCAGCAAGCTTTAACCACAGAATCATCCCTCTACAGCCAGTTATTGGTTTTCTTAATGCTGGTCTTTCTGACTGTGGTAAGATATAACTTCAGTAGTGTTTTAACTTACATTTCCCTGGTGTATAAGAACTATCTTGTACATGTTTATTGATTTCCAAATCTTAAAATTAAACAAGAATGCGTGTGTGGTGTATGTGCATATCCCTAAGGGTCTATGTATAATCATATGTTAGTATGCATGCATGTAGTTGCATGTGTATCCCATGTTCAACTTTGAGTATTATCCTTCATTGCTCTTGTCCACAATTTTAAAACAGTATCCACCTGCCTCAAGCTTCCCAGCAATGAGGCACATATCATATGCCAAGCTTGCACAGGAGTTCATACAGAGGTGTTTAGGAACTAGATTCAGGACTGCATGCTTAAAACAGTTTACATTACCAATGGGGATTTTTTCCTAGTCCTTATTTCCAAACCTTGATACTTCTGGTTTAGCTAATTTATTATTGCATTATCACTTCTGGCAAATAGATTTCAATTTATTGTGGATAAAAAATGAGCATACATAGAAATTTTAGCATGTCAAAAATTAAAGTTTTATTTTAAATTACTTTTATGAAATTAAAATATAATTATGTAATTTTCTCCCATTCATTTCTGCCTGGCCCCCTCCCTTGTATCCTCCTTACTCTATCACAAATCCATTTTTCTTAGGGGACTCATATATCTGAAGAATAAGTAGTGAAACTATTATCAATGTTTTTAAAAATATCTTGTGAATGTTTCCCATCTTCTGGTACTCACACATTAATATAAATTGCAGTAAAAAAAGGCCTAGTTTATGCCATCATACTCTGTTTTTGACTATTTAAATATATCCTTTCTTCTGAATATTTTACAAGAAATTACCTTTATTTTTCGGAAAACAATCAAAAGTATTATGAGGTATGAGTACTCTAATTCTGTCAGCACAAATATTTACTGTGTGATAAACATTATGAACTAGATATGTACATGTCCATGTCATTTTGTTTTACCTATAGGCTATTGCCTCAGGTGATATATCATCTGTGTTAGTAAAATCTAGTTACATAATGTTAGTAAAATGTACTTGAAATCACTTGAACTTCTGACAGACTAATGGGAAAATGAGTTGTTGTGGAATACTTATTTAAGATGCGTTACATTCATTTATTCTGTGGAATATTTGTTTAATGTTGCAAAGATGTCTTTCATTCATTTATGTTGTATTTGTTTATCTCTGTAAAGCCATGTTACTTTACCTGTCTAAGACACCTGACTGATCTAATAAAGAACTGAATTTCAATAGCAAGGCAAGAGAAAGCATAGGCCTGGCTGGAATGCAGAGAGAATAAATAAAAGGAGAAATCTAGGCAACAGAGAAAGGGTCAAGAAAAGGAGAGAAGAAGAGGATGCTAGGGTCCAAGCACTTAGCCAGTCACAGATAAAAAAGAAGAAAGACATATATAGAATAAAGAGAGGTAAAAAACCCATAGGCAAAAAGGAGTTAAAGAGAAATGGGATAATTTAAGATACAAAAGCTGGCTAAAAACTAGCCAACCTAAGGCTGGGCATTCAAAAGTAAGAATAAGTCTCCCTGTGTCTATTTGGAAGCTGGGTGGTAAGTACCCAAAGAGAAAAAAAAAAAAGAAAAAAAAAAGCTACAACGAATGTCCTTTACATTGTGTGAATTAATTCTAATGTTATCACATGCATTTTCCTTTGCTGATATAAATAAGTTGAACACAGCTTAACACAGACATCCTAGAAACTTTAAAAACAATATGGCTAAATCAAAATGAACTTAAAATCCACAAATTGCAGTTTACGCTTGTCATCCATAGTCTTACATTCGATCTGTATTTTAGCTGATTGCAACATTGCCTTGTCTCCCAGCATGATATCAAAGACTTGAAAATTAGACAAGCACTTTCCTTTCTTTATTATTGCTATTTTATTCATTTATTTGTGTGTATTTTGGTGTGTGTGTGTTTGTGTTTGTTTGTGTATCTGTATATGTGTGTGTGATTTATACATTTAATGCCTACCATATCTACAAAATGTAGATTATCTGAAGTCTTTCTTAACGTTAATGTTCCTGCATCTTATTATTAAATGTGATGCCTCACCTATATTGTAACAAATGAGAATACTTGAGTTTCAGTTCTTTGAAACTAACACTATTAATATTTTATAGACATTTCTCCACAGAGCTGATACATCCCTATCTATCTGTATGTATGTATGTATGTATGCATATCTATATCTGTATCAGATATAGATATATGAAATCGAATTATTTAAATCTAGAATTGGCATATGTAGTGTTTTCAATGATAAATGTCCCTTATAATCCCAGACATTTAAATAGTTGGTCCTAGTTTATGGTACTGTTTGGGAAGGCTTGGAGGTGTGGCCTTGTTAGAGGAGCTATGTTATGTCACTGAAGGTGAGCTTGAGAGTATAAGGACGCCATGCCATTTTCCATTGCACTCTCTGCTACCTCCTTGTGGTTCAATATGTGAGCCTCCACCTCTGCCCCAGTCGTCATTTCTGCTGCTTACTGTCATGCACCTCACCATGACAGAATCTTACATCTATGAAAGTGTCAGAATAAATAGTGTGTTACTTCCATGAGTTGCCTTTGTCATGGAGTTTCTTCACCTCAATATAAAATAACAAACATGTCATACAATGGGTAAACATGAAGCCAAACCATTACTTAGAACTTCACCTTCTGTTTTGAAGACACTAATAGGGACGTTAGGCATTAATAGTAGAATGCATATATAATATATACATTATATTATAAACTGTACCACTCAGTGACCTAATCATCCTACTATACAAAACTTCAAAATTAGTGTTTAATTATATCTCAAAGAAAATCCATTCAATAGTATTAAATTAAAATGTGAAGCTTCTATATGGTGTTAATAACTGTGTCCTGATTATTTCTGAATGATAACTATTTGTTTAGATTTTTTTCTTTCAAAATTCTACTTAGCAAATAAGGTTTACTACAATTCCTAAAAGTGAATATTCATATCCACTGACATAAAGGAATGATTTAGTAAATCAATATAATACAACATTGTAATATATAAACTTCAGAACGAGATATGAAATAATTATTATTTATGGTTTGAATTTTTAGATATTTAGATATTCAGTTCAAGTTTCTTTCATTTCATGGTCTAATGGAAAGAATCTTCATTTCTTGCTGTCATCTGCTTATTTCAACCTCAATAACTTTTCTATTTAAAACCACTAGGAACTGATAGGCATTCTTGTTTCTGATCATGCTGAACATATTGAGTCATCAAAATGCATGCTTTTTTTTTTAAGGCTAGCACTCTAAACAAATGTCCATGCATCTGGAACATTAACTTCTTATAATTCTAACTTGTTTAAACTTTTATTTAGAAAAAGCATTCATAAAATGCAAAAATCAACTTTCTCCTGGACTTTTTCTTACCTTGTACCCCTTATTGTAGTCCTTACATACAAGCAATGATAATAATTCACTTATCCCTGAGCATTCAAAATTGTTCTGAGGGCACATAATACATACTCTTGATTAAAGTGAAATAAATTCTGTTTATTTTTGGCATAATGTTCTGTGTTTCTTACATAATATAATTTTAAAAGTCAGGATATTTCTTTGTGTGCTTTCTCTTGTAGGGCATATCTGAATTTCAATGACCATACTTTAAGGAGCGACACAGAAAAAGAATAAATGATCCAAATTTCACTCTTTATCTAACTATGTACTCTCACTTGGCCTAGTCTGCTCAAATTTTTTATCATTATTGTAGATATGGACTTTTAGCAAAGATGCTTATAATTATATAATTATCTTAATTTTTCAGTTGTTAGTGATTTAAATTTCCTAGAAATGTAAATGTTAGCACTCATTTGTTGGAATAAACTTAGTTGTATGGTCATGTATAGGCTTTGTTTGTGCATCATTATATTAAGTTCATTAATATTTTGGGCTCTTATATATGTTTATAATGACAATCAGTCTTTACTACATTAGTGGTGATATCTCTGTTTTGTCACAGAGGTGATGTTATGAGAAGGACTTGTTTCTTTTGCTTTGGATCGAGCACCTACAATGTTCTATTTTTCTTTCTAAGTTTTATTTTTTTATTTTTATTGAAACATGTAATTGTCCAAATTTCTATTATCTTGTCTATCATTACCTTTAATTTTCTTTTCCTAAGATCCCTCATATTGTCAGTTTTTGTTTGTTCCTTTGTCTATTGTCTTGACATAGTGGCTCACTCGATAGGCTCACAGGAAGCATGAACTTCTGGTTTTCCAGATTCAGAGTCTTAGGTTCCGGGATTGGAGATTGCCAGCACAGTGACCAGCTCACAGTTTTATTGCTGATACTATCCGTGTGCAATTTTTCTCTGTTATCAATCTCAAACACACTATACAAACATGAATATTATTTTTTCAAAATGCCATCTGTTAAGCTTGTTGTTTTTGTGTTTTATTTCTCTAGGTCATTAATCTCTAGTGTTCTCATTTAATTTCACTTTAGTGACATGGATATGATTAATTTGTACCTTATCTTTTTGAAGTGGGTAGTTGGATAATTTATTTCTCAGTTTCTTTTTCTAATAGATAAATTTAAGTTTTAAAAAATCTACGTTGTTATCAGTATCGCAGCAGTTCTAAGATATTGTTAAGTTCAAAATACTGATTTTTTTTTTGTCTCCCAGAGCTGAGGACCGAACCCAGGGCCTTGCTCTTGCTAGGCAAGGTTCTACCACTGAGCTAAATCCCCAACCCCGATATTGAAATTTTTAAATTCATTTTACATACCAAGCACAAATCCCCCTCTCATCCCTCCTCTCACTCCAACACACACACACACACACACACACACACACACACACACACACACACACACACACCTGCCTTCCCTGTACAATAAAAGAACTTCTGGAAGTATCATCATTCCTGACTTCAAATTCTGATATAGAGCTATACTAATAAAAACACTTTGGTATTGGCATAAAAACAGACACATGGATCAATGAAATCAAATTGAAGACCCTGATATAAATCCACACACTTATGAATACCTGATTTTTGACAAAGAAGCCAAAACTGTACATTGGAAAAAAAGAAAGCATCTTCAACAAATGGTGCTGGCATAACTGAATGTCAACATGTAGAAGAATACAAATAGATCCATATCTCTCACTCTGCACAAAACTGAAGTCCAAGTGGATCAAAGACCTCAACATAAATCCAGTTACACTGAACCTGATAGAAAAGAAAGTGGGAAGTAGCCTTGGATGTATTGGCACAGGAGACCACTTCCTAAATATAACATCAGTAGCACAGACACTGAGAGTAACAATTAATAAACGGTACCTCCTGAACTGAAAAGCTTCTGTAAGGCAAAGGATGCTGTCAATAAGACAAAATGGCAGCCTAAAGAATGGGAAAAGATTTTCACCAACCCCACATCTTACAGAAGACTAATATCCAAAATATATAAACACAAGAAACTAGACATCAAAATATCAAATAATCCCATTAAAAATGGGGTACAAATTTAAATAGAGAATTCTCAACATAAGGATCTCAAATGGCTAAAATATACTTAAAGAAGTGTTTAACATCCTTAGCCATGTGGGGAATGCAAATCAAAATGACTCTGAGATACCATCTTATACCCATCAGAATAGCTAAAATAAAAAAAAAAAACTGATGACAGCTTATGTTGGAGAGGATTTGGAGCAAGGGGAACTCTCCTCCACTGTTGGTGGGAATGCAAACTTGTCTAGCCACTTTGGAAATCAGTATGGCGGTTTCTCAGAAAATTGGGAATCAATCTCCCCCAAGACCCAACAATTCCACTCTTGGGCATATACCCAAGGAATGCTCAATCATACCACAAGGACATTTGCTCAATTATGTTCATAGCAGCAATATTCATAATAACCAGAACCTGGAAACAACCTAGATGACCCTCAGCCAAAGAATGGATAAAGAAAATGTGGTATATCTACACAGCGGAGTATTACTCAGTGGAAACAAAACAATGACATCATGAAATTTGCAGTCAGATGGATGGAACTAGAAAAAACTATCCTGAGTGAGGTAATCCAGACCGAGAAAGACAAACATGGTATGTACTCACTCATAAGTAGATACTAGATGTAAAGCAAAGGATAACCAGACTACAATTCTCAGCCCCAGAGAAGCTAGGTAGCAAGGAGTAAATAGCAGGACCCTAAGAGGGATGCATGGATCTCCCTGGGAAGAGGAAATAGATGAGATGTCCTGGATTAGGAGTGGGGGTGGGGCGTGGGTGGGAGGGCTTGGGGCGTAGGGAGGGGTGGGGAGCAGTGGGCAGGGGATGGAGGATTTGGGGACATGAGGCTCAGGATGGTTTAGTTGAGGGTGGGACAGAAAGGGAGAGTAATAAAAGAAATATGTCGATAGAGGGGCCATTATGGGGATAGGGAGAATCCTGGTGCCAGTGAAACTCCTAGGAATCCACAAGGATGACCCCAGCTAAGGCCCCAGCAATAGTAGAGACAGTGCCTGAACTGGCCTTCCTCTGTAATCAGATTGGTAACTACCCTAACTGACATCACAGAGCCTCCATCCAGTACATAATGGAAGCAGAAGCAGAGATCCACAGCCAAGTACTGGGCCAACCTCCAGGAATCCAGCTGAAGAGAAATACGAGCAAGAGCAAGATCATGATGGGAAAACCCACCTAGACAGCTGACCTGAGCTAGTGGGAGCTCATGGACTCTGGATGGACATTTTGAATTATTATTTCACTTTATGGGGATTAGTGTAAGTATTTCTCTAATTTGTGCAATTTATTTTAAGTAATTTTCAGAATTAAATTGATTTTAATTAAGTGTCAAAATTAATCTTTTAGAATATATTTTAAAATATATTTAAAAACTCTTTTAAAAATATTCATTATATTTTTTGACATTATAACACCACTATATCACCTCTTCCTTTTCTTTCCTTTTTCTAAACCTGCTTGTATACCTTCCTTGATCTACTTCAAATTCATAGCCTCTTATATCATTTAGTCCTGTTACACACACACACACACATACACACACACACACTCATATATATATATATATATATATACATATATATACATATACATATATATATGTATATATATATATGCTTTTGAATTAAAATTTGGTATTGTATAAAAAAATTATTGTGGTCTTCCTTGAAGAAGATTGTTTCCTAACTCGCAGGAAATAACTGGAATTTAACAAGGACATCAATAGACATGCTAATGTGGATGGCAACATGGTGGGTGATGGGAGTTGGGCCTTAGGAGGCCTCAACCTTCTACAAAGAACCAGAGGAAACTAGGAAAGCTGACACTTATTTTAGTAATTAAAATATTAAAATACTTATTTTTCTGAACTTCTGTTTAACTTCCATTCCTATGGTAAAATCTTTAGATAATATGAGACCCTATCTTTATTTTGTTCTCAGAGTTAAAAGTATCAGCCAACAGGCTTATCCTGACAGTCCTTTATTAGCATATGCACTAATCCAATAGTCCATTTCAAACATTTGTTGGCCAGACTATAGGCTCCTATTGCTGACATCCTGAAGCATAATTTTAAAATGAAAAGGTTTATTTTGGCTCTTAGCAGAAGAGATTTTAATCTGTGGTTGGTTGAAACCATTACTCTTAGGTCCACAAAAAGTTAGAAACATCATAGCAAAACAACTTGGAGGCAGAGAGTTGATCAATGAAGAGTGACAAGGGAGCACAAAGCCTAAGAGGAGCGAACTTTGCCTATATTCCCTCTGCAGGCACGCCTATCTCCTAATAGTCCATTATAAATTATTTCCATTGAGTTCACTGTGGTCCATTCTTGAACCATCTCATCTGGTCTGATAGATTCAAACATCAATGGTACTGTATTCATTTCAGAGTTTACTTGCCTAATATGTACATTCTCGTGAGTGTTGCCTGTAGATTCAAATCCCTTTTTCGTCGCTAATTGGATGACCAATAAGTGTATCAAAGTGGACCAGTTCAAAGCTGAACCAGGCTCTATCCCTACTACATAGGAATGCTTGTGCCACAAGCTCTAAATCTCATAAATACTTTAAAACGATTACGAGTATGAATAATTTCACTCTTAAGGCTGTATTTTTAAAATGGAAATTCCTATATTTTGAAAGATAATAACATTGAAAATGTAGACATTCAGAAATAGCTTAAAGATTAACTAAAAATCCCATTATTGTAGAGACTTAGAATGAAATTAGGTGGGCATAACACTTTAAAATGCATTAAAACTATTTTCCTTTTAGGGCTGCCATGGCACAGATTTTTTTTCTACAAATCTTCCTTTTATGTGGAAGATTTTCACAAGTGAAAAAAGCTGAGGATGAACCATCAGTTTTATTGCCATTGTTAAATAAATTAATATACATGAGACATTTTGTTTATTAATACTAAAATTTTAGTAGGCTTAAGCAACATCTCATGACTTTCTACATTTAGTGAACAGTTTAATTGAGTTCAAGAGCAATGGAGTTTTTACTCTCAAGCTAAATAATGAATTATTTTACACAAATAATTTATATAAATTATAATCCCATGGTGAAAAAGTTTCTATGAAATACAGTGTCACACAGTAGTCTTGAAATATCCATCTTTCTTAAATTATATACATAGGAAAATATCAATTTTATGAATGTAATATACATGTACATATATATTTAGATAAAACTTCAATGGGAATTTAGCCTGTAAAATTTAATCAGATATTCAAGTTTATTTAAGCCTTTGCTGTAATTATTATTTTAAATGCCCTACAGGCATAAGTATTTTTAAGGCTTTAGTTTGGAAAACTTACCCTGCTTCTCTAAATAATTGTACTGTCCCCAAAATAAAACAAATAGTTGTGAAATCAATCCATTAAATTTGAAGGAGCTTCTTATACTGATAAGTGATAAGGCTTTTAATTGTGGGGAAATATTCTTGTGATGTCTTTATTAAATGTCTGCCTCACTGTCTCTTTTCCTACAAGAAACAAAAATTATTATGATCTGTTAAAAAGATTAACAGTTTCATATTGAACTTTCTCTGCCATAGGATTTCATCTTCCACAATGGCAGCACTAGTGACATGATTGGCACATATTTAGATACTTTAATCACCTAGGAAACTGAAATGCCTGGCATTCTATCCATGCACACAGCACTTCATCATCTTCATAAAACCAGAGATGCTTGCAAAGGCACACACATGTACTGTTCAAGACACCATGCTTCTTTCATTGGACAATTTTGTTTTTAATAGGCTGTGTATGGATCTTATGTTGTAATTATAACCTAATTAAAAAATAAAATTTATTGCATAAGTGCATTTTCACTTTTCGTCATGGAAATGAATTTACCGCTCTTTGAAATCTGATGTGACAGCCTCTTCAAATTCAGAAATTGGCTTGCTAGAGACCTCCAAGGACATGATCCTTCAAAGTGCTGTTTGTCAAATTGCCCTGACACACCTCCTGTGGGAAAACTAGTCTTTGATTGTAAATGTGAAGTGGAAATATGGAATATCCTTCTATACTGATCTTATAGATCAAGGGAAGCATGACAAAAATTGAGCAGGTGAAAACACCTAAAATTAAATCTGCTGTGGGTGGGTATGGGAGGGTGAGGGTGAAAGGGTTAGAAAAAAGAAAGATTGATGTTAGAAATACCTGTATACTGATTCTTTTATTTACACTTGAAAATAATAATTAGTAATATTGGAGGACAAGTAAAATTACATTTTTTCTGATATCACTACTCCTTAGTGCTTAATACACATTCATAACTAATTATGTATCTGTAATTAATAAGTACCTTTACTGATCTGATGTATTTTTTCTGAGGCCAGTCTATAAATACATGCAAATAAAAATATGTAGTATATGAAGCCAAAAGCTATTTTTCTAAAATCAGTAAACTTCTCTCATTAATCTTTAATGAAATTCAGTTATGAAATAATACATATTATCCATAATATTCCACATATCTGTATATACATATAAATATTTATGACACTACTAATAAAAGTGATCTACTTCAAAGCATCTGAATTATGAGTCAAAAATCTTAATCTTTCTCAGGACTTAGGAAGATAATGAGAAATTTTTATTAAACTTCAGAAAGGAGGTAAACTCATGTTTTATTTAATTTATCATAAGTAAACTACTCTTGAGGACTTTGAAAAGGGCTTTCTAAGGAAGAAGGACTTCGACTTGTCAATTTCTTACTGATAAATATTATCTTAGAGCTTGAATGTTGAACACCCATGTATTTTCTGTTATGTAAAGGCTGCATGTTGCTCTGTCATATGTCTCACTTGTCAGAAAACTCTCTCCAGCAATCTCGGGTAACCAATTAACTGAATTAGAATTTAGCAATTCTGAATTCTCCAAAATAAGTGAGTTATTGTAACTTTTCTATACCACACACACAAAGTCACTCTTCCATGTTTCAATTGGAAGACAGTAAGTTAAAGAGTGACATATGTCCTTAAAAGATTATATGTAATAAATGTGCCACATTTTAAGTAAAGATCAAATAAAAAAGATGGGTTATGGATGATTTGCTAATTAGCATATGTAATTAATAGTCATTCAAATATTTGTATAAATTTTACAGAACCCCGGTTGATGAGTTTTTACATCTCTGACTATATATCACAGTATTATTCTGATGATTGTGTCATTCCATTTTGTCACCCTCATATGGTGCTAGGGAGGCCAGAGACTAACTTGTCTGCTTTAGGGTCAAAAACTTCAATAAATACCTTTATAACAAATATTTGGAAACATGTATATTTATGCAGCTGAATGTTACTGAGATATAGGGCAATACTAGATCTTCTCAAACATAGAGTATAACAGATGACAAGTAGAAGATATCGGTTGAATCAAGTTATGAAGAGATAAATATGAATTTGGACTGATTTTTTTTTTATAAAGAAATAGGTAGTTACTGATAATTCCTTTAATTGTGATTGTGTTGCCTTCTGAAAGGATTTGACAAATAACCATGAGGGCATAGGCAAATGAAAATATTTCTCAACATACCTCAAAGTATCTCCTCCAAATAATCTATACTACTTACTGTGTGTCAACTCTGTGCATTGGTTTTCTGTTTTCAGAATCAAGGTGAATTTCTTCTGGCTCTTAAGATTTTTAAAAATAATTCTCTATTCATTTTTGTTTTATGTGCATTGGTGTTTTGCCTACATGTATTTCCGGATGAGGGTGTCAGATCCCCTGGAACTGGAGTTACAGAAAGTTGTTACCTGCCATGTGGGAACTGGGATTGAACTTGGGTCCTCTGGAAGAGCTGTCAGAGCTCTTAACCACTGAGACATCTCTATCCCCCTTCTTAAAGATTCTTAAGTTTGAAAAGAAATCCCCATAAAAGTTTATTTTATATGAAATTTTGTGAAGCGATTTTAAATTTATTTTGTTTTATATCAGTGAAGTACTGTTTATACTTTACATATCCATTTTTATGCTTATAAGCTTAAAATTTTAAACAATATATTTTGATCATGTTCTTTCCACCCCCAGCTCCTCCCAAATCCTCTCTACCTTCCTACTCTCAGCCAACATCAAGTTATTTCTAACTCACTCCAAAAACAATTCAAAATAAACAAATGGAACCTAAAATTACATAAAATAACACCAAATCAAACCCAGTCATCAAGAAGACAATGAATATGCAGAGAGTGAGAGATTTTGAAACACTCAGTGGTAAATCACTGTCTTTTTCAAACTCTTCCCCTCAAAGCTCATTGATTTTTGTAGATGAAAATCCGGGAAGACTATGAGAGTCCAAATTGGTCTATGAATCCTAGGAAATGGCATTTTCCAGACAGAACAGAGCTGATATACATATGACCTCACAGAGACTTTGGTAGCACTCACAATTCCTGCACGTTTAAACCAGACTAAATCTTATAAAAAAAATGAAGCAGATACAGAGTCTCCTCCCTCTATCCAAACAGCTATTTGTAATCAAAGTTGCTGTTTTCAGGGGAAAAAATCAATTTTCTCTATGAGGTGTTACTGGGTTTATCAACCACAGACCTATACTAAGAAGTTCTTGGACAATACAAAATGAACTACATGTTTTTATCTGCCATTTTTAAAATTTGTTTTGACTTGCTTCAGTGCATGTTAATTTATTTTTTACTTTTAGAAAAATACATTAAAGGCAAAATGAGAAAATTATGGGTTATGCGTATTTACTACTAATATTAGAAATAACCTTAACATATTCAAATATGTTATGCATCATAATATTTACATATATTAATTTTTAAGTGGTTATAAGCAACTAGATAGTAAATTTGCAGTTATGATATGATCTATAGGGCATCTATACTGCTTTTATGCTTTATATTACAACCTATTTTGAATTATTTGTAGTTATTGCAGAGATACAATTCACTATTCATTAGAGTCACCACTTAAAACACCATCCTATTGATCTAGGGGCTTGAGATACAGGCTCAATATGTGGTACCGCTATTGTAATAAGGGTGAAAACAGATGTCAAAGCAAAATCTAGAAGGGAATACTCTCTGAAGAAGAGCAGAAGCACACAGAATGAATCCTCAGCTAAAACACATGTGAGTGGTCGTGGCTGTGTTTCATTGTCAGCAGAAATCAATATGACAAACCAAGGCAGATACTGCAACAGAAATCACTTATAAAGCCTTGGAACATTTATTACTCATTTTTCTTGTGCCATTTGATTCAGGGTGCTGCAAATTTAAAGCCATCGGAGTAGAATGCAATTGTTGTGTTTGAAGTTATTGGAGGCAGTTCAGAACTATTCAGTGTTGTGAGTGATGCTCCTGGTAATATTTTATGCCTTCTAAAAAAAAGACCAAAGGAAAACACACTTTCTAGAGAAAACTCTATTAACAGTACATATGTTTTCATTTACCAGCTTTTTATATTTGTAAATTGTATTTCTGATGATAATCACAGAAGCACACACATGCGCATGCACGCACACACACATAAACAGGTTAGGCTGAAGAATGAACGAAGGTTTTCTCATTAATATGTCATTCATAAACTTTGTTCAACGTACTGCCTGTATTGTGAGTTAATTCAGGCAAGTCAGATGGCCAGAAAGGGGAAAAAAATGAGGCTTATTATGTAGAGACCTGGAGAACTGAGACAGTGGAGGAAGAACAACCCAAACGCATTCACGTTGCCACTTACCACACCACTGTATTGATCAATATCCATCATTTTTAATTCACATTCATTTCTTAAAACTAACGTTTGAATAGAAATAAATCAGTTTTTTATTTGTACACTTAGTGAACAGTTTTATTAAGTTAAACAAAGTTAAGTTTAGTATGATTGTGTTGTCAGATTATCTTTCAATATGTGGTGTTATGTTATTTTGTTACTATTTTCACTTTTTCTTAAATTTGTTTTGTGGAGAACAAGAGATGGCATGGTGGGTAAGGACATTCACTGTTCTTGAAGAGGATCTGGCTTCACTTCTCAGCATTGTATCAAGGGATTACAACTGACTTTAACTTTAATACCAGGGGATTTAATCCCCTCTTCTGGCTTATACAGGCCCAGGGTGTACATACAGCCAAGTAGGTTAATGCACATAAACATAAGTGAAAATAAGTAAAATAAAATAACTTTTGTACAATTGTGTTTTAGAAAGTTATATACTTGTTAGGAGAGAGACACACAGAGTATGATATTGGAAGTCTAATCAATTATGGATAAATATGTATGAAATTGAGTCGCTCTTTCTCTCTTTACACACACACACACCACACCACACACACTCACAAACTGTTTTGCTGCCTTGTATTTATGCCTGTGACTGTAAAGTGCAAAATTCCCATCATTCCTCTGTTGCTATAAATGATGAATTAAAAAACTGAATATATTATTCATATGCATACCACTTTAAAAGATTATTGATGATCATGTGTGACCTTCCATTTTTTATTTGTTCCTTCATTAGACAATTAATTATATTTGAAGGTTCCATGCCATTTAATATGTTTTGAAATCTGGTTGAATGTTTAGTAGATTTCACATTAACACTGTTGTCAACATCATGAAATGATTATATCCTATGTAGATATTTTAAAATGAGAATACCCCCATTAAAAAAGCGAAAGTTAGGCAATGTATTTACTTATGCAATAAAATATTTGTAAGTGTCACATATTTGTAAAAATACTTAGTATCCTATCTGAATCTCACTGAGCAATAGGTCGGAATATACTGTAGTTGTTTAGGTATTGTCCTATCAGTTGGGTATTTGCTATTATTACAATGACAAAATTCAGGAGCTGCCTCTGCACTGATACTATAAAGGTATCTTCTCCAAAGTGGGGTTAACAAAAGAGTTACGTTGCCCGATAATATTAATTAATTACTTCTTTATCCACAGTGGTATTGTGACAATCACAATGGCTAAGAGCCTGTCACCTTAAACTGCTAACCCCATAATGGCCACACAAATAGTCCTAAAGAGATTACGGTGAATTTAATTGAAATCCAGCATTCAAAAGTGGAAAAATATTATCAAAAAAGATTGAGCCCCCGTGTAGGAAAATGTATTCTAGAAACCCAAATTCTATGGACATTCCCCTAGAGCCCTCCCAGTTCCAAATTATAAGTCCACTTATTGGGAAGCTTAAGGCTAATATTACCTGCACCAGGAAAACTAGGGAAGTCGTTCAAGTGTAATATGTTGTGGTACTTCTCTTAGAGACTTTGGTTCAGTGCATCACAATTAGATCACAGCAATCCACACCTTAATCATATATGATGATAATGATATATAGACAAAGAAAATTTGAAAGATATTTATGCATATGTGGCAAGGTTTATTGGTAGACAGTCTCTACAATTTTAAGCTCCTAACATTAAGACTATATTAAAATGCTACTAATATTTCATGGAAATCTTTTTTATACTTAGTCAAATTAATGTATATATATATATGTATGTATATATTATTTCAATGGTTTTTATACATCTATGTAAACTTAGAATCCATC
The DNA here is from genome assembly GCF_049852395.1 of Peromyscus maniculatus bairdii. Classification (NCBI taxonomy): domain Eukaryota; kingdom Metazoa; phylum Chordata; class Mammalia; order Rodentia; family Cricetidae; genus Peromyscus; species Peromyscus maniculatus. Next base: position 13,752,743 of record NC_134871.1, read on the forward strand.
ATATTATTCTTATTGAATAGTATCTTTAAATTTTGTATTAGCATTTATAATTTCATTTTAAACATTCTAGTACTTTTAAATATACTTAGAAACTCTTATAGTAATTTTCTATGAATTATATATCTTATATTTTATTAAATGTTTTCCTATTTAGATGTATATTTTATAAAATTGCTGTAATAACCCTTTGCAAAATTGCTATAATAATATCTAGACTATGTGATATGAATTTTATAAATTATAATATATGTAAATACTTTAAGATTGTCTTCTTAGTATAAGTGGTTTTGTTCTAGCAGAAGCTAATGACCATTACAAAAGATCTAGAGTCTGCTACATTAGCATTATTTGGGGAAGATTTCCAAAGCTAAATGCAGAGATGTTGAGTTCCATTGTGGATAGCAGCATGATGTATGAGGAGGAAGAGGAAGAAGGAGAAGAAAGTATTATGAAACTTATATGCTAAATAATGATACATGTTAAGATGATAACCTAGAGAATAAAGCCAAGGGCTTAATGTTAGAACACATCTTTCTTAATATGAAGATGTCACTAGCTTCCATCTCCAGTCCTGATATTTAAAGAAATCTTCTGTATGACAAAGGTGAGGATCAGTTTTGTTGTTGTTTTAACCAATATGCAGTCAATACGGGGCTAATATTTAAAATATATAAACAACAATAAAACAAAACAACAACAAAAACCTGGACATCAAGAAAGCAAATAATCCAATGTAAAATGAGCTGCAGATCTATGCAGAGATTTCTCAAAAAATGAAACACAAATGGCCGAGAGACACTTAAACAAATGTTTAACATCCTTAGCCATCATGGAAATGCAAATCAAAGCTCCTTTGTCATTCTATCTTACATCAGTCAGAATGGAAAAGGTCAATAAAAGAAACGACAGTTCATGCTAGTGAGAGTGTGGGGTTCGGGAACATTCACGCATTCCTAGAGAAGGTGCAGCTTGTACTTCCACTATGGAAATTAATGTGGCAGTTCCTCAGTAAGATAAACCCAAAAGACTCTACATATGACTACAGAGACACTTGCTCAAACATGTTTATTGCTGCTTTATTCACAATAGTCTGTGGTGATATTTTATTTGTGCTGAAATGTGGAGATATTTTATTTGTATGTTAATAAATAAAGTTTGCCTGGAGATCAGAGGACATAGCAAGCCGTTTTAAGTAAACACAGAAGTCAGGCAGTGGTAGCACATGCCCTTAATCTGATCACTTAGCAGGCAGGGTCTCTGTGTGTTCAAGGCCATACTAAGGAATAGAGACATGCCTTTAATTGCAGTTCCAACCATAGAGACCTGCATGCCTATACAGACAGGCAGTGGCAAGGAAGTGAGGTAGCTGGGCTAGGAACCAACGAGAGGGCAGAACAGCAGGGAAAATAAAGCCTGGGTTGATAGGAAGTCTTGCCATTTGGAAGCCGCAGAGATGGTGAGGCAAGGTTGGCTGGTGGCTCTCACTATTGCCCTGATCTCTAAGGCTTCTACCCCTATATTTGGCTCCATGTTTTTTATTTAATAAGACCATTTAGGAATTTGTCTACAATAGCCAGAAAATGGAAGGAGCCTTGATGTCTTGGAAGGATGGATAAAGAACCTATGGTACATTTACATGAAGGAATATTATTCAACTATTAAAAAACAAACAAAAAACCACAAAACAAAATCATGATATTCTCAGGTAAATTGATGAAACTAGAAAAAAAATCTTCCTGAGTATGGTAACCAAGATTCAGAAAGGCAAATATGGTATGTATTTGCTTATTATGTGAACATTAGCTGGTACATCTTCAATAAGCAGGCTACAATCTGTACAACTGAGGTTATAAGAGATCAGGTACAGAGCAAGGGACTATTAGAAGGGAAGGATCTCATTAGGAAGAGGTAAAAGAGCAGATAGCATGGGTGGATTGGAGAACAGGGATAGAAGTATCAAATGGGGATATTGAAGAAGGGAGTAAGGGCCATTTATAGGGTTGTGTAAAAACCTAATACAGTAGAAGCTACTTAAAGTATATACATATATGGAAGAAACTGAAAGAGAACCAGCAAAAATAACAAGGGAGACAGAACTCCATCTTCATCACCGAATGAAACCTCCACTACCAGGAATGGTTTACATCTAATACAGTTGTCCTTCAAGAGAGCCCCATAAGAACACCCGAACAACCCAAGCTATTGCCAAGGTTATTGATTGCTCTCCAAAAACTGATGATACGATCTTATTGCTGAAGACAACAACTACATAACTCACTGGACACGGAGAAGTAGACCTGGTGTCTACCTAGAGCCTTTAACATACTGAGACCAGTGTTCATGGAACTGGAAAATATTCTGCATCTGATTGTTTATTTATGAGAAAAAGAAAGAAATTTGCATGTGTGAGGAAGTGGGGAGTATCTGGGAGGAGTTGGGGAAAGAAAACTATAATGAGACTGTACTGGATGAAAAAGAAAACTAAAAAAAAAAAAAAAAAAAAAAAAAGAGCAAGCCCAAGTTTGAATTGGTAGATAGGAACAGTTAAGATTATAAAAGAAATGGAAATAAAAAATAAGAATAAATAAATAAACAAAATAAAAATAAGCACAGCAAAGAGATAAAATACACATATGGATAATTCAGTTAGAAAAAATATTCTGGAATAGAATAACAATTTTTCACATTCATAATAGTAAGAAGAAGGAGAGAATAGATGACAGTGATACAGTAACAGTGGTCATGGGGGAACAAGGAACAGATTTGCAATGAATAATAATAAGAAAAATATCAAAGGTATGACTAGGCCTATTGAATAGTCCTGAAGGGAAGAGTGAGGATTGAGAAATAGTAGATATGAAAAATAGATGATGTGAAGGATAGCACCTAGTGTAATAGGCGTAAAAGAGAAAGACAGAGACATAGAATAGCATCAGGAGGGCTCTAGGTCAATACCACCGTCACCCTGAGTTTATTCCCCGTGGGCTTTTTATACACCAGTATGGGGAGAGGCAAAAGACCTCCCCCTTTCAAAGACACCATGGTTCAAGGTACAGAGTACAGACAAGTGTAAACAATTTCTTAATTCTCAAAACTTCTAGTAGCCACGCCTTATGGAAAAACATCCTGTAATTATGTCTTGAAGTATATAAGACACCTGGTAACCACACCTTGGGTCAAAACATCCTATTAGGCAGCCTTGTGGAGCAAAACAAGCTCTGATTCTCTGACCTTGAGTCAAGACGGAATAAGGCCACACACTATGGAGTCTCTGTGGGCCCCTACAATGTTTTAAATATAGAATAGGGTGTTTTTTTTTGTTTTGTTTTGTTTGTTTGTTTGTTTGTTTTTGTAAAGTTTAAATACTCCATTTTAAGTATACTCAATGTATGCACAAATTTGAGAAACAGAGATGCCTTGGAATACATAAAATGTCCTTCTTTCTTCTTTTTCTTCTTTTTTTTTAATTTTGCTGAAAGTTATCATATGTGCCCTTTTGTGAACCGGGGGATGAGATGGCTTGAGTTCTGCTCATAAGCTGATTGAAGAATTCTATCGGATCTGTCCACTAGATCTGCACATTTGAGGAAATCCTGGAGACAATTTTGTTAGCCTTGAAATTCTACAAATGCAGCCCTTGAGGAAGGGAATTAGGAAAGTCATCAGTTTCCCCCTATGGCTAAAAGTTACTTGAGGAAGGCAATTGGGACAGTCACCAGTTTCCCCCTATGGCTAAAAGTTACTTAAATGTTTGGCTTCAGTTTGTAGTACAAATCAAAAGGGTCTCTAAAAGGAAATTCATCTTGGATCTCAAAACCAGATCATTAGGACTATCTTGTTCAGCAAATACAATGTTACAGTAAATAGAAGTTAACCCAGGAAAAAGCAGAGCCCCTTCTCCACTTGAGTGTAAAATGAATTTGTTACTCATTGACCAAATAGCTGAGCAGTAATCACGTAAGAAGGTGTTTATATGAGTCCAGCTTCCCACATTTCATATAAATCTCACATGTGGGTCAAACATTATTAGCCTTTGATAAAATAATTTTGCTTTTCACATCTTAATGTGGGTCCATATACATCAGATACATAAACACGAGGCACACAACATACAAACGTATAGAGGAATGAACTCTAAGAAAAATGTAAAAATAATAAATACAAAATAAAGGAAATGGTGGAAAATATTAAAACAGTCTCTGTCTCTTAAAAAACACAAATTCAAATTAAATAATTAACATTTTATTGTAAATATAATATTTGAACACATTACATACAATTCACTTTTTAAATGTAACTGTAAGGAGAGTCAAATTTTTTGTATTCATTAAGAACCTTTAAATACTAACCTGTTTACCAATAATGGAAACTGAAATAAAAACAAAAGATCATTGTTCTGTCATAAATCACCCGCCTCTTCTGAGTGTTCTAGTCATTGACTCTTGGAGTGAATGAACGGTTGGAATCACCTTTGAATCCTTGCTATAGGTACTTTCTTAACCTAAACAATTGTCACAAGTCAATATATGACAAGTAAACCAATGAGACTGCTGTCTTGTGGTCCTGCCCTGATGTGTCGAAGGGTCCTTGAAGGGGGCAGGGGTGAGGAATTGAGAAATGCTAGATAGGAAAAAAAACATAGACATAGATGAAGAAAGAGATAGAGACACAGGATAGCTTAGGGAGGACCCTGGGTCAATCAATACCCAGTTGCCTCAAGCTTATTCCTAATTGACATTTTATACAGTAGCAAGGGGAAAGGCAAAAGACCTCCAGGGTTCAGGATCAAAGTACAAAGTACAAACAACTGTTGACCCTTTCTTAATTGGAGGAACACCTGGTAACCATATCTTACAGCAAAGCACCTTGTAATTAGGCCTTGAAGCATAAGATAGCTGGTAACCATGCCTTCGGCCAAAACATCCTTTTATGCAGCCTTGGAGAGCAATATAAGCTTTGACTCTCTGACCTTGAGTCAAAATGGAAACAAACCACAAGCTGGAATCTTTGTGGGCTCCCACACTGCTGTCACATTACTGATTTGTAAAAGGACAATAACCATTGCTTAACATTGTTCTTGCTTTTTTCAAATTTCCCTGGTTTTAACTCACATCAGTCATGCTTTTCCTTCCTAGGTCTGAGCTTGCAATCCTCTCATGAACTCCTTTAATTCTGTTTAGTTTTCTTCACACACACCTTTATTTTTAAACTGTTCTCTAAACTAAAAATGTCTTGATATTAAATCTATGAAAATTTCAAACTTTTTCATCAGAGTGAAACAAAATATTTTAGACACTTCTTTGGCTCTGGCATGTCTGTCATATTTGAAATTTTGTTAGTAATGATAGCAAAATATTGTAGCTGGCTGACCTAATAAATATGTTTCTATCCACTGAAAATCTGTGTTTATCTTTACTGACTTTCAAAAAGAAATTAATTTCATATAAAATTATAAGTCTACAACTGCAACTTTCTTTTAAACTTAGGAAATGTGACTTTTTCCCATGATGTGAAATCTTACTAAATTAAATAGCACTGTGATTTTCTTTTCAGTCTTTGAAAGTTTCGTGTGTTATTATGATGTAGCTTGATCATATCCATTGTGTACCTCTTTCCTTCAGCTTCTCCTAGCTGAGTCCCACGTTTCTGCAGGCTTCATGTCCTCCTTTCTGTAACAGTTATTATGAACCACCTGAGTCTAAATAGTGCTGTCCCTAATACATGGGTGTGTTTCCATTGACTGGGTATGAGCTGACTACCAGCTGCCACATGAGGGCTACACTGCAACAATAGTAACTTGAGTGTTGTGGACACATAACTACTTTCTTATGAGATAAGAAGCCTGACCCACAAGAGGGACTTCATGCCTGCTTGCAGGGAATTGTGGAGTTGGCCTGGTCTAGTTACTTTGAGAGGCATGCATCATAGGGGGTTCAGGTTAGAGTCCATGGCTCCTGGGCACTGTGTGCCTTTTGGTCCCCAAGAAACTGAGGCACTCCCTCAGGCAATGGGGCATTCAGACTACCCGTGAATCTCTGTGTTCCCTAGAAGTCAGTGAAGCATATGGAAGTGTGGCGAAACCACTATTCTTAAATATTATTCTTGTGGGCCCTGTATAGCTTGCAAACATCATTGTATCCTGGCAACTACAATGGTATTCTTCCTGGAAACTGACATTTTATTCTTTGTCTGGTAGGGGTATAAAAGGTCTGATATCTTGCAAAAACTTGTCTCAGCCTCATTCTTGCTGAGCCCTGTCCAACTCAACCTGGTTTTACCTCCCATTGACCATATCAGGCAATGCTGGTTCAGTAAGTGCTGGCTCTTATACCTGGCACTGTAAACTTTTCAAAATCCAGTGGTTCCAAAGATCCTAGGTCCTAGGAGGTAACATACTGCTGTTATTTGCCAAATTATCATGCTGTTGAACTGCATTCTAAATACTTAAGTCTATATCCATAGATTTGTGCTTTTCTTGACTTTGGTAACAACTTCCTTTTCCACTGCATAGTGGTTAATGTAGAAACTCATACCTGGCCAACGCACCAAGATTAAATGACACTGAGTGGTTAATTGTGGATGGGTCATAAACACTTCTATAAATTATTAGTCAGATAATCCCTCATTCAAAATATATAGTTAATTTAGTTAATAAAAGAAAAATCAGAACAGCACAGAATATGTTAATTGTTCTTTTGCTAATGACCTATTACAGCAAGTTGACAATTTATTAAGGGAGTTTTAAACTAATATATTGTTTCCTATTTTAAAATATTTTAGCGTACTAGTTCACTACCCTCTTTTAAGTAAATTATCACTCTTTTCTAACTAATAAGACATTAAAATAACAAACTACAAATCCATCTGGATTTGATACAGACAGTACAAAAATCCAAGGTGTTTTTTCTTGGTTGATTAAATGTAGTTATCAAAAATGTATAGCAATGGGAGATAAGAATTAATGAGACATCCTTCCATTTTATTTACTTATTTTTATTTTATTTATCATCCATTTGTTTATTTATTTATCACTCTGTCCTGTCCTCCCAGTCTCTCTCTCATACCCCCTCTGTTCTCATCCCAATCTACTCCCCCTCCATTTCTGTTTAGGAAAGGGCAGGTCTCTCAAGATTATCCACAAAACATGACATATCAAACTGCAATAAGACTAGGCACCTTCTCATGTATTAAGGCTGGGCAAGGTGACCCAATTTGAGGAGTAGAGTCCCAAAGGCCTGTAAAAGAATCAGAGACAAATTTTCTTATAGCTAGTAGTCTAAGATGGGGTCATCCTTTTGGATTTGCAGGAACTTCCCTATCACCCAGTTTCTCCCTGTCCCTGAAATGTCTCCCTCTATCATGATATCTCTTTCATTGCTCTCCCACTTTATCCCTGCTCCAGCTCAATCATCCCGATCCCTTATGTTCTCATCCCCCATCCCCTGCCTTCTATCCCCATTTTACGCTGGAGATCTCATCTATTTTCCCTTCCCAGAGTGATCCATTCATCCCTCTTAGTGTTCTCCTTGTTAGCTAGCTTCTCTGGAGCTGGGGGTTGTAGTCTGTTTATCCTTTGCTTTACATCTATTATCCACTTATGAGTGGGTGCATACCATGCTTGTCCTTTTGAGTATGGGTTACCTCACTCAGGATGATATTTTCTAATTTCATCCATTTGCCTGCAAATTTCATGATGTCATGCTCCTTTGTTCAACCGCCTCGGAGGCCTGCCCCATTCTGATTGGAGAAGGAGTAGATGGTGGAGAGGGGTAGGTGGGAGGTGGTGAGAGGGAACAGGAGGAGAGGAGGCAGAAGAGACTGTGGAAAAGATCACCTAGGACTGGGCTAAATTTATATGTATATAAGTTCTGGAACTGAGGGCTAAGTAGAACTTAAACAATCAGTATAGGAGACAGAGAGGGAGAATGAGAGAGACTGATGAGTAATCAAAAACTAAGAATGATAGGTGAAATAACACTAAACTGTCAAAAGAAATAGAGGTCAAATGATAACTGATAGAGATTGAGAAAGGAAAATTTCACTGTGCCTAGTAACATGAAAGATTATAGATAAGAATATTGTGTCCAATGGGACATAATAAGTAACATTTTTTCAGTGCCAATTATTCTCAACTTTCACCCATTGCTTACAATCTTATGTAATAGTAAATCATGATCAATTTCTATTACAAGTATTCAAGGCATCTAGTCACCTCCACTACTCATCCCTTCACAGCACGATTGAATCATTAAACTGCTCAGATTTCACAATCACTTCTTTAAGTGATAACCCTAGTTTCAATCTTACATTTTTCTAACACATGCCAGGCTCTATATCAATAGTATTTCAAATTTAAGACATGACTATAACAACATAACTTTGAAAGCACCATCGATGCTGACAGGAAGCAACATTCCCTTGTTAATGTTTTGCCACCATACTCTAAACTCTCAGTCTAAATTCCAAGACTATACCTAACCTTGCTGCCTTACAACCTTGTTTTAGTCACTGAATAGGGAATAATGCTTTTCTATTTACTTGCTACAGATTAGTACAACGCAGACATTTATGTATACTGTCTTCACCTTCTAATTCCTTTCTTTAAAACTCTAACATATTTTCAAAATTAGCTTTGTTACAAATATCACACTTCCTTTAGATCTCAATGCACAAGAGTGTAATTCGATGACACATAATAATCATTTAAAATAGAAATTGCTGCCATTTGTTAATTTTTAGTTTGTCGTACTTTGATTACTTACCTATTCATTATCATCAGCCACTAGCATAGTATAAAGTATTTAATATAAATATGTGAAATAAACTTTATTCTTCAGTGTTTTTTTTTTTTTTTTTCCGAGACAGGGTTTGTCTGTGTAGTTTTGTTGCCTGTCCTGGACTAGCTCTGTAGACCAGGCTGGCCTTCTAACTCAGAGATCCGCCTGGCTCTGCCTCCTGAGTGCTGGGATTAAAGGCATGTGCCACCACCACCCAGCTGCAGTGGTATTTTTTAAGATTTCAGAGAGTGTTTAGGATGAAAGAGTAGCCACCACACAGATTGGGGACAAAACACCTACCCAAATAATTCATAATATTTTTATTTTGATGAAATTTTTCAATTCAAATATTTCAAAGTTTATTCCAGTTAATGTACATGAACAAATGGATACACATAATATTGAAAGCTCTTGAATATCTATCATTTAAGTTAAACACAAAAAAAGTAATGCATAAAATCTTTTCATAGAGACAATAATGTATCCCACTTTATCAGTGTTCTGCTCAGTAAATTCAATTCTAGAAAATAAACAAAAGTGAATGTAGATAGATTTTTCAATTGTGTTAATTTTATATCTGAGTTATAATGGAATAAATAAAACATGTATTGTTTTTTTTGTCTCCTTGGTTGTTTTCTAATATGAAATAGCTCCTTGTGCCCAGGCTTTCAATTAAAGTTAATTACTTCTTTGATTATAGTGAGTATTTGATGCAGTTTCTATTTCACTAAGACAATTTCTATAAGTAAAAAATAGATTGTTTTGCTGAGCAAGAATCTACTGTATTATACAGACAATTTGTATGAAGTCATTATTCAAAGGGAAACTAAAATGATTAGTTTCTACATGATATGTGTTTTCCTTACCATGCAAGTTAATTATGTCTCCCAAGTAAGTGGAGGTGAATGGTTACAGCGTACACATAGAAGCAATTTTCAGACAACTGCAGAAGCCAGGAAATAAGTTCTCCTGTAAGCAAGATAAATAGTGATGAAAATCAGCATTTCTGATTAGTCTGCATGAATTTCAGTCTGTGACCAAATTTATTATTACAGTGTCATTGTGACAGACTGTTCATTACCTTCTTCATCCTACAATATTGAACTTTTTACATAATAATTATTTTTTGCTATCAAGGAAAGAGATGCTTTCAACCATTGTTTATTCTGTAAATCCTCAAAGTGTAAATATATGAGTATAAAGTAACATGAGTCGTTTTAGCACAAATTATAGTTGGCATATAAACACTAACATTCCCTTAAGTAATGACTAGTAATAGAGTTAATGTTATAGATTTTCTAGCCAAGAAATGACTCCTTCAGCAAGACTATGGCACAAATGAAGATGAAAGAGAAAACTGATGGAATTTATGTTCTCTTGTCATGTAAACTATTCAGTGCAGGTAGATAATTCTATACATTTGTATATAAAAACGTGGAATTAATATAGCATATAGTAAATGGTAATGGTACGTTCTTAAAATTATGAAGTAATTTCAAAATGAGCATACCATTTTAAATTTCATCAGTATATGAACATTACATTAATAGAGCAAAAATGGAACTTGATATGACTGGAGTCTCTCTTTGATAGTGTATATACTTCTCATGAGCCAGAAGCTGAATTGCAAAAAGATAACTAAATAAAACAAGGTTTGGGGATGTAGAGGAACTTATCTTGCAGAAATATATAGATATTTGATTATATTAATAACATCTTTTCCTTAACAGCTGTGTAAAATTTAAAATATGACAAAAATGCAAATTCATTTCACATGTATACAGAAAATTTTGCATATATGAATTTATGAATATATGAAAAGCTTTCTTATTTCTTATATGATAATATACTCTGTTTCTTGCTTAGTGTGCATTTCCTGTAATACTAAATTGTATGGAATTATTCTATCAAAATATATAATGTTAAACAAAGACTATTCTGATACCAAAACTTTTATATGTCTATAACACTTAGCATATGTCTTGATTTGGAACACATAATGTATTCAATAAAAAGATGTTTTTTTTTAGTCCAATTGTCATTTATATAAGAAAAGCTACTGATTTCCGGGTTAATTTTGTATCCAACTACTTTGCTGAGAGTATTTATCAGCTGTAGGAATTTCATTTTGTAATTTTTTGGATCACTTATGTATACTATCCTATCATCTGCAAACAAAGATAATTTGTCTTCTTTCTTTCCAATTTGTATCTTTTTGATCTCCTTCAGTTTTCTTATTTCTCTAGTTAAGACTTCAAGCACTATATTGAATAGATATGGAGAGAGTGAACAGGCTTGTTTTGTTCCTGATTTTATTGGAATTGCTTTGAGTTTTTTTTCTCCATTTAAGTTGATAGGGGATATAATATTAAAATTGTTCACACACACATTCCATTCCACATCCTTCTAACAATCTGAAATATACTTAATTATATTTCTATTGCACTGAAAGAATAAGTGGATTAAATAATATGTATCAACCATTAAAAACAGCATGAAATGCTTTTACTGTCATGCTTGACTTATAAGTTCCTAACTGTGAAGCACTTAAAGCACATGTAATGACATGAATATGCTTCTGATTACACAGGGGGATTTTATTTTCCCTGACCAAGAAAGCATGGCATGGTTGATGAGTACAAGCATAGTTTAGAACGAGGAGTTTCTTCTATTTTTCTTTGTTCATTTGCACTATTTTGCATACCAGATATCCCAGTTCAGGGGATTAAAAATCCAGCCTTTCAAGTTCCAATATGAATGTCATTTGGAGGGGTATTATTAAACAGGTATATGTTGGTATTGTGTTCCCTCATATTTCCAGAGTATCTGTCTAGCCTGTGGCTTGATCTTGTCTCTATTTTGCTGTAGGCTGTATGATGACTTGTATTTGCCTAGTGTTGTCTCTTTGTGATGTGAAATTTTTTTGGAAAATAATGTGCTTGATGATCATCTTGTTTATTTTAGAACACTGCTATATTTCCTTGTGATTACTCTTATGCAATGAATAGATATAGTGAAATATTTTAATTGAAATTAGGTAAGAAGGCATTACTTAACTTTTTCATAAACTATATATTATTTGCAGAAACAATACAGCACAATGTCTACTCAGAGAAATAGTGTGGGTTGTCTGATTTCACACGTTTTAACAGGTACATATAAATTTTTTGTTTTGCATACTCTAAATATATGACATGAATAAGTAGTGTTGCTACATTTTACTTTCTATATTTCTCAACTTTACATACTTTAAGTGTATGCTTCAATGAGCTTTTACCCCTTTTCTACTTTTACTTAATTCTTTTTTTAATGATGAAACAGAATCTCACCCTGTAGGTTAGACTTGCTTGAAATTCACTATGCAGCCCAGGCCAGCCTAAACTCATAGCATATAATGAAGTTTGAAAAGCATCAGCATATTTTACAGTAACACTACATCCATTATGAAATACCTCCATCATTCCAGAGACTATGCATGTAATACTGTGTAATCGATCCCATATCCCACACAATATATCATATCTTATTGTACTGAAGCAGTTTGAATTGATTTCAGTAGCATTCAATAGTCCTATGTCACTGTAAATCCAATAAACTACAGCAATGACCAGCTTAACAAGATAACCCCAATAGTATAATACTGGTACTTTTACTTTGGGGGTAAATTACACTCATATAACTGGACATAAGTCCAACTCAATGGGCGAAAATGGATGCTTGTACTATAAATATAGTTAACTACAAATGGATGTAGAAATCATAGATTCTACAAAAAACACAAAGGATTGCTTCTTTGTACATCAGTGGGAGCTATTGTTGCAGTTAATTTATTTTTAATTGTATGTACATTGGTGTTTTGCCTGTATGTATGTGTCCATGAGGGTGCTGAATATCTTGGAACTGCAGTTACAGACAATGATGAGCTGCCATGGGAGTGCTGGGAATTGGTCCTCTGGGAGAACTACCAGTGATCTTAATAGCTGAGCCATCTCCCCAGCCCTGTAACCAAAACTTTTAAAGAGATCCAAACTTGACAGAATTCAGAACATAAATGGTCATGAAGTGTACAATGCCAATGAATGCATCTATACTACAACCCTTACAAATAAATGTCAGAGAAAATCACAGAGAAGGGGTATACAGCATTTTTAGAATGAGAAGATCAGGATACCTTCTATAAGAGTGTCTTGTTGACATGTCAAGGAATCTGTACACATGAAATCTCAACAACATGGTTATTTAAACAAGATCTGCATGATGACAACTCAAGTGTGTATTTAAGCACATCTCAGCTAAAAATTTATACCATATTCCATTTTTTTGTCATGAATTGTTACACTAGTTATAAAGTTTAGGCTCTCACCTTATAGTCTTGATATAGATAATCAGCTAAAAGCACAATGTTTTGTCAATATTTTTCTCAGGCTTTAGCTTTTATTTTTATTTTATTAGAACTATTTCTTGGTTCAATATTTGATGAGATTTAGGTATATGTTATAATCACCATGCTAACTAAGCTCTGATATTTTCAGCTATAATAATGGATATGAATGTAACCATTATACATCTTTCACCACCTACCTTACAGGTGTAGTCCTCTGTAATTCAGTGAATCAGGTAGAAGATGCTTGTGTTGACAGACAACTGTTCTGTCATTCCATAGTGTTTCATCTTATACTTGTTGACATTACATCTTCTGAAGTCACTCTTACATGATTGATACACACATCTTGGTCTGTCTCCTTTTATTAATGTCTTCATGGATATCATTATGAATTTTTAAACTGTCATAATCTTTATAAATAATTATTTTTTTGGAGACAGGGTTTCTCTGTGTAGCTTTGCACCTTTCCTGGAACTCAGTTTGTAGACCAGGCTGGCCTCAAACTCAAAGAGATCTGCCTGCCTCCCAAGTGCTGGAATTAAAAGCATGAGCCACAACTGCCTGGCAAAACATGGTTTCTTATAGAAAAAGTGGACATGCATCTTATATTTTTACCAAGTTTGATAATTTGCTTTTTAATTCCAATATTTCACGACTTGTATGCACAGTGACTCTTGAGATATTTGGTTTGACATCTATGTTTCCAACTTCTGTTCAATGCACATTACTTTCTTTTTGACTTGATAGCAAGTTACAGAGTCATTTGAAGGACTTAAGTAAAATTTTTGAAAATTCAGTTATGTATTTTTAGCATATGTGCACTATTTTGGTTTCAATGTTTTTGGTCGTACTGTAGTATTTTTCTGTATGTAATTAACTAATCCTTCTCCATATCAAATAAATTCTAATTTCCCATGAATTGAATTATACAAATATTCATACAAGAGATCTCCTTTTTTCTTTTTCCATTGCAGCATTTCATTTGTTCTGTAGTCACCTAAATGCCATTAATATTATCACTTTAATTTATACCTAAATTGCTCTCTTCTCTCTGTGTTCCCCTAGACCCATTCCATCAGATTCATCCAAGTGCTGCAACAGAACATCAGATTTATCCTCCTCTCCCTGCCTACATCTCCTGTGGATAATGCATACCATCCCCTTCTAACCTCCCTAACCCCAATCATTGCTGTAGCCCAGCCCACAACTCCAGCAGGCACCCACTGCCTGCAAGCAAAATAGGTAGACTGCCCAAAAACTTTCTCTCTCTCTGTTCTCCCAGACCAAATACCTCATTCTCATCCTGAGTTCTATAATAGATCAATAGCTACAACTTCTTTTACCACTGCCCACATCTCCAGTGGATCCCACAGGCCATTCTAGACTCTCTACCTCTACTCACCCCTATAACCCAGTTTCCAACACCAGCAAGCATTCCCTGTGAACATCCCAGCTGAGTAGGCCAGGAAATGAGGTAACACACAGCCATCACACTCTCCAAAAAATCAAGAGAGGAAACAGAAAGCAAGGAACAAGATACCCATCCAACAAAGTCAAACCCAGAAATCAGGATATAGACCTCCAGTCACCTCTAACCAGATGCCCAAATGCCAATAGAAGAACATAATAACAGTCAGGGAAATATGTCTTCACTAGAGTTCAGCTATCCTACCACAACAGGCCATAGATATTGCAACATAGCTGAAGTACAAGGAAAAAAATATTAAAATGAACAAAATTATAGAGAGTTATTTACTTGAAGAGGAAATAAATGACCCCCCTAAGGAAATCCAGGAAAGCACAATCAAACCATTAGAGGTAATAAACAAATTCCTTAAAGAACACCAAAAAAAAAATTAAAAACAGTTGAAGGAAAGAAATAAAATTGTTCAAGACCTTAAAATGGAAATAGAATCAATAGAGAAAACACAAACTGAGGGAATTCTGGAAATGAAAAAAAAATGAAGAAATTTAAGCAAGAAATGCAGAGGCAAACTTCTCCAACAGAATACAAAAGGCAAAAGAGAGAATCTCAGGCATTGAAAATTTTATAGAAAACATGGATATACTGGTCAAAGAAAATATTAAATCTAAAAAATTGCTGACACAAAATATCCAGGATATCAAGAACACTACAGACAAAACAAAACTAAGAATAATAGGAATAGAAGAAGGAGAAGAATCCCAGCTCAAATATCACAGAAAATATATTTAATGAGATAATAGATGAAAATTTTACTGACTTAAAGAAAGATATACCTATAAAGGTACAAGAAGATTATAGACCATCAAATAGACTGGTTCAGAGAAGATAGTTCCCTTGCCTCATAATGAAAACACTAAACATCATCACACACAAAAAGAATATTGAGGGAAAAGACCAAGTGACATATAAAGGCAGACATAATAGAATTACATCTGACTTCTCAAAAGCCAGAAAAGTCTGGACAGATGTGCTGCAGACTCTAAGAGACCACAGATGACATCACAGACTACTATACTCAACAAAACTTTCAATCATCATAGATGGAATATATATATATATATATATATATATATATATATATATATATATCCATAAACCTAACCCTATAGAAGATACTACAAGAAAAATTCCAACCTGAAGAGGATAACTACACCTACAGAAACACAGGAAATAAATAATTTCACACCAGTAAAACCAAAAGAAAGAAAATTTTCGTACACACACACACAACTAATGAACACAGATGCAAAATTTCCTAATAAAGTATTTGCAAAGAGAATATAGTCACACATCAGAAACTCCTTGTCACGATTAATTGGTGTGATTCCAGAGATTTGGGGGTAGTTCAACATACATAAACTAGTAGATATAATACATGAAATAAATGATAGCAAGGAGACCATCATATAAATCATGTGATTGTTTCAGTTGAACCAGAAGAGAGGCTTTTGGGAAAAATCCAACACTCTTCACAATAAAAGTCTTGGAAAGAGTAATCAAGAAGCGACCATATTTCAACATAATAAATGTTATATACAAAAGCTTATAGCCAACATCATGCCAAATGGAGAAAATCTCTAAGTATTCCAACCAAGATGTGGAACGAGACAATGGCACTCACTCCATTCAGGCTTACTTAATATAAAACTTAAAGTCTTAGCTAGAACATAAGACAAGAAAAGGAAATAAAAGTGTTACAAATGGAAAAAGAACTATCTAAAGTATCTGTATCTATAGATGATGGGATTCTAAAATATAACAGACCTTAAACACTCCATCGAAGGGAAAAAAAGTAGCAGGTTACAAAATTAACAACATCAAAAAAGGCAGTGGCTTGCTATATATCAATTATTATCACAGAAAACTAAATTAGTGGATGAATATTTTCACAATAGCCCTAAAGAAGTGGTTAGGAATAAGTATAAATAAGAATGTGAATGACTTAGAAAGTTAGAACTGTAAGACACTAAAGAAAGAAACAGAGGAAGATACCAAAAGATGATTGCTTGCTTATAATTCTTGCTTATGGATCAGAAAAAGATTAATATTGTGAAACTGGCCATTTACCAAAATAAATCTACTCACTGAATCCAATTACAATGAAATTTCCAGCACCTCTTCAGAGCTAGAGAAAACAAACAAACAAACAAACAAACAAACAAACAAAACAACAAAAAAACCCAAAATCTTAACATTAATATGGAAACAAAAACATCCAAAGAGAGCCAAGGAAACTTTAATAATATACATATTGCAATAGATACAACCACACCTGATTTTAAGTATTATCTCAGAGTTATAGTACTAAAAAAAAAGGCAATACTGACAGAAAACAAGTATGTATTTCAACAGAATAGAACAGAGGAGTCAGATATAAATCCACACTACTACATATGGCTGAGTTTAAAAAAGGTACCAAAAATATAAATTGGAAAACAGTTAACATTCTCAAAAATATTTTCATGCATGGAGATATCAATATGCAGAAGAATGAAATTATTTTTGTTCCTCTCCTTTCACAAAACATAATTCTAAGTGAATAAAGTATTTTAACTTAATACCTTATTCTCTGGATCTACTAGAAGAGAAAAGTAGAAACTATAGTTTAACAGGTAGCGACTTTCTAAACAGGATTCTAGTCATGAGGAAAAATGATTAATATGTGACAAACACAACCTCATTAAACTAACAAGCTTCTGTAAAACAAAGGAAACTCTATTAATGGAGTAAAAAGGGGTCCAAAAGAATGATAAAAAAATATTTCCAGCTGTACATCTTATACAGACTTAATTTCTATTACATAGCAAGAGTTTATAAAACTAAACATCAGTTTAAAAAAATTAAAATGGGCTAAAACACTAAACAGATTTTCCAAGAAGTAATATATAGGACAAGGGAACATTCTGTTAAAAGTGTTTAACTTGAGCCGGACGGTAGTGGTGCATGCCTTTAATCCCAGCACTTGGGAGGCAGAGCCAGGCAGATCTCTGTGAGTTCGATGCCAGCCTGGACTACCAAGTGAGTCCCAGGAAAGGCACAAAGCTACACAGAGAAACTCTGTCTCGAAAAACAAAAAAACAAAAAAACAAAAAACAAAACAAAACAAACAAACAAAACAAAACAAACAAAAAAAAGTGTTTAACTTTGATAGACTTCAGAATGCAGATTGAATCTATTTGAAGATTGCATCTCATCCCAGTCAGAATGACTGAGGGGTGAGTATGAGTTGTAAGACAAATTGCTAAACTGTCTTACTAATTTAAAACTCGGAGCCATATATTGAGGTAAAAACCAAGAGATCAGAGGAATAGGACAAGCCACAGCCAACCTCACCTTACCATCTCCTCAGCCTCCAAAAAGACCTTCTTCTTGTATACACACACCTATATGACTTTCTGTTCTGCCATCACACTTCCTTTCTCCACCCACCTACATTTACTTCCTGTCTGTCTATACAGACCTCCAGACCTCCAGACCTCCATGGTTAGTGCTGTGATTAAAGGCATGTGCCATTGCCTGACTTCTATTTTTACTATAGTGGCTGGCTTTTTCCTCTGATCTTTAGATAAGCTTTATTAGGGTGCATAATACATTGGGGGACACAGTATATCATGACAATTCCCCTTTTTTGTCTAAAATAAAAAAGTATAACTAATATAAGAAAAACTATATACAATAAGTACAATAACTATATACAATATATATAAGCAACAAATATACCAACAATGTCTAGTCCGTTTGCATTTGACAAATTCAGAGAATATATTCCATTATCTATCCTATTTTTGTGAATCCAAAGGATTGTATCTAATTTACCTTCTGTCCTAATATGCATTACCAAAGCTATCTTTTGATGTCTTTCAAACCTATACATTTAACACTTCTTCAGTGAGGTTTTTTTTTTCTGAATTTCTTAACAAGGAAAGCTATAACTATCTAATCTTCAACTCCTTCAGATACCCAAGAAGGTAATATTATTACCTAGTAAAACAGGAAGTGCAAACAAGCAACTTCAAAAACAAATGAGTTGTGACAGAAACATACAGATGCCTGGACAGTCACCTGAGGTTCCTCTGCATATTAGAGCATGATCTTCAGCCTACAGGCTTAGCATATCTGAAAGACTCATCTGTGAAGCAGGATTTTCTAAAGAGCTTTCCTACCTAGTTTTGGCAAGAATTGGCAGTCTTTTGTTTTGTGTCCTGCTTGTCCATTTTGGACAGCATACTGTCAGTAGTCAATGTAAGGACACTTTCTCGTCCAGTGACTAACTTTTGCCACAGTGAAAGTAAACTTCATGTGTAGTTTCTTCAATGCCCATCATCTTCTCTGAAGGAGATTGCTGTTGCCAGGAGCAGACATATCTCATTGTCGTTAAAAAAAAAAAAAATTTTTTATTAAAACATCTTAAATGCCATATTCTTCAGATCTCTCAAATGTTTGAAGATGACCTGCCTATCTAAAATATATCTCTGCTTAATCTTGAAAACATATATGACTACAAGTTCGATTGTAATGACTAACTACTAACCTGCATTTCATTATTATCCTAAATAGTTGGTAATAACTTTCAAGGATAGCAAAATTAGCAAATTGCATTTCATTGTTAAATGAACTGTGTAGGTACAATGCCTTGAAAAAGATTAGAAATATATTTACAGTATTTTCTAAGAAAATCAATCACAAATTTGTATCAATATACATAATTTGTATACAATATACAAAAATCCAATCCAATGTAAAATATTTAAAACTAGTAGTTACTTTCTAAAAGTAGATTCAATAATCGACCTTTTAATCTTATCATATCTATATAAATCAATCTCAAATTTGTAGCAATATACATAATTTGTATATAATATACAAAAATCCAATCTAATGTAAAATATTTAAAACTAGTATTTGCCTTTTAAAAGTAGATTCAATAATCGACCTTTTATCTATATTATATCTATATCCTCTCTTTTTTCCTTTTCAGAGTAGATTTAATAATCTACCTTTTTATCTATATCACATCTATATCCTCTCTCTTTTCTTTTCAGAGTAGACTCAATAATCTACCCTTTATCATTTGTATATCTTTTTTTCAGAGTAGATTCACTAATCTATGTTTTATCTTATCATATCTATATCCTCTCTTTTTTCAAACAAGAACCCTGAATCTAATTTTCTTTGTTTAACTTTTTCATGATCCTCAACAATTAACAACTTGTAATCAACCATCCCAAACAATGACAATTATACAACACCCATTAAAAGACTAAAATCCACCCACCCTACCTCTTGGGAATATGGGTGTTGTATTTTTAAAATTACTTCCTGCTGTCTGGGGATGAAGGTATCTTTAGGGGATTCTGAAAAGAAAAATTTGGGGGTTAATTGCCAACCTCTGGAAAAGGTGGCTGTATCATTTGTTGTCCAGTTTCTGCATAACGAGAAAGTTCAGGGCTTGTCTCATGTCCTTGCTTGAGTAGTCTGTGAAGCTGGATCACCTCAGCTAGCCATCTCAAAATTGTCCTGAGCAGTTTGTACTTCAAAACTGATCTTTGGGTGATGTTTGTTAGCTTAGTGGTATAATCATTGTCCTGATGGAATCGTCATTGTGGGGCCCCATCATCTTTCTGGAGACTTCAAATTTGCTGTTAGGCATGGTCATGAGTTCCTGTAGAAAACTGATAGAGACTCAAGCACAAAAACATATACAGGCAGCTAGATGAAGCCTTTCTTTTAGAGTTAGTTAGTACTCTATATAACCATTAATATCATGACAAAAGTGTAAAATATATAAATCTTACAAATTTTTATATAAAATTCATACTTTAAAATGTTGACTCAAACCTGGAAAGGGCTACCTTAAAGAACTGTTGGTGGGAGGGCAAACTAATGTAGCCATTTTGGAAATAAGTCTGGGTATTTCTCACAAAACCAGAAATAAATTCTATACTATTTGGTCATAGTGACCCCAAAATCTGTATCGTATCACAAAGTGCATCAATGGTTATTTCTTCTTTATTCATAATAATGAGGATACAGAGAGCACAGATATCTGTCCACTAGCAAGTGGATAATGACATTACAAAATGGAATTGTGTTTAGATGTAAAAACTAATAAAAATATAAAAAATCCAGGTAAATAGATGAAAAGTGGAAAAATTATAATAATTTGAGTAACCTAGACTGAGAATGAGAGATGATGCAGGTTTTCTGAGTTCTCAGCCCTAAAAAGGACATGCATATCACATCATATGAAGCTCTGAGAGCATTGCAAATAGGGGTTATAATGTATATACAAGCCATAAATTAAGGTGGAGGGCTATGAATTTGCATACTCTACACATGATATAAGCATTGCAACTATAAACGCATAATTGAGGTTATTTATACTGGGCCTGTAGAAGATGTACTTTGTAACCAATCAATTGTAGAAGGTATAGGATTTCTCTGGGGCTCTTCCCTCACTGCTGAGCCATCAACTTTTAATATATTTGGGCAAAGGGAAAACCACCGTCTTCAATTGTGTGTCTGTTGCCAAGCCATTCGAAAGCACCAATCCTATGGTCACACAGAGGGTCCTGGTTAAAGTCAGAGGCATAGAAATGAACACAAGAAAGAGATTTAAAGGGAAGGTAGACATAGATGGAATAGTAGGAAGAAGAAAGGTGGTGGGGTGTGACCATGTTCAATAAGAATTTTTTACAAAGGGGAGGTTATGAAAGACCAAGTATATATTAATACAGTATTTAAAAGGTTGTTGATGCAATTTATGACAATGAAAACATAAATGAATGACCTGAAAAGTAAACAAAAGTCTTTTATCCTACTTTATAAATCTTGGGTACTGATTAAGTAATTTCAAAGAGTTCTGTGTATTTTACTGGGCGAAGTCATTAGAGATGATAATTAGATATCAGATATAATTAGAAATTTAAAATCATTGTTTTGAGATTTTGTTAATATTATACAGATATTACTAATTAAACTAATTTAAATGAAAAATATTGGATAGATACATTGGGGCAATCAAAAAGTCTTAGATATTAGGCATTCAATAGTAAGCAATTCTGGCCCCATCTCTGCCTCTAAAGACATTACATTCTATACTATTAATTGAATCTTAAGTTAATTGGCATTCTATATTATATATGACATTATATATTCTGTATTCTATATCCTTGTAACAGAGGGTATTCTATTAATATAATAACCATAACTAAAATTTGTTTAATATCTGCATTTAATAAACACCAAACCAAACACACTTCCACACTGTCCATTTAAATCCAATGAGACACATGATTAAGTAACATATTTCCTTTAAGTTATGGATTAAAAAAGAAACAAAGTGTCAAATATGGTAGACGACAACTGTCATAAAGCAGTCAGGCATGATGTGACACGACATTTGCTCTCAGTATCAAAGTGTTGAAGAAGGTGCATAGAACATTAATGAAACATATTGCAATTTGTACGCATTATAAATTAATAAATTGTCTATAAGATTCAAAGTGTCCTGTAATTTGATTTAATGCAATTTAAAAACCGGCAAATTGTTTTTTTATTGACTTCCACTTCCACATTCCCTGTCTGCATTGTGTGCCCATAGCATCCAAGAAGCAGAACAAAAGCAATATGTATTTTATGAATAAACATCTGAAGAAACTGAAGGCAACAGCTGCTGCCCATGACAGCTTCCATCATTTGTGATTTCACACATTGCCTGTAATAAGCTGCCCTTAGAATGCATGGGTTGTAATCATTGCTCTCTTAGCAGTAATACAGGGACATCATATAGGCTCCAGAGGAGGCATACTGCTGATCATGGTGGTATTCTCCACCTTAATTATGCAATATATTTGCATTATTGAGAACACAGTTTCTGCCAAGGAACTGTTATGATGTCAGTGCAATTTCACTGATATTGTGCTGTCTCAGCATTGTTCAAAGGCAAGATCCTTACTATGCAAAATTCAATCAAAATGCAATTGGGTATTTATTTCATTTCTACCAAAAGGATATTTGACAGAAATCAAATTCTCTCTTAAAGATCGCAGAAGAATTTAAATATGTATAAATTGTCCACTTGCTGTGTACAAGTTAATGTGCATGCATATTAATATTGGCAATAAGATATTTAATTGAAAAAATAAAGTTGATAATAGCTAAATATTTGTAATAATACAAATCATAATCTCCCATGACCTAACAATGTAGTAAAAAATAATAGTTATTGAAATACCTGTGTGCAAATAATTGCTGTATTTGATTATTGAGACATTTGTTTATTGAATATGAAATGACATGTTGAAAAATAAGCAGAGCAAAACTTACCTGTTCCAAAAAAAAAAAAAAAGAAAAAGAAAAAGAAGCAGAGCAAGAAAGTACACTATTATTCCAGCACTTGTGAAGTGGAGAAAGAGATAACAAGAGGTCAAGGCCATCCTCAGTTACATATTGAGTTTGAGGCTAGTTTGATTTCTCAAAACACTGGTAAGACAAAAAGAAAGAAGGAGAGAGGAAAGAAGAAAGTAACTTAAAGCACTTATTTTAAGACCTTAAAGCATGCCATGATATTACATTTCAAAGAGAAGACATGTTGCATGAGGCTCGGTGATCATTTTATGAGTTCATTCACAAGTTTATTAGTCATTTTAATAAGCGTTTTCTTTCATTGATAAGCAGTGTTGAACAAAAGAAAAATAAACTAAAAAAATCTATGCTTGATAAAATTGGAGATTAGAAAACCCAAGAAATATAAAAATTGTAATACACTGACAAATATCAATAATTTAAGAATCAGAGATACTAATACATCTAGGTACATAAAGAGAAATGAGAATTAAAAATTTAACAGTGTACTGAATTAATGAGATCATACCTAATTTCTTAAAGAATGATGGATATCTTCAGTTTTGACATAGAGATGTAAGAGAACATAAACATCTACATAGAAGGAAGGAGCCTTCAATGAGGATAGAAAATTGGAGATTGCTTAGGTGGCCATTGCTAGAAGATCATTTCCGCAATTACACTAACAAGCATGAAGTAGACATGCACTGGAAATTTAAGAGCAGCGTTGTGGAATGGTAACTAGGCAATTGATATGTCTATTCAAAGAAATTCAATTTTAATTTTGAGCCACAGGGTTCCATAAAAGTTTTTTTGGATTTGGTTTGCTTGTCTGTTTTTGTTCTTTTATGTATAGACAAGAAATGTTGAAGTTCCTCCAACAGGAAATCACACAGGCAAGAGGAGTGAACAGCTTGTCTGCGGTATTCCCAACAAGATGCTCTTTGTAGTAAACGAGAGCATCTAGAGAAAGGGTGCCTATCACTATTCGGAAGTGAAAGAAGGGAATGCATAAGTGTTGAAGAGGCACACGGTTAATACTGAAAGTTGGAATAGCGAAGATTAGAAAATCGGTGGTAATTTTTTCTTTCATTGAAAGTAATCTTTGTTGTCTATATAATCACATTTTCTTTTCATTTTTAACTTAGAAAACTCTTTCAGTTCTAAGAATGAATTCAATGTGGCATCCTATTTCATGACTTTTTTTGGATAAACACCTCTAAAAACTGTTTCTTGATTCACTCTTAGTCACCTAACATTTTTCTCTTTTATTCAATCTAAAAACACATTCATTTGATGACTTTAGGGGTTAGCACTACAATTCCCACTTGAAAAAAAAAGTTTATTTCTTAGCTCATTGCATCCTATACCTCTCAGTAGAGCCAGAAACCATGGGTCAGTTATTTTTTCTGTTATTTTCACACTGTCTTTCCTATGGTGCTGACATCTTTTTACATTCTTTTCCTTTTCCTGTACATCTTTGTCTTTCCAAAGTTTATATTTTGGTTTCTCAAATGACTTTCTATGTTCTCACTTTTTACTTTTATTTTCTTCCCTAGACTAGTGTGTTTCTCATGGTGAAGACTCAAGACAGTAAAAAAGACATTTAAAATATTGCAATCATATTTTGAAAACAGTGAACTTAAACCTAACACATGCTAGTATACACCATACATACTATGATAATAAGAGAGAGATGAGTTAGGGCCCTAATTGGTAATATCTGAAAATTTTCAAAATTTTATATTGATGCTTTGGAAAGAAAATAATGAATCTAAATAATCAGGAATGTATAATGTAGAACTCTAGCTAACAAAAAATCACAAAAACATCCAGGACAAGCTATTTGCATATTTCCCAATAAATATGGGGAGATGATTGTAGCTGGAGTTTTCTCCAGTTCCACCCTGGCCCGCAGCCACTCAGACTCAAATAAACACATAAAGGGTTATATTAATTAAAATTGTATGGCTTAATGGCTCAGGCTTCTTGCTAGCTAGATCTTACATCTTAAATGAACCCATTTCTATAAATCTATACCTTGCCATGTGGCTCATGGCTTACCAGTATCTTTACATCTTGCTTCTCCTGGAAGCGGCTGGCAGCGTCTCCAGACTCAGCCTTCCTATTCCCAGAATTCTCTTCTTTGCTTGTCCCACCTATACTTCCTGCCTGGCTACTGGCCAATCAGCATTTTATTTATCAATCAAATCAGAGCAATACATTCACAGCATACAGAGCAATATCCACAGCAGATGATTTGTAGAATAAGAGCACTTGTTTGCTCTTATTTAAACCTGGGTTTGATTAGTTTTAACCCCAATGTTGAGGGTGGAGAGAGTCAGACTCATTCACTCTCTCCCATTCACTGAGAGACCCTATATCAAGGGAATAATCAGGGCTGAGAACAATACAGGAAAACCCCAAACATTCTGGTATGGCCTTGATAGGTATATATGATTCAGACACCTGCACACTCATTAGGGTAACACACACACACACACACACACACACACACACACACACACACACACACACATATACCACAAGTTTAAAAGAATTGAATTAGTAGTTGTACCTGCATTAGTAGCTAATACAATCATACTTGCCAATCTGAGTAGTGAGGTGTGGATGACTCCACTGGAAACATTCCAAAACAAAGATGCCATATGCAGAGCTGAGTGGTTCATAAATTAAAGATGAATGCAGTCTGTGCAATTCAAAGAGAAAACCTGGGAAGTATGCCTAAAAATCTCTCCATCACCAGCAATTGTCAGTACATACTCTGGGATCCCATATTCTCTAATTCTATGAAATCTTCAGGGCATTTGTGACCTGCAATATCTTGTGAGACCTTTCAAACATCAGAACCCTGCAATGAACGTGAGTGGTTCTAGAAGGCTTGATAATATTTATGCTTTCATACAAGTTAAGTGGCAAAAGTACTATGGATTCAAATGGTTTAATAAATCTTGTTTCAGGTAATTTTATGGAGCACCAAATATTAATGATAATTTGTATGTATTAATGTTGACATTTCAACAGCAACCACTTCTCTAAATTCCAGACCTACATAATCCATTGCATACTCAATAATGAATACAAAATAAATATCACAACTACAGCTATGTTCTATAGTATACATTCTACTTTTCTAATAAAATATGTCTTATTCTCTACATTTTACATAATGAACTATGAGGACAGATATTTAGAATAATGAAGAAATAAGTTACCCTAGTGGCTTTTGTAACCCTCCTCTTCAAATCAAATACAAAGTTAGAATATCATTCAAAATGTATGGAAGATCTATTGCTTTTTTACATTTTTCTTTATAGTATCCTTTAGTACATTAACTGCTACCGTCATGCCTGGGCTTCTCTCATCCTATCTCTGTCTTTTTATGTGTAGTATACTGTCTGATGCCTATTGCCTGTTCTGATTCTTTTATCTGTCTTTGTGTGTCCCCATCTCTCTGTCTATCTTTTTTTCTCTGTCTATATTTGTATGTTGGGGGTATGTGTAGTGTGTGTGTGTGTGTGTGTGTGTGTGTCTATGTGTATCTTTTATCCAGATGCTAGGAATACTTCTGAACTTCTGACCTCTACCCCTCTTTTCATACTGTCTTTATTCAAAGGATGTAGCTCTCCAACAGGGTCAATAAAGACTATCTGATACAGTGGCATAAAGAATCAAATGTCCTTGATTCACTTTGGAATAATTACACAAGAAAAATTCTCAGTTGCATGTGGTATTTTCTGAGGAGCAGTTATCTTTCCCATCTTCCCAACTAAATTTTCATTCTGATATTTCTGGATTTTGAGAACAAAAGGTATTATGTTAGAACCATTTAACCCTAAAATGATTGAAAATTACCCCATTAACCTCATCCCCACACAAACCCCAAATATCTAGTGTCTTTGTTCTTTAGAATAAGAATTTTGAATAAATAATTTCTCAAATACATTCTCTGTGAGAAGGAAAAATTTTGTAAACATAGTACAAATGTATGATATTAAAATAAATAAACAAACAAATAGAAGCCATACCAAGAAGGAGTAAATAATTTAAATATCATTTTATTTATAAAATTTAGTGGAACTACCCATGATATTAAATTTCACAGGTATAGACAGTGATGGGAGATGTATATGGGTACACTAATATACTGATCCTCTTTTTTATTTGTATTTGAGATATATTTCTTACAATATAATTTGATTACATTAATTCCCCTCCCCAAACTTCTCACATACTTCCCCACTTCCCTAACCTAACCACTCAACTTGAAGCTCTTCCTCTTTCCTTCTCAAAAAAAAATCATCTAAGAAGCAACAAAACAAAGATTAAATTAAAATCAAACCACACAAACTAAAAAAAAGATAGAAAATAAAATCATTCATATCAAACAAATATACCAAAACAAATATACCAAAAAAAGACAAAAAATGCACACATACACAGACACAAA
The DNA here is from genome assembly GCF_049852395.1 of Peromyscus maniculatus bairdii. Classification (NCBI taxonomy): domain Eukaryota; kingdom Metazoa; phylum Chordata; class Mammalia; order Rodentia; family Cricetidae; genus Peromyscus; species Peromyscus maniculatus. Next base: position 13,780,207 of record NC_134871.1, read on the forward strand.
ACAAGGAGTCTATTTGTTTTGGCAATCTACTCATGGGCACAAAGGATGGCCTGGAGATTGATATATCCAGTGACACTCTATTGGAGAAATCTGATTTTCACTTTGCTAACACTTACCAGTTGCAAATAACTTCATGGCTAAGAAATGGACCCCATATCTCCCTCATCTCCATGCAGGAACCATGTCTGGCTTGAGTCAGTGCATGTCTTGTGAGTTTTTATGTATCTCAGTCCTTTTTTACATGGAATACACTGTTTCCTCAGTCATCATTTACTTCTGGCTCTTAGAATCCTTCTGTCTTTTCTTCTGCTTAGATCTCTTAACCATGAATGGTAGAGGTTTGAAGAAGTGCACATTTAGGATTCGGTGCTCCAAAATCTCTCACTCTTTGTACATTGTCCACTTGGGAGTATCTGTCAATTCCTATCTGCTACAAGAATAGGGTTCTCTGAAAAGGATTGAACAATATGTCATTAGTTGTTATATTATATAATAGTCATTTTATTGTTATATTCCTTTAGCACAATTATATTATTAGATTTCTACTAAGCATATAAAATATCTAGTGTCAGGTCTTGTCCATTTTAGCAATGTCATGTATGTGTTCCACCTCATGGAGCAGGCATTAAATTCAACCAAAAAGTAGTTGGTTACTATCATAACATTTGTGACATTGTTACACCAATAATAGAAAGTTTGGGTAATTGAGAGTCTGTAATGTTATTGCCTTTAAAACTCATACCACAGTATGGATAAATTACACATTGAGAAGTTGACATTGGTACTGGGGATTAAACCAAGTAATCAGGCTTGGCTTTTACCCATTAAGCCATTCCCATTGTACATTTATTTTGAAAGGACATAAAAGTGAGTTTTCACTTTAACGCAAACAATAATAGGTGCAGCCTATATTGCTTGCTCCCAGGGTCTGAGGAAGAGTCTACCAACCAGCTGAGGATTCTAATCTGAGGGATATTCAATGAATCTAAGCGCATTGAGTTGTTTAGTCCATTTGCTTTATTCTTCTATGGTGATTCCATCTACACAGTTTCTTTTCTGCTCTCTTACTTAGCTCCTCTCGGTCCTTCCTGCTCTCAGTTCCTTTTGCTGTTCTCTCATCATTCTACCTAGTTCTTTCCATCTCCGTCCTCATCTTTGTTTTTTTTCCATCAATCCTATTCTACCAGTGCTCTCTGAGAAGCAGCATTTATACCCATATAGTAATTCTTCGGTAAAGCAATGTGAGGTTTGAAGTTTTCAGGGTCTCAGAGAGAGGTGATAAGGACCCACACATAAAGCAATTAATTGTCAGCTTCCAATTACAACTCAAAAGGGAAGTGACTAAAGGGGAGCTCTCTGGTAGGATCAACTAAAGCCTAAAACCAATTAGGGAATTTATTTGCTCAAACTATAATCTAGAAATGGCTAGATAGAATGCGAGTGGTCAATAAGTCACAAGAAAGTAAACTGTCTTTGGCACCACTTTTCCTGCTCGTCCCACTGTAGCTGCTTTCTGATAGGGAGGGGGACATATGCTAGATGGCTAAGCAACCTATGTCAGAGCTTGTAGTATTTGGTTAGTAAAAGCACTTTCACTCAGAGTAATTGCTGAGGAGAAAATCTAGGAATAGCACCTGGCTGAGGAGGAGTAAAAACTTAATTTGCACAAGAAAGAAGCTTGGCACCTGTTGCCTGCCTGGCCTGGAGGCAATCTCCTTGGGTTAGTGGGAAGTAACTGCCTTAACTCAGTATCTAGCAAATGGCTAAAACTTCATCCCAGGAATGGGAGCAGTAAATCTCTTAAATTAGGGTCTTATGTAAATAACCCGGGGTGAAGGTAAGGAGTTGAGGATTTAATTGTTAGTGGTTCTTTTCTCTATCTGTGAGTGAGATGAGCTAATGTTTATCTATGTGCAGTTTTGTCCTTGGAAAAAGGTATCTTTGCTGAAACACTTTTGTCCAACGAATGGCCCTGGCCAGATATATGTCAATGAAAGATAAACACAGCTGAAGCAGTTGTCCAATTACCCCAAATGTATAGGGAAAGTTGTGCCCAAGATTGAGATGCAATCGTGAGATTACATGTACACATAACATGGAGATGCACGGTAAATGGGGAGACTCATAGCTGTTATTGCACAAGAAGTTTACAACAAGAGACAGCCAGTTCATTCAAAAGGCAGTAATCCCATAACACCTTGTGTGATGGTTTCCTCTAACAGAACCCTTAGTTCTGATAGGTTGACCTTCTGAACTCTAGTTGTCACTGCTGTATACTCTCATCGACTTTCACTACCAGAGGCTCTCAATATCACTTATAAAACAAAAAAAAAAAAATTTTACCTGGCCATTAAAATATGGTACACATAGAATTTTTTCTATTTCTAAAAAATGATTTCCTTCCTAAAAGTTTTTCTTTTTCTTTATGTACTTTACATGGTTACATTAATATATGCACATTTTAATGTATGTATTGATATATTCATTAGTGTGATTTAAAAATTCACTGTCATTAAGGAATAGTTAAAGACTACTAGGAGTGTTGATTACAAAGTAGATCCTTGGGGGCAACAAAGTAATTATATTCAAATATCTGAAGATTAGAAATACAGAAAAAAAAAAAACCAGAGGTCTTGCTCTAGTTTATCACAAGAGAGAAGGCAGCTGTGCTAACTGATAAAAATAAAAATAATTACTGGAAATATTTTCACTAAAAATTAGATACCAACGTGTTCTACCAGGACACTCACCTTTCTTTAGTAGGTATAGTAGGTTTGAATCACTGAGTGGCCTTGCTTTAAAAAATAAATCCTTAATAAATATCAGAAATTATATTGATACAGCAACAAGTCATTTAGTTTACATTTAATTTTGTTGCTTGTATTAAAAAAGAGCTTTTCTATTCCTCAAACTTCATATGCAAACATTCCATAAATATATTCACATAATATTGTATATTGGTACACTTAAAATTTTCAAGATGCTTTTGTAGGGCTAAAAAAAAAAACCTTCTTTAATAAGTTAATGGCCTTATCATAGTACCATAAAAATAAGACTCTATTAAAGATCAGCATTTATTATTGCACATTTATAGCTTGAAATGAAAATTCAAAATCAAAGACAGCTCATAAGAGAATAAGTAATTTGAAATTTAGTTCAGGATTTATGATTAAAGGCTGCTCACTATGAAAGATTTATTATTAGGTCAAATTTTCTCAGCAATCTGAAAACCCATGTTATAATGAAATATGTTATATCTCCTTATATTTTTAATTCAAAGTCTCTAAGTCTCTACTAACATAATCGCCTGTGGCACTGTAAAGTATTGTGAAGTGTGCATGGAAAAATCAGGACAACTAAAAAGCTGGCTACGAAGCTAACTCTATACTCTGTGTGTGTAATCTAATTGAGTGAAGAAGCATAAATGGACCATAATTACCCCTTAAATTCTTAAGTTTTCAGCAAGTAGGCAACATACTTTTTGATTAAGATGAAAAGAATATCATAAATGTAAGGTAACAACAAGGTCTGTTTTTCTTTTACCGCTATCACTGTCATGATCATCAATCTTTCCACTGTCTTAGTTGTCAGGGCTCAGAAGAGCCAGACTGCCAAAATTTCTACCTCTAGTTACCTTCACATTATAAGAATTGAAACTCATTATTTCATGCTGCCTTTGTTCGAGATCACTGCTGTGTAGATGCAAGTAAGTTATTGCATTAGAGCAGTGGTTATCAACCTGTGGGTTGTGAAACATTTGGGGTCACATCTCAGATATCCTGTACATCAGATTCTACACACACACACACACACACACACACACACACACACACACACAGACAGACAGACAGACATTACAAGTCATATCAGTAGCAAAATTACAGTTATGAAGTAGCAGCAAAATAATTTTATAATTGAGAGTAACCACAGCATGCAGAACTTATTAAGGGGTTGAAGAATTAGGAAGGTAGAGAACTATTGCATTAGAGTACAAAATCTCAGTTTGAGACTCAGAACATTTGAAGATCTCTTATCAAGGTGATAGCTCTCTCCTCTCTCTCTCTCTCTCTCTCTCTCTCTCTCTCTCTCTCTCTCTCTCTCTCTCTGTGTGTGTGTGTGTGTGTATACATACATATATATATATATATAATTATTACATATATTTATTTACTTACTTACTATTTATTTATTCTTTTCTCATACATTACATCCTAACCACATTTCCCCCCTCCACTTATCTCAGTACTTCCCCTGGCCTCTCCTCTTTCCCATGTCCACATCTTAGTTTCCCTTCAGAAAAGATCAGAGGTTCCAGGGATATCAACCAAATATGGTATAACAAGTTACAAAAAGACTAGGCAAGGACGGGCGGTGGTGGCACATGCCTTTAATCCCAGCACTTGGGAGGGAGAGGCAGGCAGATCTCTGTGAGTTCAAGGCCATCCTGGTCTGTAGTATTCCAGGATAGGCTCCAAAGCTACACAAAGAAACCCTGTCTTGAAAACAAAACAAAAGACTAGGCACATACCCTCAAATTGGCACAGCCATACCTGGGCAAGGCAACCCAGTAACAGGAAAAGAGTCCCAAGAACAGGCAAGAGAGTCAGAAACATCCTCACTCCCACTGTCAGGAGTTCCATAAGAACACCAGGCTGCACACCCATAACATATATACAGAAGACCTAGCTTACATCCATACAGGTTCTGTGATTATTGTTTCATTCTCTATGAGCCCCTATGAGCCCTGCCTAGTTGATTCTGTGGGCTGTGTTCTTGTGGTGTCCTCAACACTTCTGGCTCCTACAATCCTTCCTTCCTCTCTTCTCTGGGATTCCTCATGTCCTGCCTATTGTTTGACTGTGGGTCTCTGCATCTGCTCCGATCAGTTGTACCTCTGATGACAACTGGGCTAGGCTGAGGTCTATGATTATAGCCAAATGTAATTATGAAATATTACATTGTCTTTTTTGCAGTCATGTTTTACTCTATCCTAAATCTCTGGTCTATCTAGCTTCTGGTTCCTGACACTTAATTAGAAGACATTTCTGTCTTTTAAATAAAAGATAAATGAAATGTTGTATTAAGTAGTATTTGTGGATATTATATAGAGAAATATGTTTAAAGTATAGTAAATCCTAAGTTATTATAGGAGAAAACATTGAACATGTAATAAAGAAAGGAAAATATGGAAAGAAAGAAATATTTCAACATAAAACTGAAATGAACTGTCCACAAAAACAACACATTGGGGAATGATAATAAGTGCAGATACATATAATTCTAAAATATTTATTCCAAGTGTCAGTTGATTGAATTCAGTCCCAATTAAAGTAAAAGCATATTTCTTTTGAAATTCTAACACAATAGTTATATGTGCAAATTTATGTATATGTGTTGTTGTGTGTACGATTTAGAAAGATAAAAATTAAAAGATGAAATTCTACTGTGAAGAAAGCAAATATAAAATACAACTATAAAATTTGAACTAGAGTAACAGCAAAAACACATCATCATCATCTCTCATAGCATCACTTATTCTTAACAGCATATATCTGGGGAAACTCTTTCTCATAAATATGGTTGACATATCATCTATTACAATAAATACAATGAGATAATCCACTTTCATTTGCATGTCTAAGGACTAGTTTTTTTTTCCTTGTATTTCCCAAACCCATAAGACTAGGGTCACAAAGAAAATTTTTTTTTCCTTTTAGCCCATTTTCTTGGGGAGAATGAGATGCTGCTACATATAGGCTGAAAACAGTGATTTGACAAACAGTGTTTCCCATTAAGGACCTTATTTTATCATCCCGAGGAAAAAAAAAACCCACCATCTCTGTCTTCAAGTCTGTTCTCTACAATGTTGAAAACTTAGTCCAGAGCAAGGTTATTATCCCAGCTCATAAGTCAAGACAAGAAATCCAAAGATTCCAAACGCTATTGCTCCACTAAAGTTACATAGCAATAAAATGACTGCTAATGGCATTCTGCTTCCACCATAGATCAATACCTCAGTCATCATCAGAAACATTGCTCTTGCAGTAGATAAGAACTAATGCAGTGACCCAAAATTTGACAATATACAAAGAGTATATTTGGAGTACTCAGTCCTAAATGAGGTCTTCATCAAACCTCTACCTTCAGGGTTAAGAAATTCAAGAGGCAGAGGAAAGATTGTAAGAGTCAAAAAGGATGGATGACTCCAAGGAAGCAGTGTCTTCCTCACACAACAGGACTGATGCACTTATGAACAGATAGAGTCTGTGACAGCATGCATAGAGAAGGTCTGTACATGTTCAAGCCAGAAAGAGTCCCAGAGCTAAGAGGAGGAAGTAGACATGACCTCCCATCTCTCACTAAGAGGCAACCTCCAATTGGTATCTACTTGGAAAGTAAAAATTAGTTCTCTTCACTGGGAGCTCACTAGGCATAGTAATGACACTTAAGGATAGGTCTCATACCCAGGAGTGAAAAGATGGCCAACATAAAACAAACATCAATGGTATTCTTGTAGACTTTTTGTTTGTATATTATGGTTTCAGATGATTTTGCGTTTGTATAGACGTGTGTGTGTGTGTGTGTGTGTGTGTGTGTGTGTGTGTGTATTTCTTGTGTTTTTCACTGCTTTTTTTTAAAAAAAATATGGTTTGTTTGCATGCTTATTTTTCAAAAAGAGAGTAAAAGAACATGAAATTGAATGGATAAGAATATAGGGAGGATCTGGGAACATTTTTGGAAGTGGAAACCCTAATCAAAATATATTGTATTTATTTTTTTTTCAATTAAAAATAAAATAAAGCCTAAACCAAACCAAACAAAAAAAGTTTGTTACCAAATAATGCTTAGAAAAAAATGTACAGATAGACTAGTGGTATAGTTCAGTGGTAGAATATGTGTTTAGGATTCATGATTTCCTAGTTTTGAATGTGAAACCTACAAAATGCATATCCAAGGAGATATCTTCCCAGCAATTTCTAGGTATTTAAAACCCCAAATATTTAATAGTTAATGAAGTATGATATCCTATAAAAATATACAAATTATAATAATATAATTCATACTCAGATGGTAGATACTGAAGAAGATGCAATGGATGTGTTTGTGACAATTGTTCATTATTTTACATGTAAGGAGATAATAGCATGAGTCATAGAACATTGACCAGAAGAAAGGTGACAATGATCAGTTTTGCTTTCATCTAGATAGCGGAAATCAGATGCATGGTCAGGCATAAAACAAAGAAAGCTGGAACATTTCTGGTGGTCCAGAAGTACAAAAATAAGTTTTCTTTATAGGTATTATGTTGTTACTGTGCTATGCCACTATTATGTGGCTATTCTTCTCTTAGCAACCAGGAAGTGGGGATAAATAGAGCTGGAGGGCAAGAGAGGGAGAAAATATTGCCTTCATGACCGTTCCCCACAGGACTTATTTATTCCAGATCTACCCTACTCCTACCTTCCACTTCCTTACAGTGATGCCATTGCAGTATGGGCCCATCAGTAATTCACTGAGGATAGAATCTTCACAATCTAGTCACTTCCCAAATGCCCATCACCTACCAACCAAGAGTTTAATCCATTAGCCTTTGAGGGATGCCTCATATTAAAACTGCAGCAAGTAATCATTTAAATAATGAGTAAAAATTCAGGTGGATGGGTTATAATTATACATTGCCCATTATTACAATATAGATGCAATTTAAAGCTCCAAGACCAGCTGAAAACTCAGGAAAAATTGAATTCATAAAGTAAAATATATCACATAAATAATAAAGAGGAATGATTTCTGTAATGCTTGTGAGGATGTGTCCAAAAAAAAATACTTGGAAGAATAATCAGTTCAGTGGAGAAAACTCAGAAGTATGAGAGTCAAAAAAAAAAAAAAAAAAAAAAAAAAAAAAAAAAAAAAAAAAAAAAAAAAAAACCTGATTGAAGAACATGGTTGGAGGGAGGCTGGAGGTTCAGTTACATCAAAGACAGATGGGAGAGCAGACAAAATAAGTCTGGAGGATCGGCAGAATTGAAGTCTTCATGTCTTCATGTTCTCTGAGAGAACATCTGAAGGGGACAAGTGTGTGACTGTTGAGTCATGCAAAGAAATCCACAGAAGAGAATGTGAAGCCATGAAGCTGCATATTTTTATCAGAAGCATTCGCTGTGAATAGGAAAGGGAACTGGGGCTGCAACATATGGAGGATATGAATTAAATGAGATTAATTTTAGATGTGCAAAATAATTTTGTTTTTATATTGAAGAGAATGATACACCAAGATGGAAAATCTCATGGCACTGAGGTAAGGGGGAGACATCCTTGTCTGTGTCATAGAATTTAGCTAGGAGGCACTACGCACTTTACACAGGCTTTTGGTGAATTTCTTTTCTATAAACTTTAATTTTCCCCAAATCCAAAATCATTTTTTAGAATTTTCATCTTAGGCCATGTAGAAATGTCTTGGTGGACAATATGATATCTATTATGCCCCCAAAGAAAAAGTATATTGAATTAGTAAAAGAGATTCTATTCAGAAACTAATTTATTTATTATATAAAATATTTTCATTTAAAGAAAGATCATTTATTCACCAATAATGGTGCAATTTAGAATTACACAGTAAAAAAAAAAAAACAACATTTTTTAGTGTTTTCAAATTCCTGCAGTGCTATACTTTAATACTTGGGGACATTAATTCAGTATTCCCAGATATACTCAGGGTTCTGAAAATTATGATATTTTAGACACACCCTGTAACCATTATATTTGGCTGTCTTAGTACTTTTAGAAATATAACAATATATCTATAGGCTCCATATTATTTTACATTTTATATTTTATTAATATATAAAAATAAAACACAACATGTAATAAAATAACTTAATAAGTTATGTCAATGATATATTAAAGTTAAAAGAGAAAGAAAAAGAGATGATAAAGAAACATTTTTGTATTTTTCTATAAAGTACACTGGTATGATAACAGAACTTGAAAAGAACATTGGCGAAACTTCAAAAAAAAAGAATATAAAGTGTTTCATTTACTTGTTATTTATTTTATTTTTATTTTTGTCCTCCAATTCCAGAGACTCTTCCTCCATTCCTCCCCTTGATCTGATCCCTCCTTCTCCTTTCTCCATGCTCCTCCAGTTCACGCTCAGAATCTATTATATTTCCCCCTCCCAGGAAGATCCAAGCTTCCTGCTGTAGCCCTCCTCTTCATCTAATCTCTCTGGGTCTGTGGATTGTAGTTTGATTATCATTTACTTAACAGTTAATATACACTTAGAAGTGAATACATACCATATTTGTCTTTCTGGTTCTGGGTTACCTCACTCTGAATGATTGTTTTTCTAGTAGCATCCATTTGCCTGCATATGTCATTGTTTTTTAAACAACTGCATAATACTTCATTGTGTAACTATACCACATTTTTTTTTATTTTATCCGTTTTTCAGTTTAGGGATATCGAGGTTATTTCTTTCCAGTTTCTGCTTATTCTTAATAAAGCCACATAACTGAGCAAATTTCATTGTGATAGGATGGAGTATCCTCTTGGTATATGCCCAAGAGTGATGTAGCTGGGTTTTGAGGCAGATCCATTCCCTATTTCCTGAGGAACCACCATATTGGTTTCCATAGTTACTTTACATTTCACATATCTACTGAAAACTCATGTTAGCTTTTAGTGCTTGAGGTTCCACACTTCAGACACAGGGAAAACATTAGTTGACTGGCCATAGTGAGGTGTCTTTAGGACACTGGGACTATGTTCAAAAAGAGGTCTTTGAGTTTTACATGATTGTTTCACCTTTTCTTTCTTCTATTGCCATGCAGAGACCTAGCAAAGGCCAGACAGTAGAGAACCTGCTCAAACTTTATCTTCAGTTTCAAAATGCTCTCTTCAGAAAATTTATTATAGAGACAGGAAGTTTGAAGGGATGCTGTAGTCAGCCAACTAACACTTGTTGCACACCTACATCAATAAATATTTATAGTTAGAAAGGGAAAAAATAAGAATTAAATAAGAGATTGAAAACAAAAAATATTACAGGGGTGATTTAAACATTTATTTAAGAGCACAGTGCTGTTTTTAAAATTTGGGGATGAATTTAAAGCCTGAATAATAATATGTTTGATCACCTTGGCTCACTAAACAGATACAAGAGGCATTTCTCCTATTGTACTCTTAAGTATGATTTTTTTCCCAAAAGATCATTGGGTTGCTATAAAATGTAAATGTCTATTAAAAACATATGCATATTTAATATGTATAAATAACACATGTCATGCACAATTAATATACATTTACTGAGAATTTTTTTTCTGAGACATCATTAGTCAACATACAGAATAATAGAAAAGTACTGGGCCACTGTTTTTAATTGTATTGTCCTTCTCCAATAAACCAATACGATGCAAGAAAGTAAGATAGTATAAGTAAGAAAACATGTTCTTTTCTTCTAGAAATACAAGATTAGATTGGTCAAGAATAGATTTAAATGAAACCTGTCTTAGGAGATGCTAATATTTACCAGTTTGGATAGGAGTTGCTGGAAATTTTCAATGCACAGGTGTTAAAGAAATAATTATGATGAAGTATGAGAAAAAGTCTTGTGGATTAACTACTGAGTATTGGCTGTTGTTTTGTTCTGTTTTTAGTTTTGAGGAAGCTAGGAATATTTGAGAATAATAAAAGAATGGACTGAATGAGACTAGAGGTTATGTGATGAGAGGTAGAATAGGAGTGTGTGGTGTCAGGCCATGTTTAGAATTCCTCAATTCTAGTTCTAAATTTTATATTTGTATATCTCTCATCAACTTGTAATGTTAGATAGTTATGTTCACTAAAGTCATTAAAGACATTTATCTGATGGAGCATTATCTCCAATTTTGATTCATTGTTCATTATATTCTTTCTAAGAAGGTTGCATTTGCTGTTCACTTTATTCTTAAGATTGTTATATTCTGATTTCCAAATCCCTAAATTATATCTCATCCTACCTCAAATTAACATACCTTCATATTTTTATTAATGTAATAGGATCTATTTCTTCCAATTTTACTCCACTGATTTTTCTAATTACCATTAATTCAGCTATATAAAAACATAACCCTTGTCATTCATACACATCTTTGAACATGTATGTTTTTCCATATAGTGTTCCATTTCATGTTACATAGAACTTAGGTTCATTATTATCCATCTGTTCTTGAATTTTTGCTTTTTTTCTCCATAATATAGTTCTGTTTTTTCTTACATTGTAACAATGAAATTATAAATAAAACAAAATTAATTTCTGATTAATCATGATATTACTTCTCATTCTATGTCTAATCAATTTTATTTTGTGATCTGAAAATCAGAATTACATACCTCTATTTAGAATCACAGTACCAACTTTGACCTCTTCTCACCCCTGAGTCCTGTCACATCCAGAAGATCATATATATAGTTTGCTTCTTTCAGACTTAAAAACAAACATTTAAGTATATTTTTGTTTAATATGACCTTCAGATATTTTAATGGGAAGAAAATACAACCACTCTAAAGTAATAACATAAAATATTAAATGGCTTATATAATACTTACAAATTTCAGTTGTTGTCTATCTTATGCATAGGTCAATCAATATCAATAAACTGAAAAATTTTAAGAACTTCCTTCGAGCCTTATTGTTATAAATAAATTCATAGTAGGAAAACCAATACATAACTGAATAATATAAAGCATCACTGGGATTTATTTTTATTTTTATTGTGATCATTTTTTTCAACAATAGTAGCCAATAGTTTGTACAGACTAAACTGAAATATGAGAGGACATTTAGAGGAGCAACACATTTCATCATTGCTCTAAGAACACTCATGGTTCAACTCAGTGTCTGCTTTGGTGTGGTAGAAAATGAAAGTATGAGGACATCAAAGCATAACTTTAATTACAATGAAGATATCTAAGTATGCATCTGAGGACAGTAAGAGTCTGGAAGTACATAAAGTCACAGGCACTGCAGAGAAAAATAATGAAGCAGCAAAAGGGATAAATCTTGTAGATACCAAGGGAAGTGATGAAAAATGAATGAACAATATGAGTGAGGACAAAAGAAGGGCTGAACAGCTGTGCATACAAAGACTGACCTCCGGAGAGATGGTTCTTTCAATTGAAACAAACAAGGTGGAGTAAGCTACATGGGGTGATATTCTCCAGTAAAAATGACATTGCCCGTGGTAGAACATAGTCAAGTCAAAGAAGGTTAGTTGACTCATTGATAAATTTAAGACATTAAACTTATATGATCCCTCTTGATAAATGAAAATGCACATTTGGCTAAGTCACTTGGCAGGTTTAAAGTCCTTATTAAAAAATTTGTATTTAAGATGATTTCTTATGTGGCTGCAGAGATGGCTCTGTAGGTAAAATGGCTTGCTATTCTAGCACAGGATCTGAGTTCAGATCCCTAGCACATATATATAACAAAAGCTAGGTGTGGTCTGTGACCTCAGCACTGCATGCGGAGAGACAGGAGCATCACTGGGCTCTGGACGACACTTTTCCTTTAACTAAAAAAAAAAAAAAAAAATAGAGAAAATCCCCTGAGGCCTCAATTCTACATAAAAAGTGTATGCAACTGATGAAAAATGGGAACAGGAGAAGCTGCCTTTCTTACGAAGGAGCACATTCACTGGTTGTCCAGTACCCATGACAGCCATGAAAGAGACAGCCATGAAAACATACATACAAGTAACACTGAACAATTTGCAATACATAATATAAAACATAAATGTGAGTAACTGAAGAAATTATAATTAGGTATCTATATCTCTCTCTGTGTATGCATTTTTGTATGCAATAATGGTGAAAAAAGAGAATTAATTTGAAAAAGAACAAGGAAGCATTTATGGGAGAGTTTGGAGGAGGAAAAGAAGGGCGAAAATTTGTAATTAAATTTTATTCTCAAAAATAAAAAGTAAAAAAAATAGAATGCATATGGAAAATATCAAATTAGATATTTTAAAGTATATCTAAATTTTCTATTTCAAAAAGAAGTGAAAATATATGAAATAAAAATAAAAGCATCATTGCATTATGTAAAGGGGACTAATTATAATCAGGAATGAAAAAGGTTAAGAAATCAAATAATATACCTTTTTTACCAAGTATATTTTATATTTTTATATATTGTTTTATGATCTTGGTGGCCATAACCGATTTTCAAATTCTAAATGAGGAAATATAACTTCTTCCATAAAGTAGGAATAAGTTCTCTCAAAAGAAATTGCAAGATAGAGTAACCTGGGATATTTAGAGGCATACACGGCTTGGAGAAAAGACAATGGACAGTAATGCTATGAATATTAACAAAGGAGCCAAGCACTAGAGCTTTTGCATATGAAGTCTGGGAGAGAAGGAAAAATGACATGATTTTAATAGAACATCATAGGTGGTCAACTAATTGCTGAAACCCAGAGAAGTGACTAACATGTTTCAAATTACACAAAGAAGGAGTTTATAATTATCTTGTAAAACTCAGCAGATATGACCTGATGTTTCTTGTATTCAAGACCAAACTGCAGATTAATTCAATTTGCTTTATGATGAGATGGTGAGATTAAAAGAAGCTATAGGTATACAGGTTCAAGTGAAACATTGATATCATCTTAGTTTGTCTGGTTAACAATTTACAGACTGTCAAAGTCATGACATTCAAACATTTTGAGCCTGATATGGACAGACTTACTGTACTGATGAATACATAGCATGCCAGAGTAAGAATGATGTTCATTTAAAAAGTCTTGAATGCAGCTTCACCATTGATTACTTAACAGCTAATATTCACTTACCAGTGAATACATCCATATTTGTCTTTCTCTGTCTGGGTTATCTCCATCAGGATTTTTTTTCTAGTTGCATTCATTTGCCTGAAAATTTCATGATGTCAATTTATTTTTGGAACAGCTGAGTAATTGAGTAATATTCCACTGGGTAAATGGACCACATTTTCTTTATCCATTCTTTGGTTGAGGGGCATCTATGTCATTTCCAGTTCCTGGCTATGAATAAAGCTGCAATGAATATAATTGATCATATGTCTGTGGTAGATTGGAGAATTCTTTAGGTATATGTCCAAGAGTGGTATAGCTGGGTCTTGAGGTATATAGATTCCCAATTTTCTAAGTAATACTGTATTGATTTCCATAATGTTTGCACTGTTACCAACAGGGTAGAGTGTTATACATATCCTAAGTATAAGTAGGCTTCTTCCATTGAAGTTTCATAAAGGGAAAAAGTTAGTTCAACTCAAAGCTGTATATATTTTTAAATATTGATTTGATAAATGATCAGGAGTTCCTGGGTTGCTTAATTACACTCATTTTCTGTTTTTGACATATTATTTTTAAATTAAAATTATTTATTTGTAATTGTTTATTTTATTTATTATTTATTTACTCATTTTTTAAACAAAAAAAATCTTGAAAGTTTATTAAACAGGAAGTAAACTTTTAAATCAAGACATATAACTACAAATAACACCGTGTAGGTTCCATGTTGCTCTGAAGTGGTACACAAATACAAATATTAGTTTTTTAGATCACTGGTGGTCAGTAGCTAGCTCTCCTGGGTTGTTGTGTGTGAATCTAGGCTGCCTTATTCAAGAAAGTAGGGACGGCTTTGAAAAGGAGAAGAAACAACTTCTGCCCTGATTGGGGCTCAAAGTCAATAGGAGGAATCTCAAATGTGTGTGTTGAGATGAGACAGATTATGAACTCACCTTCAGATTGAGTGTGGTGGATTGGGTTAAGAAAAATCTCAGTAAGGCTTTGAACTTATGGGAGTGGCCAGTCAATGTTTGTTTTAACTTGAGGCCCACATCATGAGAGTTAGCTGATTGGCTAGGAAACAGAGACAAGATGGCCAAGAGACCTTGGGTAGTAACAAACACAACTTGCAAAAAAGTAAAAATAAAATGAAAAGAAAATCAAGGAAATGATTCCTAATGATATTTTGCTATAATCATAGTTTGTTCTTTATCTACTCATCATCAGAGAGGTTCCCTCTGGCTACAAATGGCTACAGAGACCAACAACCAGACATTATGCCGAGTCTAAATTGGAAGTTTCCATTGAGTCCAAACCCTTGGAGGTAGGGAATTCCACTGAAGAGGGGGAGAAAAGATTTTAAGAGTCAGAGGGATGTTGGACACCAGGAGAACATGGCCCACTGAATAAACTAAGTAGGGTTCTTAAGAACTCACAGAGACTGAAACAGCAAGCAAGGTGCCTGAATGATTCTGCACCAAGTCCTCTGCATATATGTTTGCAGTGGTTAGCTTGGTGTTTTTGTGGGACTCATAACAGTGGGAGCTAGCTCCTAGCACTCTTTTCCTTCTGTTGGTTTGCCTTGTCCAGCCTCCATATAAGGGTTTTTACTTTGTCTTAAAGTGTCTTCTTTTGTCCTGTTTAGATGTCATGCCTTGGATGCCTGCTCTTTTCTGAACAAAAATGGAGGGAGAGTAGATCTTGGGAAAAGGGGACATGAGGGGAGCTGGGATGGGTGGAGGGAGGGAAAACTGGTCAGAATATAGTGTATGAAAGAAGAATCTGTCTTCAATAAAAAATGAAAACCAAAAAACACTAATGGATTTCATTATATTTTATTACTTATGTGTCAATATACTTTGTTCTTATTTATTCCTACTCACATTGTTATCCACATCCAATGAAACCCCTTTTGTTGGCTCCTGCCTTAGTTATGGTTATTGTGGCTGCAAAAAAACATCATGGCCAAAGTAACTTTGGGAAGAAAGGCTTCCTATATTTATATGATCCTGTTTCTAGTTTTATATAACACACACACACACACACACACACACACACACACACACACACACAAACAAACATACACATGCGTGTATGTGTGTATATAATACATATATATGCATATATATTCAAATTTACATTCCATATATGAAAGAAAATGAGATAATTACCATGCCCTTAACCCTCACTGCCAAAAAGTCATGGATCATCATGGAAGAGGGAGAAAAAAGACTGTAAGTGTAAGAGATTAAGGAAGCCAATAATAAAAATACATTTGTGAGACATGACAGGATTAATGCACCTATGAATTTATATTGTCTGCGACTGAATACAGAAGATCTACACAAGAAGAAGTCAAAGTCTCAATATGTATAGAGGATGGATTGTGAAATTCCACTCTTAGCTGAGGAGCTTTTGGCAATTGATGAATGTTGGGGAGAGCTAGATTGAGTTTTTAAGAGGCAAGCAGCCTAGGAGCAATATCCATTGTTCAGTGCATATATATGGTCCTATACCCATGCAAATAGAGACAACAATAATTGGACACAGAACATTTATAAACACTTGAGGTTATATGGAGAAAATAGTAAGGAATTGAAGATGAGTGGATGTGGACTACATTTAAAAAAATAGAACATGTACTTGCATAAATTTCTCCAATAATATCTCTTAAACAAAATAAATATGGGTTTCCCAAAGAAGTGTTATCAACCAATAAGTCTTACTAATTTTAAGTCCATTATTTTTTGTACTACAATATCAAGGAACTTTATTCCTTAGTTAACCAATTTTCATTAGAAAATTTAAATTAAATTTCTACATTAATATTTTCATATGCATATATTTAACTACTTTTCAAACCCTTCTATGGTAGATTTACAGGAATAGAACTCTTCATATTTAAATATTATACTAACCTGTAGATATTTTTATGGCTGACAATCTGATAATTTTCTTTGTTAGTTAAAATCTTAATTAAAATCACATATAAATATTACTTAGTAGTTTAATTATACTTGATGTTTAGAAATATATTACATATATATGATACAAAATATTTTACATTCTGCTTATCTTCTATACTTAATTCAAATGACTGCTAGGTTGAGGAGGTAATTGCTCCATTCAAATTTACTTTTATAAGTAAATATTATCCAGTAGCTTCATGGCTGTTAAACTGCCACAGGGATTCAGAGACGGTCCCCCCCTGATGCTCCAATTCCCTGCTGGCATATTACAGATTATTCTTCCATCGTCACTGCCACAGAACCTCACTGACTTACAGGAATTGAAGTGACCAGGAAGCTCGTGTGTTTACATTTGTATCAGAAAATTGCCTATGGATTTTTGCTTGTTTGTTTGTCTGTTTGTGTCTGATCAGAGATTTCTGCAAACCATGAATTAATTTAAAAAAAAAAAAGATATGAAAATCAAGGTACAGAACATGGGGGAACACTGAGAAACAGATTTAAATATAACTGTAGGTATTCTATATCAATATGTATATGTCTCTTTCCTCTTTTTTAAGAGCCAATTTTTGTTCCATCATGATCACACATCTTTGCCTTGTTTCCTACTTTATTTGTAAAAGCTATCTCAATTGCAATATAACCATTATTCCCTCTCCAGATTTTAATTAATCTTTTAATTTTACCATAATCCTGATGTTGATAGGTATTTATTATAAATATTGTTTATTTGCTTGTAATTTGAACTGATTTTCTACTTTCCTAAATTATCATTAAATAGTAATATTTTTTCCATTATAGTGTTGTTTACATTAAGATAATGTCATCGCCAAGGTAATCATGCAGAGACTTGAAAGAAAATTGTGACCTGGATTATACAAATCTGTCAGAATTAATGAGTCAAATACTTATAAAATTATGGCATACTACAGCATTTTAATTATTTTAATATTGTTGAGATATGCAGTAAGCATTGCAATATGAATTTTATTACAGGAAAAGCACTTAGGCTTTAATAAGATTTAATTTACTGATTTATATCTACTGCTGTTTAGGCTGTTGTTAAATAGGACTTCTGTCAGATGAACTACCCATCTTTAAGCAGTAATTTTTTCCCTAAGTCCTTTTCCACATCAGCAGATAACAATTAATGACGCTGTTAGACTTTTTAAAAAGAGAAAGTGACCTTGAATATTTATAATGAGTTAGTTTACTGTTTAGTCTAACAATTTCTACATACATGTTAGTAAAATGTAAAATTATGTCTGCACTCAAAACTAAAAATGAGCAATGTCCCATGCCAAATGTACTGTACGCTTTTCTTCATGAGGATGATTGCTGAATCTCATCACTTATGTTGGTAAATAGGGCCCTAATGTTATTTAATTGAAAGACAAACAACCATGTGATCCTATATAAATGCAGCACAGACAGTCAAATAAAATGAAAACACACACAATTTTATTTAAAGGAAGTAATGCAAATAATGACCTCTATGATATTCATTTGACAATAATATATATGTTGAAATATATATATTTCAGCACCAGAATTTCAAAGTTCCATGGCCTAGATAAAGAAAATCAAATGCTAGAGTGTTACAAAGATGTTATTAAGGTCTGTGGAGAGGATGGAAACTCTGCTTGCATATTTGTTATATTTCTTCTTTCCTCTGCAAACAAATTTAGAAAGCTGTCAAGATGTCAATAGTTCAGAGTCACTCCCTTTTACTAAAACAAAAAAAAATGATTTCACAGTAACACTATTTATCATAGAGGGAATGATTTATTTCTTGAATTTTATGGTCACAAATCAGTAGAGATTACGTTCCATTTTCTCATATATAATAAGAGAGATTTTCAAGTGTTACATCAATTTTAACATGATGCTGCAAAATTATTATGATCCCTTCTATTCTGCTGAAAATAATGCTATTATTTTTCTCTATTCACAAGTGAGAGTAAAAGTTATTACACACTTTAATTGGAGTCTGTTTGCAATTTTATTGCTAATCACTATGTTTTCAAAGACTTTCACTGCTGTGATAACATTTGTGCCTACAGACAAGTTTTGAAATTCTTAATATATTTCACTATTTTGAAACATTTCTTTCATGGTTAGCATAAATACTAAGATAGTGGCTGAGCTTATACCCATAAGAAAGGCATAAGTGTAGTCACAGCTCATTCTTTACTTTCTTTTTTTTTAAACATTCTATTTTTATTAAGAAATTTTTTATTCATTTTACATACCGACCACAGATCCCCCTCTCTTCCCTCCTCCCATCCCTCAGCCTTCCACCCACCCAACCCAGTCCCCATTCCCTCTTCTGAAAAGGTAAGGCCATTGGGAGTCAGCAAAGCCAGGTACATTTGGTTGAAGCAGCACCAAGCCCTTCCTCCTACATGAAGGCTGTAAGAGGTGTCCCACCATAGGTAGTGGGCTCCAAAAAGCCAGCTCACGCACCAGGGATAGATTCTGATACTACTTCCAGAGGGCCCCTTAAGCAGACTAAGCTACACAACTGTCTCACTTATGCAGAGGGCCTAGTCCAGTACCATGGAGTCTCCACAGCTGTTGGTCTAAAGTTCATGAGTTCCCACTAGCTTGGTTCAATTGTCTCTGTAAGTTTCCCCATCATGATCTTGATGTTCTTTGCTCATAAAATCCCTCTTCTCTCTTTT
Source organism: Peromyscus maniculatus bairdii (assembly GCF_049852395.1). NCBI lineage: Eukaryota > Metazoa > Chordata > Mammalia > Rodentia > Cricetidae > Peromyscus > Peromyscus maniculatus. The sequence continues at coordinate 13,799,674 of NC_134871.1, forward strand.
CGACTGGACTCCTCAGAAAGACAAATATTCTTTACATTCAAAATGTTAATCTAATTTTTTTTTGTTTCCTTGTGGCTTCATTTTACTTTCACTGGTAGAACAGTGATGACACCTGTTATGTGGTCAGAATTATGTGTTATGTTATCGTGGTCAGAATGGATCACGATATTGATGAAATTATTAAGGCTACTCCACACAGTTAAAAGGAAGGTTTATTTAGTGGCGTAACTTACAAATGAAGGGATAGGTAGGTTGCAGGGTCTAGGAAAGGCATGGTGCAGTCCGGCGGTGTTCTCCGGAGAATTCTGCCCGGTCTACCTCCAGAGTCCAGGGTCTAGGAACCAAGAGAGATGGCGCATCCAGATCTACAGTCTTAAGGGTCCTCCCTTGGCCCTGCCTTGTAGGCATGACAGTTACCAAAGACTCAATGGGGTTTGGAACTTCCAGATCAAGGTTGGAATGGTTACCCATTACATCTCCCCCTTTTGTCTAAATAAGAAGATTCTAACCTAATACAAGACTATATAAAAGGAAAGGATATCAAATACTGTCCAGGGGTAAAGAGGGTTAATGACCTAGATAAGATGGAACTACAACCAATGCGAACAATATCAAGCAAGAAACACATACTAAAATCCAGGGAAGTCTAGAATGTAGGTAAATGGCATGTTACAAAGATCATTCCAAAAGATGTCCTATCCTAAAGAACCTGAATCTAATACTTAATATGTTCTAAGATTATATATATATATATATATATATATATATATATATATATGTTGTAACTATAACTGCTAGTCTTCAATCCCATCAAAGACCTGAGAAGGAATATAATGGTACCTGAGAAATGGATGGATGCAAGCAACTTTCGGAAATCTTCCAAGAATAGACAGAGACAGCTGGCAGCCTGGACAGTCAACCTAATGTTTCTCAGCATTGTTAGTGCATTCAAATTGTCTACAAGCCTAGAGTTTCTGACAGGCCATTTTCCGAAGCAGGAATTCTGAAAGACCATCTTACCTGTCTTGGCGGAGTTCAGAAGTCACTTTTTTTGTGTGTCCCACTTGTCCAGAAGGACAGCATTTGTATTGTCAGCAGTTGAGGCAAGGGCAGTTCTTTGCCCAATAGGCCATTTTGTGCCAAGAAAACAAACTTCCAACTGGAAATGTCTTAGAAGCCCAACATTCTCTTGGGATCAAGTTGGTGCTGCCAGGAGCAATTGTTTCTCACGTCAACAGAATTCTAAGTTATTTAAATGCCATATTCTCTAGGTCTATGAAGTGTTTGAAGATTACCTGTCCATCTGACCTGTGTATCTGTAAATCTAGATAACCTAACTAATGTAACTATAGAGAAGATAAGCACAGGTGACTATAAATCTGTAAGTCTTATCTACCTAAATAACCTAAGGACTAAGGCTTCATGTAAACAAGGTAAACAATCTAAAAGCAAATGTATGGTAAAGGACGATGATATATTTCTTTTTTCTTGAGAATTTCACTTATGTTTACAGTTAAAACAGGATCTAAATTTTCCCCATTTCCTTGCTCCAACTCTCCACACATCTTCTTTAAAATGTCCTCCTCCAACCTCCATGTTGTTTCATTTGTTGTTGTTGTTGTTGTTGTTGTTGTTGGTGGTGGTGGTGGTGGTGGTGTGTGTGTGTGTGTGTGTGTGTGTGTGTGTGTACAGCCCAGCAAGTCCAGTCCAGCTTGTGCAGCTAATATGTGCATGAATAAAGGACAATTCACAGGAGCATGAGCATCCTATCATTAATTACATGCTCAAAAAAGAGAGATTCTACCTCTTTACAAACTCTCAATTGTCAATAGTTCCTCAGTCAGGAGTGAGGCTTGAAGATTATCTACCCATCTACAGAAGACATTTAGCTGACTTGATTGTATGCAGGTTCTGTGATGGCTACCACAGATGCTAAGTTCACAAGTGCAACAGACATTTCATGATCAGAAAACAGTGTTTGCTGGAACTACCGTTGTGTCCCTTTTACATTCTTTCTTCCTGTTCAATGATATTTCCTGATGCTTGAAGGTGAGGCCAATATGGATATGCCATTTGTAGCCAAGATTTCAATCGTCTCATTCTCAACACATCGGTCAGTTACACATTTCTGTCTTTAAAAAAAAAAAATTATTATTTATTTATGTATATGAGTACTTTATTTGCATGTAAAACTTTATGCCAGAAGAGGGCACCAGATCCCACCAGAGATGGTTATGAGCCACAATGTGGTTGCTGGGAGTTGAACTCGGGACCTCTGGAAGAGCAGGCACTGCTCTTAACCACTGAGCCATCTCTCCAGCTGTCCCCTACCCCAGTTACACATTTCTTAACTGATTGCTAGAAGAAGCAACTTCTCTGGTGAAGAATGACAGCATGCCAAGTCTGTGCAGAAAAGCATAAATTCTAGAAGGCAATTTGACAACAGACTATTTATCAAAATAATAATAACAGGATCTGCTCTAAGACACATAACCTTCCCAGCCATGGGCTTTGACCAGAGTACCAGACATGAAATCCATGCCTGTGGTGCAGGCCTCAGATTCAATAGGGGCTTGTAAATTATTAGAGTCATATCTCCATTGCACCAATAGGCACATCTAGACTGGTGAGTCAGTACTGCAGTTTTCAGAGCCCGGCATTAGGTAAGATCACTAATTTATATACCCCCCCAGGAGCCTACAAAAAGCTCATTCTGACCTCTACAGATGGAAGTTTCCTAGTTTGTTTGAGTTAGGTTTCTAAATATTCTTCAGCTAAAGTGTGTGCTTTCTTCATCAACACAGTCTTACCATGTAACAAATGACAATGATAATATTTTGTACTGCTTTGAGACTTCTGGGTCCTCCCTGGCCTCTGATTTGTAGAGATGTCTTGCTCTATGATTTTTATTTAACAATACATATATTCTAGGAGCAACATTGTCCATGTATGTGGGTTATATCCATCTAAACTCGATCTTCTATTTATAAATTGTATTGTGAAGTTAGATTATTAACAACCAGGCTTCCATAAAACTTTTCTATACAGCCTTAGTTTTGGTTAAAATGCCCACTACTTTTTTCTTTCTCATCCCTCTTTTACATTCCAGATTAGTATTTAATCCATATATCCCCTTTCTTCTTTAATTTCATGAATGTTATATGCCCTATAATATTTTTTAAATTGATTTTGGAGACAGTATGCTTCCATATGGCTTTTCATACAGCCTTAAATGGTTTTAACTCCCAACTCGGTTTCCTTGTTTGTCCAATACTTCTGTGCCTTTCCCTGTTTAAGTGGTTATGTCCACAGTATTACACCTCTCTGCTTTGGATTTACCTACAATCTGCTATTTCTCCATTCCCCTCTTAACATATCTTCATACAAGGGCCTCTTTCACCATTTTTTTCTTTTAGTGTTCAATATTAAACATACAAAACAGAACACCTCAAGCTAGGATCAACATAAGACAAAAATCATATGACATTTTTCATAATTGAGCTGAATTACTCACTTATAAATTCTCCCATTATCATCCAGTTACCTTAAAATTATATGATTTCATATTGCTTTACAGCTGAACAATATTCCATTCTGCATGTGTACTATATTCCCCCCATTCAAGTAGTTTCAGTCCATTCCATTGCTATTGTGACTAGAGCAACAATGAACATAAAATAAATGTATCTCTCTAGCGGGATAAATGTCTGTTCATCATATGACCAGAAATGGTATAGATAGTCATATAGTAGTTCACTTTTTATTTTTTGAGAAATCTCCATGCTACTTTCCACAGTGGCTCACTAGTATACACACCCACACACTAGTGTATACACCCATCAACAATGTGCAGGAGTTCCACTTTCATGACATCCATATCAACATTTATTGCCACTTGTGTTCTAAGGGAAGGATATTTTGAGTAGAGTAAGATTGAATCATAAATGGTTTTTAAATTATATTTATCTAGTGAGTATTGTGAGTTCTATCAAAAGGGTTCCCTAGCCATGCAGTGCCTTATTTTTTGAGAAAATATCTCACTGAACCTGTAACTCACTGGTTTGGCTATACATGCTGGTCAGTGAACCATGGTATCCATCTGTTTTCATCCCCTAACCACTGATGTTACGGACACATTCAACCATAGCCAGCATATACTGGGTTTCTCAGGATCTGACCTGAAAACCTCAAGCATATACAGCAAGCACTTTACCCACTAAATCTCTTATTTCCCCCGACACAACTTTAAGCAAACAGTTATAAAATGTCTTCAACTTCAAAAATTTCAGAATTGGCTATTTGAAATAATTGGGTTTACATTTCTCTTAACCTAGACAATCATTGTATTCTTGTTGTCCTAGTTACATATTAATTCTCTTTAGCTGTTGAGTTATCACATAAAATCAGGAAGCTAACATTACAAATGTGGTGTGCAAAATATTTCCATAAACTATATCAGAACTTAATCTCAGTACCCCTAGTGATTAGCATAATGTATGTTACAAAAGAATACCCATTGATGGAATTTGCCGGATTCTGGCTGTTTTATTTTAAGTGATTTCTAAAATCTCATATACTTACTCCATTAGGCCACAAAAATCAAAAGAGTCTTCTATTTCAAATTAATGGACAGCATTCCGAACAGATAGTTCAAAGCTCACTCAGCTGGAGTCTGGATAATTATGTAACCTATTCGTATTTCCTTGTAGTTTATGCATGCACATATATAAATTAGTTAAACACAAAACAATAAAGATGACTACTGTATTTTGTATCACTGGTATTTTTCATAACTAAGATTTACATATAATTTGTATGTATGTGTATACACTGCTAAGGTTAATTTCTCAAAGAAGCTCCTTTTGGGTTACCAAAGAGTAAACAACAACCTCAACAACTAAGAAACAAGTTTGAATTCCTTCTAAATACCAGAAGGTGGTATAAAAGTTCATAGTTATTTACTTGTGTCTGTCTTATGGAAGTATAGAGTCTGATGTTATTTCCTTTGAGCTTGGTAATAAGACTCATAGGTTAAGTATTTGTATGACTTTGGAAACCTTTATCAGTTAATTATTTGGAAAATAATCTATTATTTGTATGGTATGTCTTGCACGCTTCTAAATAATGACACAGTCAGGATAAAGTGATGAGAATTAAATTTAAAGACAAGGAAAGAGTTTAGGGGTACTTTATATTTGACATCCCTCACAGAGAAGGTTTTTTCTTAACCATAATGAGTTATTCACAAGAATGAGCAAGACTAGGAAGACAAGACTCTATCAAAGAGACTTTGAGTACTGCACTGCCATAGACATTTCTGCCTCATCATGCAAAATAGTTTAACAAATAGTGACTTTATTACAAATACCAGATTTCCACTTTGTTAACTAGCTTTTTAATTATGCATGTGCTGTGATGTAGTGCATGAGTGGAGGTCAGAGACAACTTGGAGGAGTTAGGTTTCTTCCTTTACTATGTGAATTCCTAAGATTGAACTCAGATTTCTGTTTGGACAAAAGGATCTTTATCTACTGCATCATCTTGCCAGCATCTATCTATATTTTTTAGACTGTAAACTAACATTGTAATAGCTACAAAATGTTACTTAGTCAAATTAGTTATTACAAGAAGAGTTATCAAAATTTTATTCTCTTACACTCAACTTAATGGTTCCTATTACCTTGCTAGTGAGAAATATAATAGTACACCTGGCTTTGATCACATCTTGTATAATCTGCTGCTCAGATCTATGCATGGAGGAATCAAAGCACTATTAAATTTTTGAGTCAGATATTTGGTGTTTGCAGGAAGTTGTATGTCCTGCACAGTGGAGGGCTGTAGAAGTACTTTTGGGTCACACCTCATGGATACTGTTAGCATCTTCTCCATTCTCCATTCACCAAAACAACCAAGAAACTCTGTAGGTATTGCCAAATGCCTAGAACATGAGAGCAAATAGTGGATAGTACTTTATTTTAATTTAAAAAATCAATGGATTATATACTGTACAGGGGCAAAGGAGAAAGTTCACTACTCTGTAACTGAGATTCAAGGATGGATGCAAACTGAATCTAAGGTTATAGTTACACTTTAATGATGTGTTTTTAACAAGTTGTCCTATAATTTATTTATCTGAAATCCACCACAGATACACATAACAATATGTTAAAAGACCAGTAAAATGATCCATAATTTATGCAGTGAAATGCAATTGTAAATGATTTTCTACAAGTGTTTTCTACAATGAAACAGAAATAGTTGGAAAATATGATATAAGTTAGTAGTCTAAAGAGTATAAGAAAAATAACCTTGAATCCAAAGTCCCCTGGAATTCAGAAATGGCAAAAATCTGGGATTACAGCTGATTTGTGATTTTTGTTTTAGCTTAAATCTGCTCCTTGTGACTGAAAGCACAGCTCTAGACAGCAAAGCAGTTTCAGCTGTTCTGAGCAATGACAGGTAAGTGAGCTATTTAACTCATCATTAACTTGTGTTCCTCACTTACAGTTACTTAAATCAACTCCTGGGGATTGGGAGATTTCTGCACTTGAAGAAAATCGTTTTCAAGATCATGTTATTCTAAACTCAACTGTGAAGCTTTATTTTTTCCTTTCTTCTGTGCATTATAGATAAGAGTCTTGCCTGGTGATTCTACCTTTTTCTCTGTAGATTCTGTCTACTAAGTCCTCTACACAGTACTTGAGGGGGAAAAAGAAACCCTTAATTTTGAAAATTTCATCATCTGCAGAAAATATATTATTCTATCACAGACACATTAGATGTGTGAAGAGTTTTTCCAAACTTTCTGAGACTGTATGGTAATTGATGACGTAATTGCACCAGAAGAAGATGTTCCTACTTAGCCTAACCCCAGATGTACAAGATATAGTGCAGCATTATAATAATTTGCTCTAACAAATACTCAGAGAATATGTGCAGAGAAACATGAAAGTGGGACTGTTTTACAACACTAGGAAATATGTTTTAAAGAAGAAGCCAGGGGCATCTTTTTCAGTTATCGTACTCCAACCCTTGCTATATTGGAATTGTCTCTAATTTGTGCTGTTTCCCCCATCTTCTCTACCATTTGCTGTGGCTGCAGGATCTGCCATCTGCAGCTGTGTGAAGTGATCGGGTCGTTTACTGAGTGCAACTATCATTTGTGCCTAAGGAACCTGATCGAAGAGATGGTAGAGAGAGCTCTACAGCTGGGAAAACTCTTGGCATAAACTGCAAGACTGGTGAACCTTTTAGAACCTCCTGCAAGACCAGGGTGTGGTATGTCCTCACAAATTTTCAGACACCTGGCTGAAGGCACAGATTTTCGTGACTTTGTCAATTTAGTTTTGCGGAAGGAAAAACACATGACATATATTTACTTATCAGGTGGTGTATAATAGGAATAATGGAGCTATTTTATATTCCTAAAGCATAGTATTATGGTCTTACACTATTAGATCTGACCTAAAAGAACATGGGAGTCAATAATTTCTCCTCCTCCTTCTCCTTTTCATCCTTTTTCTCTTCTTAATGTAGTTTAAAGGACTAAGCCAGTTGCTTGTATGTGTAAAGCAATACTTTTATCAGCGAGCTATGCCACCACTCTAGAAGTCATTTCTTCTTTATTTAAAATAAGAAGCAAAAAAAGAAAAATCAGTGAATTTTCTTTCCATGTAAAAGAGATCCATTTTGTATCATAAACAACTGGCAGAATATGTCACATGAATTCAAAGACACTGCCTAGTTCTGTTTACCTGGTAGAAAACTAAATGCCACTGTAAACTAAGAGGTGCACTTACTGGTAAGTTTGATGAAGAACTGGAGACTGGTTATAGCTAAGCATGAGATTGAGTAACTTCAGGACTTACACTCTTAAAAGAGACAACTGCAATTTTATTCCCAAGAACCCCACGTGATTCTTACAGTACATACCTACAGAAAGTCACCCTTGTTTGTGCTAGGGAAGAAGAATGATCATTTGGATAGAAACAAAGCCTTCTCTGTAAGAACTTCCTGTTCCTCTGTAGGAGAGGCTTTGCTAGGGCTTATCCCAGCTTGAGAAACTTAAGTCATCCCATTATATCAAGCTATAGTTTTCTTCTTTCTATAAAAAAGAACACAAACAAACCAACAAACAAGAATGTGTTGTTTCAAGAAAATATACTATGGACACATGACCTAGAGGAGGAATTGGGCTAAAGAAGAGAGAGAGAGAGAGAGAGAGAGAGAGAGAGAGAGAGAGAGAGAGAGAGAGAGAGAGAGAGAAGAGAGAGAGAGAGGAGAGAGGAGAGAGGGAGAGAGAGAGAAAGAAAGGAAGGAAGGAAGAGAGAAAGAAAGAAAGAAAGAAAGAAAGAAAGAAAGAAAGAAAGAAAGAAAGAAAGAAAGAAAGAAAGAAAGAAAGAAACAAAGAAAAATTTATTCCAGCAAAGAAACAGTTGTGAAAAACCACAGGTACATTCAAAATCTGAAATCTAATAAAAGTTCTACGGAATGGCCAACTGCATGCCTTCTGCCAAGGCAGAAAATTGCCCTGTAGGCTAGAGTGCTCTTGCACTCCACTATCCATCCCTTCACCTAGACAATGGAGTCACCTGTGACCAAATAAGTGTAGTGGAAAATCTAACAAGGAAATAATTTAGACATTTTTACACAGTGCAGAATTCTCAGTGCCATGATGGAATTTCATGTTCTTCTGCTTGGTCCTAACTAGGTTGTCACACATTCTTTGTTCTACATCTTTTGTGCATATCATGTGATCATTTGTCATTTATAAGTTTTCTTGGAAAATGGCACACACACATATTCATATATTTTTATAACAGAAGTTTGAGGATACAAAAGTTCACAATACCTACACACAATGACAGAGAATTTCAAAATTTTAAACAGAGACTATGCACTGGAATTTATATTTGACCAGTTCTATTGAAGGGCACTCACCATAGAAACAAATTAAATGATCAATATTTCAAAAATGAAATAAAAAATGAAATGATGACAATAAAGATATGATAAGCTTGCAATGAACATACTATTATATTTGAATTTATTAAGGAAGAAGTACATTTATTTTAGGGTAGGTCAATAGATTTTCCTCAAAAACAACAAGAGAGAAAACTGGATAAACAACAAAAGACCCAGCAGGGTAGTCTCCAAATCCTGTGGCTACATGCCTGACACCAAAGAGCTTAGGTAGCTCTACCTTTCCAACTTGGATGCCTACAATACACTTATTTCTATTTGGGTGGTGTACTAGGAAGTTTTCCTGTGTCCTGCCAGTCCCACAGCTGTCACCACAGACTGGTTCTACTTCCTGTCTTCAGCTCTCTCAGGCAGAGTATCGTGGCTCAGGCATGTCTAGCATCTTGGGGTCTCCAAATTAATCCAGCCATCATTTTTACAACGTCACACAACGATCTCTCAATGTTTCCATACAGGGACTTCCCTTCCCTACCCCTGGCGTCAGCTGCTCTTTTTATCCTTGGAAGAAGATTTCATAACACATATAGTCTGATATCCTTCATGACTCACATCCCATAAATGACACTGCCAGTTCTGACTGCTTGCTTGGGATGGAGACTGCTCTGAATCACATTTGTATAAACGTTCTATTGCTGTGACTTGTTAGGACCATAAAATTCCCCAGGCAATTACTTTTAACAAGTTGGAAGCTTAGCTGGGTGGGGTCTTGCTCTAGTGGTATACTTTCTTTTGTTTCATTCTAGAGCAGAATTTTCTTTAATCTTCTCACCTCTTTTAGCACAGTACATAGCTCCAACGTAAAATTTTCTGGTGCTATTTTGCTCCTTATACTCTACATTTTGTATTTCTTTTTGCCTTATTTGTTTTTTATTGTAAATCTGCATATGAGTGACTACTAATAATCACACACAAAGCCAATACCTTGCTGCCATGAAATCTCTGCAAAGGAAATTAGTCCAATACCTTCCCCTTAAGCCTCAAGCATATTCTTATGACAAGGGCAGAAAGCAGCCATATTCCTTTCCAAATTATCAGAAGAATGGTCACTACATCAATTACTAATATTGTTCCCCTCTGAATCCTCTTTAGTTGGGCCTCCATAGTCCATACCTTTGCTCCACTACTAATGTCTCCCAAGGTCCTAATAGGATGGCCTGTTAATACCACTAAAGTGTTGAAGCACTTTCCTATTTTAAATTCCCAAAGTCTTCTACATTCCTCCAAAAAATATGGTCAGGTTTGTCACAGAACTAATCCCCTAGTATCAACTTCTGTCTTTGCTACTTCCCTAGAGCTATGACAAAACACCATGACCAAGGCAAATTATAGAAGAAAGTCTTTAATTTATAGTTTCAGAGGGTTGGAGTCTATGACGATGAGGAAGAGGTGCATGACAGCAGGCAAACATTACCCCAGAGCAGTGGCTGGGAGCTCATATCATAAGACACAGTCACAAAGCAAAAGAGAGACACATTGGTAATGGTGTGAGTCTCTCAAACTGCACAGTCTTTCCCTGGTGATACTACTGCTCCTCTAAGGCTCTACAGCCTAATCTTTTGCAAAGTTCCAACAACTTGATCCAAGTATTTGAATATATGCACCTATGGGGACTAGTCTCATTCAAACAACCACTATAGGGTGCAAATCAGTTGCAAGAGAAGACTGGAATGATTTATGTGATAATGAATGTGAATTTTAGAGAAGTAGTACCAACTTATGCTTCATTTTGATGGGTTATGTGCATGCACTTGGACGAGATTTCACATGTTTATTTTCTGTTGAAAGTGTTTATAAGCATTCACTCTCCATTGTCTTAAGACATCTTATATATAGACTTTCATTTATAATATTCTTTGCATATAGCAAGTACAAGGATATCATAGAGTAAATAACAATTAAAAGAAAATCCAGTAAAGAAACAATGTGCCCCCCAAACAAATCATATAGTTGCAAATAATAAAAAATATTCAAAGAACAAAAAGTCCACTTTCAAAGGCAGGAATATTTCAGATGTATATAGGACTTAATGGAAAACTCCCAATTAAATTGTTTTGGGGTATCTTTTATTTATTATTTATAAATTTAATACACATCAACAATGTATATTGATCATATTCACCCACTATTTTCTCTTTTTGCTTTCTTCAGGTACCCTGAAATTCTTCTTCTGAGTCTCTTCCAAGAACTCCCAGTTGACTATATCTCCCCTTTATGTTCTCTCCTCTTTTATTAATAACCCACTTAATTAGTGTTCCCAGTTGGAATGTTATCTGACCTTAAAACAGGAAACTGGTGATACTGTGATGATGTCATGAGTGTAATGGTTATGAGGTATCCAGAGAGAACATTTCACAGCACTCCTATCCATTTTCTGGCTCTTTTTCCATGATATTCTGAATCTTGGTACAGGAGTGGTGATGTTGACATATGTGTTCCATTTATGCTTGGGCAGTCAGTAGTCACTTATTCCCTGTACTTTCACCATTTATGAATATTTGTATTATCTGGTGACTACTTCCCAAAGAATGTTCTTTGGTTCAGATAGAAATCAACACTATGGATATAAGCACAGCTATTTAGAAGACAGTTTGATATCATATCATTCAGCAAAACAATGATGGTAAATTCCTCCTGGGAGCCTATGACATCACAAGTCATGGTCTTGTGGTCAGGTTTACAGTATTAGACACTAATTTCTTCCTGTGGAGCATGCCTCAAATCCTAACCCAACTTAATCAGTTACCCAATTACCTTCATGCTACTATTGCACCAGTGTGTACATATTGTCTTGTTGGTTGGTATTGGAGGATGCAGAGTTGGAGACAAGGGGAACACTGATGTATTTTCTTGGCCTGTAGCTTGCATAATACAGTCTGTCACTGCTGCTAGTTCTGTTGCCTTTTGGGTGTGATGGCTATTCTTGGTTATCAACTTGACTCCATCTAGCATTAACCAATTCTAAGTGGCTCTGTACACTGGTGAGGAAGTTTTTAAACGAAATCATCTGAAGTGGGAAGACCTACTATTAATCCAAATATTTTGAGGTGGGAAGCTCCACCTTTAATCTGGACCATACTTTTTGCTGTCATACTACATTATATAAAGTACACAGAAGAAGGAAGCTTGCTCTCTTTGTCTACCTGTTCTCTCCATCATTGGAATGTTATTCCTTCATTGACCTTAGAGCCTACTTCTTTGGAATTCTGGCATATACTGAACACTGGCTAAGACATCCAGCCTTATGAACTGAACAGCAAATGGATTCTTGGAACTTCCATTGGTAGACAGCCATTGATGGACTAGCTGAACCACTGATTGTAAGCTATTCTAACAAATGCTGTGTGTGTGTGTGTGTGTGTGTGTGTGTGTGTGTGTGTGTGTGTGTGTTTTATGTACATTTATTCTATAAGTTCTGTTTTTCCAAGTGAAATGTGGTGATATTTTATTTGTGCTGAAATGTGATTTTATTTGTATGTTAATAAATAAAGTTGCCTGGGGATCAGAGCTAAGAGCAAGCAGAAGTCCAGTGGTGGTGGCAGCCACCCTTAATCGAATCACATGGCAGGCAGAGTCTCTGTATGTTCAAGGACTCAGCCAAGCAGTGACCCAAACCTTTAATCCCAGTACCAACCATAGAGACATGGAGGTCTGTGTAGACGGTCAGTGACAAGGAAATCATGCTGTTGGGTTTAGAGCCTAGGAGAAGGCAGAACAGAAAGACAATAAAAGACAGGTCACACAGTAGAAGGTCTCTTTCTCAGGGGAAGGAGGGCAGTGAGTAGTAAGCTAAGGCTCTTCGCTAGTGCTCTGATCTCTTGGGCTTTTAACTCTGTATTAACTCTGTTTCTTATTTAATAAGACCATTTAGAATTTCGTCTACAGTGAACCCTATTACAATTTGTCATTGTAGATAGTCCTTGACTATGTCTCCATCTGGGACTGATTTTGGTGGGACTTCATTTAGCAGTTTTAGATTTTAAGATCTTATAATAAAGCCTTTATTCCATTTGGGATTGTTTTTCTTTCAGTGTAAGATATTGGAAAATAGTTTCATTCTTCTTTTTTAAAAAATATTTATTTATTTATTTGGTTTTTTGAGACAGGGTTTCTCTGTGTCACTTTGTGCCTTTCCTGGTCTTTGTAGACCAGGCTGGCCTCGAACTCACAGAGATCCACCTGACTCTCCCTCCCGAGTGCTGGGATTAAAGGCATGTGACACCACTTCCCGGCTTCACCTTTTTTAATTAAGAAATTTTTTTTCATTCATTTTAAATTCTTCTATGTATAATTACCTAGTTAAACACCAGATTTCAGTTGGTCAAAGCAGCTGTTTTCCAAAGTTTCAGTATGACACTTTTGAAAAATAATATTGGTGGATATTGCTGTGTGGGTTTGTTTGTGGCCTCTATTCACATCTATGATAAAAGTGTTAACTTTAGTAACAAAACAAATCATGCTATCAGACCATAATCCAAACTACACTATTCATATCCATGAATATATGTTGATTAAAAAATTATCAAAGATGCTTGGAAAGTAAATCTCTCATACAAGTAAATTCTAAAAGTATTTCAAGTTGGATGCTTCTCACTTTTGTATTATACATTGTACATAGTGACCACCTTACAAAGGATGACGTGAAAAGCAAGAAAACATTTCTTGCTTCACAGTGAAACAACCAGAGAGGTGCTGTCTTGACAAGATTGTCGTCATCAAGATCAGTTATTGGTAACAGTCTTTTTAGTATATGGAAGAATAGTATGATATAAATAATATTATACCTTTCTCATTTTCCTAACAAAGCACTTATGCTCAGCAGGATCGTGAGTGAAATACAAAAGAGAGCTACAATAAATATACAAGACCAAACCTCAAACCTATTAAGATCATCCATCAACTACAATGTCTGAAGAGTATAACAACGAAGGCTGTGAGACTCAAAGCTATAACAGTGTTGTGTCTTAACTAGGGTTTTGGAAAACAAAATAACATTTGCTAAAAATACAATAAAGATGTAATATGAATTTTAACTAATAATAATTTTTAATTTTTAATAAATTATGATACTTGCTAATTTAAATGCTATTAATGTAGATTTGAATGTTAGATAGTAAGAGAACTATATAATACTTAAAAGTTCTTTGGAGTATTCATGGAAATTTTCTGTAACATGGCAATCAAAATTTCAAGTGACAAATGCCATGTGTTAAAATTTAGCTCTGCAATTCTATAGAATTTATTTGTAGTTAAAAATATGAGACTTGTAATCTGGTATATAGATACTTTATATCCTAACATGTTATTTATGTTCAATCTCTACACCACCTGCTTCCAAAAATAGTAATTCAAGTTTCTTGGATTATTATTGCTGCATTTTTCTGAAAGAGGGATATAAAATTTATATAGTATTTTTTCAGGATATTCTTTAGTATACTAAAAAATACCCTTGAACAAAGATGCTGAAAGTTTCAATGACGTTTTCCAAGCCATAAGTCTTGAAGTAGCCACTGTGAGTGACAGATGAACACAAATTTCTGACTACTAAAAGAGGAGTCATGTTCACAGCACATAAATATTCACTGAGATGGTATCTTTAAATATAACTTGCAAATAATCTCACAGCAAAAATGTATTTTTATGCTTCCCAGCGGAATTAAAGTGAACTTTTCTCCTTTCCATTTTCTTTGATGAGTTATCACAATGTTGCTTTCAATCTCAGCATCTGCTATATTGATTTCTGTTTTCAAACACACTTGGCAGTTGTTTCAATTGATTTTATATTGACCTTGAAAGAATGATAAAATTTATGATATATTTAAAAGTTATAAGTTTACTACTGTTTACTTCTTACTGATAAAGAAATCAAGAATATGAAGTTCTTACTGAGCATTGATCATAAGTTGAGGAAACAGAATTTTCAGAAAGTACCACACAAATGGAGCAGAGGGCATAAATACCAGCACTCACCAACAAAGTTGTAACTATTCACCATTTTCATCTTTTGGAATAAAATGTAAAAGACAAGACACAAGAAGACTTTGAAGGGTATAATGATAGTGGCAAAAATGAACAACAGAGCCTTAGGGTCTCCTGTGCTGTGTGACAGAACTTAAATCGAAAGGATGGAACAAAGTCTTACTTTTTTGTGTGTGAGTTTCTGAATCAAGCACAATGATGCTTCCTCGGATTCATAAATAATGATCAATTAGCACCGTATTTAAAAAAAACATAAGAGTTCTAATCAGAATTATTCAGAATTGGTCAGCTAGTCAAAAAGTAGAAAATTATCATTTATGATGAGAGTTATCGATGATATATGACTTTGAAATAATTCTATAAGATCAAGGTTCCTACTTGGACTGGAGAGTGGTTCCCAAGGCCGACTCCTAGCTGCAAGGCAAATACCTTTAAATCTTTTACTTGAGAAATTGGGCATCAGTATTATTCAACAGCACATGGAAAAGCTTGGCTTCCTATATTCCTGATAAACAATTTAAATATTAAGAATTTATGGCAATAAGTTTATGTAGCGATTTGTTCCTCCTACACGTTGTGTTTTTGGGGGAGATAAAAATAAATATCTATTCACCTGTGTTAGGGCACACACACATACACACACACACACACACACACACACACACACACACACACACACACACACACACAAATAATACAAAACAAAACTCAGGTAAAGCAAAGTGACTCGACCCAAGTCCCCCTTGGCAAACTGAAGAGATCATTGAGATTACTTAGATGAAAAAGGATCAAAGATCATGGGATACTCAAAGGCAATAGCATCACCAAAAGTCCCATCACTCTGGAGTTTCCTGACTACTAGTCAAATCTATCAAATTGTATCTTCCCCTCAGCAAATCTTTGCTGCAAAATACCCTTGGGGAGATGGCTTGTGAATCACCATTGTGGATTTTGTAGATTCTGAGCCTCTTAATGTCAAGTTCTGTTAGCTTTCTTAGCCTCTAATCTCATTAGCTTCTATGGTCTCCCTCTTTCTCCCAAGTGAGATTGTTTCAATTCCAAGGGTAGCTGCTCAATATTTGTATGGTTTCTTGTATTTAATACTCCAACACAATTAAAAGTAAATTGTGAAAAGTTGACTCAACCTTGAATCATTAAATTCTACTCAAAATTGACTTGAATGCAAATGTTTACATTGAATTTTAGTGAAAGATCACATAAATATGAAATACATCATAAATAGTTGTGTATTTATGCAAATGCCTCTAGATATATCTAGTCATAAAAACACATATCACAATATAAAGTCGCAAGCATGTATAGCATTTATTACTGGTTTATAAGTTGATATTTGCTGTATAGCAATAACATTGCAAAGTTTAATAATCTATAAACTATGTTCACATATAAAAGTTCCTTTTTGATATTCAGGCATAAATATTATACTCAAATAATAATTTTCATTGGATCCAGAAATTAAACTGCTTTTTTCATTTTTTTCTTTTATTGAAAACAGTTTTTTTTTCCTCATACAGTATGTCTTAATTATAGGTCCCCTTCCTGTACTCCTTTCAGTTCCTTCCCATCTTCTCTCCCCTCTAGATCCACTCTCTTTCTTTCTCATTAGAAAAGAACAGGCTTCTAAGGGATAACAACCAAAGATGACAAAATAAAATACAGTAAAATGAAGCAAAAACTATCATGTTGAATTTGGACACGAACTCAATAGTAGCAGGCACAAGAGTCGGAGACTCACTCATTCTCACAGTCCGGAGTCCCACAAAAATACTAAGCTAACAGCGATAAAGCCATAATTTATAGACAGAGGACCTGGTGCAGACAAAGGTAGGCCCAGCGTTTGCTACTTCAGTTTCTGTAAGCTCCTATACACCTCTCTTAGTTGACTCAGAAGGCCTTGTAATCTTGGTGTTCTCCATCCCTTCTTGCTTTTACAATCTTTCTGCCTCATCTTCTTTGGTATTCTCTGAGCTCAGATGGGAGGGATTTGATGAAGACCTCCCATTTAGATTCTCTCTCCATGTGAAGTCCGCCTGTGGGTCTCTGCATCTGTTCCCATCTGCTGCTGGAAGAAGCCTCTCTGATGATGACAGGATAAGGCACTGATAGATGAGTATAGAAGAATATAATTAGAAATCATTTTATTGATACTTTTTTTAGACCAATAATGTTTGGTTTTACCCTGGGTCTCTGGGCTACCTAGTCTCTGGTTCTTGGTTCTAGGAGCATTGGGCATGGGTTTCCTATAGTGAAATGGACCTTAAGTAAAATCAGAAATTCATTGGCTTCCACAAGTTCTGTGCCACCATTGCCCTAGCATGTTTTGCATGTAGGAGAGATTACAGGCCAAAGGTTTTGTGGTAGGGTTTGTGTCCACATTGCTGTTTTGGTAGCCTACAATGTACCTTCTCACATCGAAAAGACTAAAGGGATATATTTTACCGCCAACTCACAAGAAATGGAAATAAACCATTCATTGATCATCTTACTCACAATTTCAAATACAATGATGAACACTTGAATTTAAAATTAATCTGTGTCTGACAGTATTTTATTATTTTTTCTTATTTCCTTCTCCCATTCCACCTCTCAACCCATCCAATTTACCCCTGTTCTCTTTCAAATTGGTGTTCTCTTTATCTTTAATTGTTATATATGTGTGGTAGGTAATTGTTTGTGTGTGAGTGTATTCCCAAATAAATACATATAAATTGTCCATCCAATATTACTTACATGTATATATTTTCATGGCTGATCATCTTTAGATTAAATGGTAATGTATGTGTTTATGGTATAGGAGACCAAGAATTAGTGAAACAGCATAACCAATGAAGACACAATAATGATATTTTTACCCAATAAAAGTTTGAGGGGCTGGAGAGATGGCTCAGAGGTTAAGAGCACTGACTGCTCTTCCAGAGGTCCTGAGTTCAATTCCCAGCAACCACATGGTGGGTCACAACCATCTGTAATGAGATCTGGCGCCCTCTTCTGTATACATAATAAATAAAAAAAAAGTTTGACATACCAGCATTGCAATTTTTAATATATTACATAAAACTGTTTACTTCTAAGAAAGTGCTTTGTTCACCTGAGGAAACTTAGTAGAAATTACACAAGCTGATGTTGATGTGTGTGCAATACAGGGACTGTATAAGAGAATTCTGGTGGTAAAAATGAGGAGATAGAAATATAAGGGAGAAAATATTTCATATACAGGTACTCCTTGCTTTATTCACATGATTAAAATTAGCTACTAAATATTGTAAAGAGCCCAAGCCTATAAGTATTTGGATCAAAATATCTGGGTAATGAAATTTTATAGGCTTGAAACAGAATTTTATAAGCTAGTGTAAGTGGTGAATAGTATAAAAATGGAATTTATAGATTGAATACAATATTATTTACTGGCTTATATAACTAATTTTTTGCAGCCAAATATTTAAAATGTAGTTTATATCACAAAGATCTACTAAATTTAATTTATAAAAAGGAACAGGAAGGAAGTATTATTGAAAAATCTAGCCATTTGTTTGTGAAAAATGTATAAAATGTGACTTATTAATTAGAGTACTTATGACATCAAAAGATACTTTTATAATTAATTGTTAATTGTGATGAATTATTACTTTTTAAGATTTATTTTTAATTATGGGTGTCTGTGCATGGAATGTTAGTGAAAGTGCTCTTGGAGGCAAGAGGTATCAGATACCTCAGACTCTGGAGTTACAGGCAGTTGTGAGCCACCCCATATGGGTGCTGGGAACCCGACTGTAATTGTCTGCAAAAGTGATATGCATTCTTAACTACTGAAACCTCAATTGAAAAAACACTTTATAAGAACCCATATTAATTCATAAAGTATAAACTCAAAACATGTGAAACTGAGTTCCACAGAAAAGTTAAGGAAAATAGATGAATGAATCTGTTCTTACCTTTGGATTTCAATATCCCTCAATTAGAAAAGACCAATTGACATGATCATCCCAACACACATTTGAACTTAAAAGTAACCATGCAATGTTTGTTTATTTTTTAATTAAGGAATTTTTTATTCATTTTACATACCAATCACAGACCCCTTGTCTTCCCTCTTCCTGCCCCTCCAACCTTCCCATCTAAATCCATCCCCAATTCCCTCCTCCAACAAGGTAAGGCCTCCCATGGAGAGTCAGCAGAGCCTGATACATTCAGTTGAGGCAGGTCCAAGCCCCTCCCTCTGCATCAAGGCTGTGCAAGGTGTCCCGCCATATGTAGTGGGCTCCAAAAAGCCTGCCCATGCACCAAAGATGGATCCTGAAACCACTTCCAGGGGGCCGCTTAAGAAGATCAAGCTACAGTTCGCTTATGCAGAGAGCATAGTTGAGTCCCATGGAGGCTCCACAGATATTGCTCTAAAGTTCATAAATTCCCACTAGTTTAATTTGGTTGTCTCTGTAGGTTTCCCCATCATGATCTTGATGAACCTTGCTCATAGAGACCCTCTTCTCTCTCTTCAACTGGAATCCTGGAGCTTGGCCTGGTGTTTGGCAGTGGATCTCTACATCTGCTTCCATCAGTCACTAGATGAAGGCTCTATGACGACAGGGTATTCACCGATCTGATTACTCGTACTGCAACTGACATCAGCATAAAAATCAGTAATAAAAGGACAGCTTAAAATTTCAAAAATATTTAGAATTTCATCAGCACAATCCTAAATAAATCAGGAGTCAAAGAAATTAATACTCTTTACTGTTTAGAAGATTCAATTCTGATTCTCCATCTGAACCAGGTGGTTCACATTCACCTGTAACTCCAAATCCAGAGAATATGATGCTTCTAGCTTCCTTGGAAACTTGCACTCACATGCAAATACATGCAATCAAATCAAATTTGTATAAATGCACAAAGACATGCACATAATTAAAAATAACAATAATAAAATGAATTATACAAATATATCAATAACAAATAATCTAACTTTCCAAATGTAGATTCCAAAAATTAAATACACTTAAAGATAAAAAAGCCAAATGTGAATATATTTAAAATAAAATATCAATTGAGATAAGGCAATAAAATCAAAAGCTTTTTATTTCTCCAAAATCCATGACACAAATAAAATTATGTAGGAGTCTAAGAAAAAATGAAGAAGTTACAAGTCACCTGTCATAGAAATTAAAGAGGTGTGTAACAGTGTAGAACTCAAGAAGACTAACAATAATGAACTAATATTGCAAGCAAATTTAAAACCATAATTTGATAAATTATATGGAATGGAAATTGTATTTAAATACAAAGTCTACCCGTTGATCTCTCTATATATGTATCTTTCTCTCTCTTACCTCCCAAACACACACACACAATATATGTATATGTATGTATGTATGTATGTTTGTATATATATATATATATATGCACTAAATACATACATTAACATTTGTATATAACTATCAATTTACTAAATAATTGGATAATTAAAAAGGGCTTTTCCACAAGTCTAGGCAGTAATTTGTCCACATTTTAATGAAAATATTAGATAATAAAATATTCCAAAAAATGTAATTTAAATTATATATATATATATATATATATATATATATATATATATATATATATATAATGAGATTCAAGGAACAGAACTCTGTTTGCTCTTGGCATGATTTTCCTCTAAGACTATTTGAAAGAATTAAAACAATTAGAAAATGCCGATGCTAAGTGATATTCTGATATAATTTTCTATGATTAATAAAGTTCAGGAAACAATTTTCCCCTAATTTATGTTACTTCCTCAAGTGTTTATCAAAGTGATGAAAAATTATAAAGCTAATGAACTTTTATTCAGTGCATAAAATTGAGCTTGGTCATATTGTGGGTAATTTAATATCTCTTCTGTCTTTACAGGTATTTAGAGTACAATTTAAAAATAATTAACAAACATTAATCATAACAAAAGTATTAGCATAGTTCCTAATAGATTCTTGAAACTAACCTCAATGCAACACATCTATTTACAGTAGATTCATGCTTCAATGATTATCTGATTCATGTAAGTTTTAAACCCTTGATCATATCATTTGATTACAGGTTCAGTGTCTGCCAGCATTTATTGTAACAATGGACACAGCAAATCATCCTGATAAATCTCAATTGGTATGTTTTTAAGATTGAAGGAGATAATTTAAGGTGTTCAAAAATAAGTTTGTACAACTATTTAAGACATGTTATGAAGACACAGATCATTGTTACATGTTGAAAAAACATTGGGTGTCTTTTACATAATGACACAATCTCATTTACAAAAGTATTTCCAAAGTAAATTCAGTTAAATCTCACCAAGAATAAGTAGGAAAATTACTTTTAAAAAATTCAGATGATACTAGGGAAGTTTTATGTGTATATCTCACTTACCTTTATAAAAATATTGTGGAAGCTACCTTAAAAATTAATTTCCACAGTGCACTAAGGATTTCCAAGCTTAAAAAAAATAGCTATGGTAACAAATTTAATGTGGTTGTTGATGAATTTCCAGTTTCAAAGATAAAGAAATATAATAATAAAGAAAAAATAATGCAGCGTTGAAGAAGAAATGAGGTACATTTTATGTGTAAAGCGCTTAGCAATACTTTTTATATATTATGTGCACCATGATCATTTTTATATCTGCCTCATTTTTGTAAGTCTTTTTGTTACATATACCTTTCCTTATCTATATCCATTTAAACTACTTCAGCTATTTACCAAATATTTCACACATTCATGTAAGGAGTTATTCTATAAAATAATGCATATATTATTGTAGAACAATAGAATGAAATACCATTAAATACTAATTCATAAT
This sequence comes from Peromyscus maniculatus bairdii, assembly GCF_049852395.1. Lineage (NCBI taxonomy): Eukaryota > Metazoa > Chordata > Mammalia > Rodentia > Cricetidae > Peromyscus > Peromyscus maniculatus. Next base: position 13,821,473 of record NC_134871.1, read on the forward strand.
ATCACTTTGGTATTTTGCACAATGTCAACTTTTAAAATACATATGTTTCCTTAATATATAGAAGAAAATAGAACAATAGATGGTGTCAGTGACTCTAATGTTTATGATGAGACATTCATTCTTCCATGAAAGAACTGGTTTGGAATATTTATCTATATAATCATACATCTATCTATCATCTATCTATCTATCTATCTATCTATCTATCTATCTATCTTTTCACAGTCTATCTACTAGATATAATCATGAAAGCTCTTGAAAATTATGTAGCTCATTTCTTAACCTTCATTAATTATGCACATGCTTTACTTGAAGAAAAATAAAGTGTAAACATATTTTCACAGAATAGAAGATTATGATTCAGGTAAAATGGGTATAGAGAGGAGAATATAAGTAATACTTCAAGTACCAAATGTATATTTAACTTATTACACAGATATATTAAATGAATTGAACAGAAAAACATTTTGCTGAGTAGATTATAAAAATAACAAATTTACTTTATTTTTATCTATATAGGTGTTTTGCCTACATGGATGTGTGTGAGTAATTTGTTTGGTTTTGTTTTGTTTTTTCAAAACAGGGTTTCTCTGTGTAGTTTTGGTGCCTGTCCTGGATCTCACTCTGTAGACCAGGCTGGCCTCGAACTCACAGAGATCTGCCTGGCTCTGCCTCCTGAGTGCTGGGATTAAAGGCGTGTGCCACCACTGCCCATCTGTGTGAGCATTTTTTATGCAATACCCACAGAAGCCAGAGAGGTTTTGGGTCTTCTGGACTGAAACTGGAAATGGTTTTAAACTTCTCTATATGTGCTCTCATTTAAAACCGCTTCTGGAAAAGTCATTCAGTGCTCTTAACTAATGAATCATATCTCCAGCCTACAAGATTAATTCCAATAATATTGATATTAAATTTTCCTGACTAAGAACTATGATTATATACATATGCATTCTCATTAATCTTCTTATATTTTAAATATAAATAATATGGGCCTTAACTTTGTTTTAATTCACAAAATGCCAAATAATTCTTAAATGGCTGCCTCAAATTACCTGTGCAATGAGATATCCTAAACTTGAGAAAGGGGGGTGAATAAAGTAAAATGTTGCATGCAAAACAAAAGCAGATGTACAACAAATGCAAGATAAAGGGAGGGAAAAGAGAATCTAAGAAAGAGTTTTTTAAACACCTAACAAGGAAAATCAGTATTCTGGAATGCTACAAATATTGCACAATTGCATTTAGATATTATGGTATCTGAAATAGTGACTCCCCAAATGTGTCCTTGTTCTGATCCTCAGGTCCTTCTCCTATAGAAGAAGTGGATCAAGATAATTATCATTAAACTAGAAAATTTAAACTGTAGATATTATATTGGATAATCTGTGTAAAAAATGTGAAAAGCTGTTTCGCCACTGTTGAGGAGGAGGGACGATCACAGTCATGGAGAAGAGTTGGGGTGATTTTTATTTTGAATAAGAATAGTCCATAGAGCAGGTTGCACTCCTGGATGAGAATGGAGCACGGGTGGAGAACTAGAGGCATCTACTAAGAAAAGCAGATGGTTTGTAGATGCAGAATTCAGTTCAGCTATGTTAACAACTCATAAGGGTTCCCACATTTGTTTCAGACACTTGACCTTGAAAATTGCAAGATGACTAATCAATGTCAAATTAGGTCATTGACTCAGTGGTAATTTACAGAAGCAATGGAAAATGGATATATCTATTCTATGCAAATATTAGAAGTAAACAGGGACAACGAGTTCTGTAAATCTATCCATCAAAGGTGAGGTCTAATTAAAGGAGAAGTGGCAAAACAATATCTACTGTCTCTGGAATTTATATATGTGAAAAGCAGTTTCACCCATGTGAGTTAACTAGGGAACGCTGCAAAGTTAATTATATCACTAAAGATTAAACAGCATCAAAACTTAAACACAAGCCCAAAGGTCAAAAGTAGAGTGTCAGTGAGAAGACAGAGGCAGGGAGAAAAGTGATGTTATTGAATTAAAGAATATATATATTATCTTTAAGACAACAATTAGTCACTGATTCAGCAATGTATGTAGGTCTACTGGACAGACCATATGCCATGGCCCAGAAGGGGTGAAAACATCTGTGAAGAATATTTTGCTATCAACTTGTCAATGTGATATGAACACTAAGTTATCTCAGAGAGTAAGTATAAAGTTAAAATCCTCAAAATTATCTGAATAGTCCTTAAGAAATGTATTTAAAGATTTTAAAAAGTGTGACTCTTTGTAGCAACTAAAAATTTTACATTGAACTTAAAAACTACTTGCATTCTATTTTTGGATTTCTTATCCTGCAGCAAAACTTGAGTCTACATTGGCATGAATCCAACGAGCTGACTTTAAAGAAGCTTTAGTTATTTCAGAGGTGAAGATGGGAATCTTCCCACATTTCAGAGATATTTGATATGTGGATTGATTACCTTTTCATATTAGTGGGATAACTTAATGGCAAAATTCAAAGTTTGAAATGAACATGAACTTTTATTTATTTTTTAAACATGAACTTCTATAAATAATTTTATTCACATATATCTGAGTTTAAGTTCATTTTGAAATAATGAAAAGACAGAGCAGTGTATGGAGGCAGAAGGTTGAAGTCCACTGACTTAGTAGCACTCATACCAAAAAAAGTTTGCATTTCCCCAGTAAATACTTAGTGCTATACTTAGCCGCAGAGAACTGTTTCAAGAAAAATAAATTGTGCATAATGTTTAACGGAAAATATTAATTGCAAATTTGTATTTTATTTATAAAGCAAAATATAACAAAATAATAAAACTAAAATAATAGCAAAATTGTATATATGTCAGGAAAGAATATTCTGTGAAACATATGAAAGTTGAAACGATTTTTTTTTTGAAAAAATAGAATGAGCTACAAGTATATCAAAATAAAGGACATAAATCACACCGGATGCCACCAGTGGGGGTTGGAAATGGAAAAGGTGCCAGGGATAAGGACAGGAGTATCAGAAAAGAAAAAAAAAACCCACTGCAGTTGCCAAGTCAGAAAAGCATCAGCGAGAAGCAGTAACTTAAATTCAATGATAGAAATTCAGCTTTTGAAACTACATTCAATTCCACAGTCCTTTCAGACATACAATAGTCAACTCTACTTTTGTTGGGAAAATCTTATTAAATGAGAACAGCCTTAAACTCACTAGGAAGCCAACTGGCAATTGAGTTCTGATCCATCTACCTCCACTTCCCAAGTGCTCTACAATACCCTGTGTACGTGATGTTGGGGACTGAACCCAGCATTTCATTTATGACAAGCAAGCATGCTACCAAAAATAAACTAAATTGCATTCATAGCCCTAAAATTTATTGTAACTAATAATGCAAAACTAAAAAAAAATAAGTTGTTTTAATAGTTATCAAACTATGGCATGAAGTCCCTTGAGAAAGCACAACACAAAGAAATAGAAAGTACACTCGAATCATAAACATTGTAGGTATATTATGAATTACTGTCAATCTTGATTGTCAATGGAACTTGCAATTATTATCTAACTGGTTTTCTGGAAAGTATTAACTGAATGAGGAAGGACCCTTTGTGGACATTCCTTCCATGAGCACCCAGATATAAAAAGGCCTATATCAAGCTGATATCTAGAAAAACAAAAGATATAATATGTACATACATTTTTATATAGATGGTGAATTGCTAGAGTTGCTGACCATCCATAGAGGCTGGGTTCACATGTGCCTACATGTGAATAAAATCCATTTTAAAGGGCAAGTTAGTTACCTCAGCCGTCCTCATTTTTTGCTGAAGGAATGGAAGATTTCTGAGACCATTGATCTTCAGTCCCCATTGAATGGCTGAGGGAGCAGGAACTTGATGTCCATGAAAAAATAAAGATGACAAGCAAGCAACACAGTTCTTTTTTTTTTCTCTCAACTCAGTATCTGGGGAACTCATCAGGTAGTATTGCCCACTTCTGGGGAGTCTTTTTGGCACAGTCAGTTCTTCCTGGGAAAGCCACCAGAAAGTCAACCAGGAACACATAGCATAGTTAATTCCAGATCCTGACAAGTTGACAAGCAAGATTAACTGCCAGGATGTCAAAGTAAAACACAATCTCCTCCCTGCCTTAGCCTCTTCTTGAGTGAGTATTTGTGACCTTTGCTAACATCCTTCACTAACAGCTGACTGAAAATACTTCAGCTTTCTATACTGACTCAAAACCAATGTCGCCACAGATCATCAGGATTGGATTGGACATGTTGAGTTCTCTCTCCATGAGGACTGAACAGTCTATGTTCTAAGCTTCTCCAACTTGCAGAAAGCCATTGTTTGGCAACCTAGACCTGTCATATGCATTTTCTTTATTCTGTTGCTCTAGCAATTTGAGTGTTAATGCATTATAGTGTTGTTTATGTATTCTTGTATTATGTTAATCTATGTGTGTGTATGTATATTATATATAAAATGTAGTTTATATATATAATATTTATACTATAAATATTCAGAAGTTATTATATGTATGATGCTTGTTCAGCTTACATTGTCACTACATTCTAATAATTTCTGGTAGTGTCCTCTGCTTTCATAACCAATTTTTATTGTTAATTCAAATATCAGTTGGAGAGTTACTTCCTACTACCTGTATCCTCTTTCATGATAGTGGATTGTAGACAAATTTCTAAACATTCTTATTAAATAAGAAACACAGATTCAAATACAGGGGTGATAGCCATAGAGGTCAGAGAAATAGCAAATAGCCACTGACGAACCTTAGCTCGTCATGTTGCCGTAGCTTCCCAAGCGAGCATGTGACCCAGCTTCCTGTCTAACCTGTACCTTTATTGCTGTTCTGCCTTCTCATTGGCTGTTAACCCAGCCACTTGACTTCCTTGTCACTACCTGTCTATACAGACCTCCAGGTCTCTATGGTTGGTACTCGGATTAAAGGCATGTGTCACCACACTTGGCAGTGTCCTTAAACACACGGGGACTCTGTCTGTCATGTGATCGGTTTAAGGGCATGTGCTACCACCACCTGACTTCTGTTTATGGCTGCCTATATGACCTCTGATCTCCAGGCAAACTTTATTTATTAACATACAAATAAAATATCAAACTTCAGCACAAATAAAATATCACCACAGTGGGTAGTCTTGTGATTATTTATTATATGGGTTTCTTTAGTACATGTTTATGTTTGTGTGCTCTGTATATTGATTCTGGCACTTTTGAAGTCTGAAATATAATTTAAAAGTACTACAGTATTTTCCATTACAATACCTTCACATTTAGATTTAATAATTTGTGTTTGTCTCCTGTAATCTCACTCTTAATATATATTAAATTATATATTTTAAATGAGTATCTATGTTTCATTAGCTTAATAAAATAATATACATTAATAATCTCATATTAACTTATATGTCATAAAATTTTTAAAATATCTATGCAGTCATACTCAAATAAACATGATATCATATTTGTGCTAAAGTCTGTAGTGGATTTAAGGCTGTTTCATAATTTGAGATGCAGATGGGCACAGCATGGTACCTGAGATTACTATGACTTCCACCAAAACAAAATGTCTACTGACATGAAAATATGAAAATGGTTCTATTTTAGAGGAATTTCTCAACATTGGCCACCTGGAGAAGCAAGACTTTAAAACTACAGAACCAGAAACAATTTCATGTGTCCCTTCAGGTTTGGACATCATAAGACACATAATCATTGCATTCTCTAACATATGCCAGAAAACAGTAATTGAGAATTAATGAATGAATCCAATTACTTAATTTCCCTAGTTGTGAGCAGCTTTGACAAGATTGGGTGCTGCCCTCCCTGTCCATCATAAAAATTAACAGCTTTACACATTTTATCTCTAATATGCAATATAAATATCATCCTTTGAGCCATATTGTTGGAAGCAGAAGTATATCTCCCTGCTTGCATTTCAGTACATTGCATTTCTGCAGCGTGCTATGTGCACACCTGCTTCTTTTCTTCTGCCATGCTGTTTTATACTTTTGTTATGTTTAGAATCGTTCTCTTATTTTTTTTCCAATGATACTCAATCCCTATAAGTCAACTTCAGACTCTTATTTGAAACCTCATTGTGTCCTCATGACCTTACTTCTAATACTGTGGTTGACAGAGGACAATTCTACAAAAACATAGCATAACATATTCTGTATGAATTTGACACATGTGGAAGAGGTTTAAAGATAGAATATCTGCACATCAATCTACCTCTATCTATCAACTATTCAACTTGGAAACAGATCAAATCAAGAAGGATACAAGAAAATGCTCTACTCACTCTTGATAACATAATTTTATTTCAATCTAGATAAAAAAAATACTTGCTTAGGTGAGAAATTATGTTTAATACATGCTCATTTGTTATTTCAGTGGCTATATTTTCATCTCATGTACAGTAGGAAAATTTCTCAGTAATTTTCTACTTATAAGCATATCTTATTATATACCTTTGATGACCAATTCCTACTATAGAATACTTCACAAACAATATTTTATATTAGTCATTAAACAGCTGATAAAAATAAATTTCAATAAATACATGTTTGCATACTGTTTATAACAATTCCTTTCATAGTTTAGTCTTGATGTTAACATTTAATAAGATAATAAAATAAAGTCAAGTTTATCTAGTTTAGGGAATGTATCACATTAAACATAATTCTTTGAATAATAAAAATTATTCATTAGTATCACAAAATTTGAAGACTTCTTATCCCCAAATTATTTGGAACAGTGACAGCCAATTCAGGAAAATAGCAATGAAATCAGGAGTGTGAGCTGTGAGATTAAATAGTAATAGAATTGATAAAACTAAGGGTAAACTTATAAGATGCATAAAAATTACAAGAAGAAAGAAAATTTTGTAGAAACTGATAAGCATGACAATACAATAATAATAGACTGAAGCATTCCTTTTATGTTAACTACCTCTGATATATTTTCAGTTTGGAATCAAAAAGTAAATATGATAGTTTTGAAAATAAGAATCTTAAAAAATGTTTTACATAAAAAATTAACAATTTTATTTCATTTTGTGATAAAGCAAATCTTATTTATTATATAGTAGATGTGAATGTGGCTTAAATTTCATAGGCCTAATGTCTTCATATGTAATTATAAAACCTATTTTCCTCAAACTTTGTACAAATTTTATAATTTAATTTTCAATTTGTATAGTGAAGTTTTATAACTTTTAGCAGGTTGGTTGAAGTCATAGCTACTTTGGTACACAATTTGTTTTAAGCAAGCATACATGAATTGGAATCCTTCAGAATTTATTTCCTTTTACAAATATTTTATATGCACTTTTGTGAGCTCATGTCATATATGGTTAATTCTAAACACAACAGATAAATACTTTAAAATTGATTATTATCCAAATTAAAATGCCAAATGACATTAAAATTTTCAATTCCTATTAGAGTCATTTGTTTTAAAAAATAACTTTTACTCATTCAATTATAGATCATTAAGCTTCACTATTCTTAAAATTACCTAAAATAACTTGATAAAAATTTTCTAATCCAATAATGAAAAGTACATTGTGTGATTACAATATGATGAGTATAATTCTGAAGTTATGCCAGTAACTATGGTATATAGTTAGGGCTAAACAGTGAAAAATATTTGAAGCATATTAGGTTTAAATTTTAACTACAAAATATTGTGACTCTCTAGGAATATGAAGTCCAAAAGAACCTTTTGTGGCAGAATAAGTTGTATTTGATTAATGTGACAAAATGAAAGTCACTAATTTTCCATGTAGAGTAGCCCATAACCTGTTATCTCATTACTTGGGAGATTGAGACAGGATGGTTGTAATTCAAGGGCACTTGGTGATAAGTAGTTGACTCTGCCTCAAAACAAAGATGTTTGGTTCAGTAATTCCTGTCTGTTATCCCAATACCATGACACCTGAAGCATAGTGGTTACCAGGCATTTTAGGCCAGAGTGGGCTACGAAGTAAGTTCCACATCAGACTGAGCTACAGAGTAAGCCCATAAGTCAATATAGACTGCAACATAAACAAAGAAATCTAACCACCAGCATCATCAATAAAAAATACAAAATGAAAAACAAAAACAAGAACATTATCAGAGCCACTAAAAAGCTAGGATAAATACACTTAAACATTTTCAACTGTATTGTTGATTTTGTGTGTGTGTGTGTGTGTGTGTGTGTGTGTGTGTGTGTGTGTGTTTCAATTTAATTTCTTGATTTGGTCAACCAAAGTGAAGTCCTTTTGCATTCTAAATGCTTAAGCACTTTAAAGTTTTGCAGCAGCTTAGATTCCCCCGGTATTGAGTATGTAAACTCTCTCTATGTCTACTTCAATGCCAACAGTATTATCGTTAGGTCACAGAGAATGAGTAAATGACTCTATCGTCACAGCAACCTCCTTCCTCCTATCCTTGGACAGAGACATCAGATTACTGGCTGTCATTCATACTGACACTGTTATCACTTTTCAGGAACAGAATTGAAGAACCCAGCAATTCCCTAATGTTGACCTGTATTGCAAAGCAGAACATATTTGTAACTATCTACGCTTTCATCAATCTTGGTGATACAGCCACATATTTAACTTTAATATGACTAATGAATAAGGAAGAAAACATAAATCTGACATTAATTTTAACTTTAATTTATAATTAAAAATACAAATTTTATGTTTTGTGTAAAATAATATGACAATTACTTCCAGTATTTATACAATCTGATATCTAATAATGATATATAAATAAATAAATAAATAATATTTACATGATGCAGAGAGTAAAGTTGAAATTCCTTTGACTAGCACACCTTAGCCACAGTACTGGCTGGCAGGAACTGGCTAATATAGTATCATACTCTACATAAATGTGATGAATTACCAGTGAACTGGTAGTTAGCAGGGAACTCTAGATTGAGAAATTAAACATCAGCATCATGACATGATATAATTTTACCTCTATTTTTCTTTTAACCATGTTGGCTGAGACAAGAAGAACTTGGAACTAGTAGAAATCAATCAAATTCCATTGCTTCACATTAAGTACTAGAAATCAACTATAATGACACCAACTTTCTATATCAGATTGAAGAATGTCAACAAAGAAGGATTTTATTCTCCTAAAAATGGTGATCTCCCATGGTGGCAAAGAAAACTTGACAAAAGAATCAATCATAATCTGATTCAAATGATTACAAAGAAAGAAATCATAAAAAAGTGAGATCAGATTCTATATTTCTTTTTACTTTCCTTATGAACATTTACCAAAATTATTTATTTATGGAGAAATATAGAATTAAGATTAGAAAGAAAGTTACAAATATCAATGCAGAATTAATAAAGAAACATAATATTTCCCAGTTCTTAGGAAAAGGAAGGCTGAAATACAATTCTTTAATGGGTATGTAAATAATAATACAACTTGAAATAATTATTAAGATGAACTGGGGGATTTTTCTCATTGCTATTCCAAAATTCCTGTTAAATGAAGAGAAATGATGTATTTTTGGTTCAGAGTTTAAAGGAGGGGTAAAAACCTATGTTTTAGGAGACACGGTGGTATGCAGCATGAGGGTTGTCTGTCAACTGGACATTTTGTCCCATCAGGGAGCAGAATGTAAGTGCTCATCCTACTTCCTCATAGTAATTTAGCCCCAAACTGCAGTCAGTGGTATGGTGCCACTCACACTCAAAGTGGGTCTTTCCTCCTCACTTAAGCCTTTCTGAGACCACTCTCACATACTTGCCTAAGGTGTGTGTCTTCCCTGATTCTAAATTCTGACAAGTTGACAAGATGGCATCCTACATGCCACTGAGAAAATAATTTATAGACACCTTTTCTGCACTCTCAATATTTGTGATGAATTTGAAAGTTAACTAAAACTGAAGATAATAAAATAGACAAATGAAAAATTTAGAGGACGGGAAATGATGGAAATGCGCAAAAGCACAGACTGTAAGCTGTAAGGAAAGCAACACGAAGAAAATGCATTGTACAAACAAAGAATCGGGGTACAAAGATATGAAGATCAGTCTCTATAGTCCATTAGACTCAGGTAGTTTATTCAGTATTGACTTTGCATTTGACCTTTGAAAAAATAACTATATAGATAAATGTTTATTCCACCATTACTTCTGAAATATTTCAACAAGTAAGTTATCAATCACTGCCTGATTATTTAAATAGCTTTCATACTTACTAACCGTCTGAGGTGTCAGTAAGAATACAAGCAAGGCAGAATTTCACATTGTTGATAAAATGTGTATAACATTTAACTCTTAAGAGAATTTCATACTCAAAATAAAATATATTGCTTATAGATTTTGTGGAATTTTATCAATTTTAAATATATGATTATTACTGAAAGAAACAAGATATTGCCGTTACTACTATTTGGAAAGGCACTTGTTTTTATTTTTAGTCATAAACATCTTTGAAATAATTAGTCTGGAGCTGGAAATGAGCTTATAGTAGAACTTATAATACATAATCAATTCATAATTTCTTTAAAAATTCAAATGCTAAATGTGTATATATATAAATTTCTGGTTTAATCACAAATCTAGTTATGGCATAATTGAGAATTTAGGCTTCATAATATTTACATTAAAATATATTTTTGTGGAATTCTTAGCATTGTGTATGAACATTTCCAGAAATAGCTGTATACATAATTGGTGAGATATTCTGAGAATGAAAGGTAAAACATCAACTTCACAATTTCACATTTCATTTTAAGGAAGAGAAAAAACTTTAATAATTCAATTTAATGTGTATAGAACACTCATTTTAGAGTATAGGTTACAAAGAAAAGAAGAAAATTGTTAGAGAAGTAATAAAACATCATTCTTAAAGTGTAAATTTCAAAACATTAAATTTTAAAAAGAGGCATTAAGAAAAATTATTGCTTACTGATTTCATTATTCATCAGGCAAAATTTTAAAGAAAATATCATATGAGTCTAAAACAGGTGATTTTTATGAATGTAAATTATACTGCAGTAAAGTGATCTAAAAATTGCTGCTTTAGATTGTCAAATATTGAAATTAAAACATTTTAAGAGATTTGACTCTTTCTAATCCTACTTTCCAATTTCCTTCAAGAAAAACATAAAATATTTCCTGTTGGAAATAATGTATATAAGTAAAATAAATCTTCTACTGAGAATATTTTTTCCTGTTGCAAATAATTGTGTGAATACATGTAGATATTCTACCAAGAGTGTTGATAAATTATTTTGTTAATTTTAGATAAAATTGCTATGTTAAAATTTGTGATGACACCATAAAATGAGAGTTTATAAACTTCCTTTTATTTTTTGTACATAATACATTATAGTAATAATTTTTAAATATTTTTATTTTATAATTTATTTAATTTTACATATCAGCCACAGATTCCCCTGTCCTCCCTCCTCCCACCCCCTAGCCTTCCCCCTCAACCCACCCCTCACTCCCACCTCCTCCAAGGCAAGGTCTCCCCTGGGGGTCAGCCCAGCCTGGTAGATTCAGCTGAGGCAGGTCCAGTCCCCTCCTCCCTGCACCAAGGCTGAGCAAAGTGTCTCAGCATAGGCCCTAGGTGCCAAAAAGCCAGCTCATGCACCAAGGACAGGTCCCAGTCCCACTGCCTAGGGCCTCCCAAACAGTTCAAGCTAATCAACTGTCTCACTTATCCAGAGGGCCTGGTCCAATTCCATGGGGGCTCCTCAGCTATTGGTTCACAGTTCATGTGTTTCCGCTAGTTTGTCTATTTGTCCCTGTGCTTTTTCCAATCATGGTCTCAACATTTCGTACTCATATAATCCCCCCTCTCTTGCACTGATTGGACTCCTGGAGCTCCACCTGGGGCTTGGCCGTGGATCTCTGAATCTAATTCCATCAGTCACTGGATGAGAGTTCTATCATGACAGTTAGGGTGTTCAGTCATCTGATCACCAGAGTAGGTTAGCTCAGGCACTCTCTTGACCATTGCCAGTAGTCTATAGTGGAGGTATCTTTGTGGATTTCTGGCAATAAAATTTTAATTAAAGATTTATTTTTTGTGTCTTTTATATGGAGAAGTATTTTGCTTGCATGTATGTCTGTTGCTCTTTTGTGTGTCAACTGCTCTTGGAAGTCAAAAAAAGGGTGGTGTCTCCTCTGGTACTGGAGTTAGAGTGAGTGGTGCGCCATCATGTGGTGTCTGGGAATAGAAACAAGGTCATCGGTGGACCGAGTGATTTGAAACAAGAAGCCATCTCTCCAGCACCCTAAGAGTAAAAATTTAATTCAGTCATTATATATTGCTTCTTTTAGATATAATGTTACTTTGATTGTTCAAAGTAATTCAAGTAATACCTACTGACCTTATTGTAAATGCACCATATACAGATGGTGAACTTCCACAGGAAATTTCTGATTTGGATCAGAAAGATGGCTCTGCACAGACAAAAGATGGCTGCGAAACGCTGATGACATAGATTGAACTCCTGAAATAAAAGTGGAAGGAGAGAATCCAGCACCTGAAAGCTGTCCTCTATATTCAACACAGGTGATGCAGAATAATGTGTACCGTCTTTAGGTCACTGTCTCTCTGTCTTTCTACCTCTTTCTCTCTCCCTAAAACACACATGCTAAAAATAATAAATACAACTTAAAAATAAATTTCTAAGCAATTTATGAAATTGATATGTCCACATTTTGATGTGCTTACCTATATCACAATTATATAACTTCTCATTTTTACTTCATAAGGTAAACTCACCTTCTCTGTTTTTCTCAAGCATAAAGGAAACAAAATCAGCAGTAGCTATACCAATGTGATACCGTCTAATCAGACACACAGTGATTATCTGGTTTATCAACACTTCTCTTTTCTAACTCCTTTCCTACTAATTCACATATTAAGGTTTTCACAAGCTAGATATTTTGAGACTATTGACTGAACTATCTATTCCTCAATGATCATTTTCAAACAATTTAAAAATAAATTCATCAACCTTAGGGGAGCAATGTTTATTTCCTAATTTTTCTTCAACTTTTTTTTTTTACACAACATCTCTTTTCTTCTTGATTCCTTTGTGGAGAAAATATTATAGAGAGTCCTCTTTACTCCCCTCTTTCATATATCTCCCCAATCGCTTAGGGTCTACATCAATTGAGCAACTATGTTTATATAAGCAATTTCAAATACAAGTGCTCATCTTCTTTCATTGGATCTCAAATGGCACAGGTGGTGATGCTTATGCCTGTTAGTTTTTTGTTTTTTTGAATTATTTTTTTCTTTTGGATCTCATTGTAGCTTTTGAGTAGGTACTTGAGGTATATAATAAAAGCCTTCATTTTTCAGAATTCACCACAAAAGTTCTGTATTTTTTTAAGAGTTCAACCTAAAGTATAGTAGCATCACCAAATAGAGCTTAAAAATTCAAACAAGAAAGGACTTTTTTTGCCATTTTAAAGATCTTGCCTACTAGAAAATGTCTGCCAATGTGTTAGATGTTAGATCACAATTCAAAGTGTGCTGTCTCTGAAGCTCAACAATCAATATCTCTGCCTTCAAAGAGCCATCTTTGTATGCAAGTGAGTGAACTGGCTACAGAGCCTGAAGCATGGCACAGTTGCCATTGGTTTTCTTTATTTCCACATTCCCATAATTTTCTCTCACTCAGTCTTTCATTTATCACCATGAGTTTATGTTAAAATAGAAAGAGGGGCAGGCCTCTGGGGACGGGTTCCCCAGCAATTATTTTAAGGCTTTCTAAGTAGAATGAGGTAGGCATCCTCTAAGGGTGTTATTCTGTGTAAATCGGGTGTATGCAAATTCTCCTTCATGGTTTTCAATTACATCATAATTTTATTTCAAAATGTGAATATGTAGAAAGTAAAGAAGTTGAATTTTAAAATAAAATGCACACGACAGGTGTAATGTATTAATGAGCACTTTTCTATTTTACTTAGTTTTCTCTGTCTCATGTGCAGTATGAGAACTATATTTTTGCAGTAACACTCTTCTTTAGTACCATTATAAGAGTATCTGACATTTTATTTCCTTTTTATTCAAATTTTATGAGTGAAATAAGATCCATTGTCTGAGCCATGCTCTCTCTCCTTATCTCAGGTCATTCAGTTTTATTGCTGAAGTTGCCTTTCACAATCTACATACTATATTGGCAGACCTATTATGTATTAGCTGCCTTCTTGAAGAATGCCTACTGATGAGCATATTTAGAGTTAATTCAAATTTCAGTTTCATCTTTGTTAGAGTTTGTTAGTGCATAATAAAAAACACAATGGTTATGATAAGTTTGATAAGCCTAAGAAACCTTTTTATCTCCTGATGACCTTGAAGTTATCCTAAATTACTTTTCTCGATGGGGCATGTCAATAGAAATAAGAACAATAATTGACCTTATGGACCATTTCTAGTGAAGCACCAATAAGATCATCCTATAAATTTTGAATGTCTTTTTATTACCCTGAGTGAAATCAATAAACATATTAATTCTTTTTCTTTATTTTTTCACTAACTTCTATAAGCAGGTCACACTAGCTGAATAAAGATTTTCTTCAGAAAAAATATAGCCCAATAAAGTAGCATTTTGTAAGTATCAAGTATAATACCTACTATATATTACAGGCACTACAAACATCCTTTCCATCTTACTGATGTTTTTCAGTTCTTATCCTCCCACAAGAATGGCCAAAGAGACTTTAGTGAAAAATGTTTATGTAACGTCAAGAAAGAAAAACACAAGGTTATCCATAGGATGTGTAATAAAATCTACTATATTTTCTCAATAGTGACTGCTGGATTTTCATGTACTCTGGAAAGTCTATTTTTTATTATTAAGAAAATTTTTATTCATTTTACATACCAATTAAGATCCCCCTCTTCCCTCCTCTTACCCCTCTATTCTTCCCTTCCTGAATCACCCCCCATTTTCCTCCTACAAAAATGTAAGGCCTCCCATAGGGAGTCAGCAAAGCCTGGTACATTCAGCAGAAGCAGGTCCAAGCCCTTCCCCCTGCCTCAAGCCTCTGCGAGGTGTCCCATCATAGGTAGTGGGCTCCAAAAAGCCAGCTCATACACCAGGGATGGATACTGATCCTAATGCCAGGGGGTCCCTTAAGCAGATCCAGCTACACAACTGTCTCGCTTTTGCAGAGGATCTAGGCAGAAAGTCTATTAATTAGCATTGCTGAAATTAAAATAGAATTGAAAAATGAAAACTTGTCAGTAATAGGTTTTATGTTTCTGTTCACAAATATGCATCTCTCATTTATTAAAAAAGTACAGTAAATAATCCATTTGATAATGAATTTTTTACATGTTTTAGAATTTAAAAAATATAGTCAAAAATGGAGACTGAGAAAATTTTAATAAATTGTTGCTATACAAGTATATTGGCAAAATAGAGAGAAACTGATCCTGGGATCATAGTGGACCCAGGCTACCATAGCTGAAGGAACAGCACTATGCCAACACTTCCTGGAAGAAAGTTGCTTCAGAGAGAAGCAATTCTAGAGCATGTGAGCTGCCTGTGATTGCCAGCTTTAAGATGTAAGATGGCCGTTCTCTAGAAAAACAGCAGGATTCAGAGAAGAAAGCATGCAAATCTACTCAGGCTGTTTTTATGATCAAATTCTTCACTAACTGAGCCTGAATGAAAGTTAGAAATCACAACAGAGACCTCCAGATCATGCCTCTGGTGCTGCAAGGAAGGTGGACAAAAGACCTAGACTTGCACATAGAAAACACTTTGCATGTGGGGGATCATGGATTCAATTTTTACTCTATAGTAGTTTCCTTTATCTGAAGAATTTAAAGCTCAGCACTTGTGAGAACTGCATTTTCTAAGTAAACTTAAGTTTTCAAAGAGGGAATTATCTATGTAAATATATGCCCACACAACTACATGTAGGAATAATACATTGAACTGATAAAAAAAAAATTGAATGTCCTAATATTGAAGAAAGTAATTGCAGAAAGTAAAGATGGAGAAACAACAGAGTAAAATAATAAAACACTTGTCAAATTAATGTAAAATTATATTTATTTTGAGTATTCTTGGTATATAAGAATGTATATATGCATATATATGCATATATATGTACGTTTTCACTTCCAAAACTTATTTTTAATCGTCATCATGATTACTGTCATTGACAGAAATTTTATAATTTATAATATCCTAAGTATACAATTAGCTTAAATCATTAAGAACATTTCTATTTTCCTATAGAACTAAAGCTATAATATATAACACAGTTCGTTTTTTAAAAAGCTCCACTTAGTATGTAAATGAAATGGTAAGTTTAGTTATATTTTTGAGTATTGTACAAAGAATGTTTTTTTTTTATTTTGAGATAGTTGATATAATGTTTTGGTTGCATGTTTTCCTATTTCCACAAACTTGCTTTCCACTGTTGGAAGAGGTGCTTTCTCTCATTACTGTTAATATTCGGTATGTGAACAGCTTTTTCATAGAACTATGACCAGAGTTATTGAAGTTATTGTAGTTTTGATTCAGTTCTGTATAGGAACCTCAATGTCTGTCACAGATTGATGAAATGGGAAGGAAGGGAAACCTGTAGTAATGTTCTATCTCTACCAATGGGAACAAGTGAGTTAGTTATATTTGGGAATTGTAGAAGAAAAATAATTCAGTTTTTCTCCATGTTCTTCCCCTAGATGGCATGTAAACATTAGAGTGACAGCACTTGGGTTTAAGATTAGTCTTCTACGCAGTATTCAGCATTTGTAATTTTCTACAGTCTCATGGCACTGGGTGAAACAGTTTACAAACATAGAGGTCTTTTTTTTTAACCAAATTCAAATTCAGTATCTATGTTCTCCCCCATGTTGTCAAGCCATTAACACCATATGCTCCATACAATATAAAACATTTTATTTATCTATCCGTCTTCTGTAATTGTACCTGCATGCTTACATTTCCTAAGGTGACATAAAGAGCCTTGATATTGGAGTGAATCTTTCCTGATTTGACATCTTCAGCCCACTAGATAACCAATAATGCCAAGGCTGTCTACTTACACTATGTATAAAGACTTTGGCTACTTCTCACATTTTTCATAGCACCTAAAACTAACCACATCATGACTTGTCCAAATAATAGGACTCCTTGCTGCTATTATTGCACACAGAAGCTATAGTCAGTACCAAGAATGTTTTCTTAAAACTTTAAAGAAAATTTTTAATAAAATTATATATTAGTGAAATTTAAGGAAAACGTCAAATCTAGTACAGTTACTTAAAATATTTGTGAGGCAATGTCTTGTACATTGTCAATTCACACAAAAATAAACTTACTTAGGTGTGGTGATACACACTGAAAACCAGAGACTTCTTGCTTCAAAATCAGGAAAAAATATGATGGAAGTATTTCATTAAAAGTTAAACCATCATTTCTGAGTCAGACTTTCAATTTTGCTCTGTTTTGATAATGAATGTCATTCTAGGCAATAATTAAAATTTTAAATTATTACATGTTTTGTTGTCCAAATTTATAACGTACAATGCCAGTTATAATTCAAATGGAAATATACTAAATCATGTGCATAAACATTGAAATTATGCATTGACATATTTTTCCTCTTAATTAATGCCATTCTAAGTAGTAATTTAAAAGTTTAATTATTGCATACATTTTGCTGTCCATCTTCATATTTTAAAAATGCCAGTTTTAATTCGAATATAAAAGTATTAAGTCATGTTCAGAATACTAAAATTACACAAATTATATTTTATAGTTTGTAGCTGAATACATATTTCAGTTCTTCACCAATAGTGAAAACACACACACACACACACACACACACACACACACAAAGAATAAAAATAACTCAAATGTTTATATCTAATTTTTATATCCACCTATTTGTATTCACTCTATCACATTATCTTATCTTCATGTAACATATTGAGAAAAAAGACTGAGAAGAACTTAGGTAGTAAAGACCTTACATCATATCCTTTAAAATTCCACTTCTTACCCTCAAAATATTACATAACATAACTGCACATAATTTCTCATATGGATGGTATTTTTTATTAAGAAAAATTTTTATTCATTTTACACACCAAAGATCCCCCTCGTCCCTCCTCTAGCAGCCCCAAACCTCCTCCTCCCAACGCATCCTGCACTCCACCATACAAAGAAGGCAAGGCCTCCCATGGGGAGGCACATCCAGTAGAGGCAAATTCAAGCCCTTCCTCCTGCCCCAAGGCTGCAGGAGGTATCCCATCATAGGTAGTGGGCTCCAAAAAGCCCATTCATGCAGCAGGGATGGGTTCTAATTCTACCTCCAGGGAGCCGCCACAAGCAGATCAAGCTACACAATTGTATTGCATGCAGAGGGCCTAGTCTAGTCCCATGGAGGCTCCACGGCCAATGATCAAACTTTCATGAGTTCCCTCTAGTTTGGTTTGGTCGTCCCTGCATGTTTACCCATCATGATTCTGATGCACTTGCTCATAGAATCCCTCTTCTCTCTCTTTGACTGGACTCCTGGAGCTCTGTCTGGTGTTTGGCTGTGAATCTCCACATCTGCTTCCATCAGTCATTGGAGAAAAGCTCTGTGATGACAGGCTATTCACTGATCTGATCACTGAGATAAGCCAGTTCAGTTCAGGCACCCTGTCCACTATTTCTAGTTGTCCACGCTGGGGTCGTCCTTGGGGATTCCTGGCAACTTCTCTAGCACCAGGTTTCTCTCTATCTCCATGATATCTCCCTTCATCATGGTATCTCTCTCATTGCTTTCCCACTCTTTCCCTCTTCCAGCTCAACCATTCCATTCCCTTATGTTCTCATCCCCTATCCCCTACCTTCCATTGCCCACCCCTCACCCCCAGTTCAATCATAGAGATCTCATCTATTTCCCGTTCCCAAGGTGATCCATGCATTCCTCTTTGGGTCTTCCTTATTAGCTAGCTTCTCTGGAATTGTGGGATGTTGTCTGGTTGATGGATGGTATTTTATAGAATACTTTGAATTTTAACCTATTACTTAGTTCTTACTACAAATCAAGCTCTACAAAGTGAATATAGTTTGTTTTGACTTGTGCTGGTTCTCAACCTTCTTAATACTGCAGCCCTTCAATATGGTTCCTAATGTTTTAGTGACCCCCAGCTATAAAATTATTTTTGTTGTTACTTCATAACTGTAATTTTGTTAATGTTATGAGTCATAATGTAAACATTCATGTTTTATGGTGGTCTTAGGTGACCCCTGTGAAAGGGGTGTCTGATCCCATATAGGTCTGTGACCCACAGATTGAGAATCACTGCTCTATAGCATGAGATTATTATTAATAAAATCAGAGTATCTAATAAGTGCATATGTGTTGAATTTAATAATGTCTTATATTTGGGTTAATACTAAATTGGAATTTTAAAAATGATAAAAGTACAACTGAGAGACAAAATAGGAATGGGATCTACCCTTCTATATTTTAGGCAAGACAGAGGCAGCATGCTTAAGTGTAAAATTAAAAATCCATCATTACTGAAAATGGAATATGCTTTACAAAATAATAAAAGTATGTCTTGATAATTTCAGAAGCAGTTTGAAATTCTGTCCTAATTGCAAAATTGTTCTAATTGAACAGTAAATAGATTTTTTTTCCAGTTTTGAAATTTTCATATGAAAGTCAAGTCAGCAGCACCAGCATCAATTTTAAAGTCAAATATTTCCTAACAGTGAAATTCTAGTAAAATCCGAAGAAACACTAACCTGATAATTACTTTCTGAGTAGTAACCGTCAGAAAGTATTAAAAAAGACTCAGTTCTGTGAATGCGGATACTTCACATGTACAGTGAAAACACTGGAATGCTGATGTTCAAAAGGCTTGCATGAGCTGTGGTGTTTTGGGAAGCATGGTAAACATTTTATGACACCGCCAAGTATATATTTTGTGTGTTCAGAGACAAGGCTGTAGAGATCTCTTGATGGAACACAAACATGTGAGACATGAGAGATAAATATAAAGTGCTGTAAAAGGGTATGACTCACAGCTTGAGAAGCAGTGGCTACAGTATTAAAATTGTAGATCATTCATTCCTGAATAGCTAAAGTCACTACATTTGGATGGTTACCCTGCCACATTACACACTGAATTCAAAGAATCTGTCCAAGCAATGGTCTCCAATTGACATGGTGCTGATACACTTTCATAGGTTGGTCTTCTGTCATTGACACAACAGGAAGAGGCAGACAACACACAACTAATCTTTTAACAATTGCA
Organism: Peromyscus maniculatus bairdii; assembly: GCF_049852395.1. Classification (NCBI taxonomy): domain Eukaryota; kingdom Metazoa; phylum Chordata; class Mammalia; order Rodentia; family Cricetidae; genus Peromyscus; species Peromyscus maniculatus. The sequence continues at coordinate 13,841,765 of NC_134871.1, forward strand.
TGGAATGCCAGGTGTCCTCATGCACAAGACTAATATGATGCCAAAGTTAAGAGTTAAAACTTTGAAACAATATTTGCAACTTAAGATTTGAAATAGGGGGCTGCGAAGATGGCTAAGTGGTTAAGAATGATTGTTGTTTTTTGCAGACTCCCAGGGTTCTGTTGTCAGCAATCACAACAGGTAGCTCATAACTCTAGTTCCATGGGTTCTAATGCCATATCATGGCCTCTGTGGACAGCTGTGTGTACAAAGTATATCTAAATTAATGCAGACACACAGGCATATACATTAAAAATAAATCTTTAACAAGTAAGATTTCAAATTAATTAATGGTAGGAAGATGTACCATTTCAAATTTGTACTAGGAATATCCTAACAATATTTTTAGATGACACAAAATTATATATTATACATACATATATATGCATATACTTATAAGTATACACACACACACACACACACACACATATATATACTTAAGGTAATTCTCATAATAGTCGCAATCATTGAGAGAGTTTTTGAAAGTCAGTTTCGTAGATAACAAAATGAATGGTACAATATCATTATCGTGATGTAACTGCCACTAAAGAGATGTAGGTTGAACATGGATAGAAAAGTGATGTCTACAGAGTATGATGCTTTTTCACTTGCACTGTTTATTGAATAATCAGCACTATCTGTCTTTCTACTCAGTAGACCTTATATTTACTTGTAAGTTATTATTCCACAGATGTACTCCTAATATATATATATATATATATATATATATATAAAATGAAATGATTTTAATGAAATGGTTTGCATAAATAGGAGCTCTACTAAATTAATAGAAACATTTCCTTTTTTCTGATATGGACAGAATTTGGGAATGGTCTTTGTAGGATATGTATGGAGAAGTCAATGGAGTTCAATTTTGGTGGTCTGTGTTGCTGGGAATTGTGTGCCCCAGTTGACATCTATGCTATATAATCATAAATACAGATAAGTCACATAAATCTAATTTTGTATTTACCTACATCTAGGATCCAATTCAGTCCATGTATAATAACTGTTGTGAAGTTTAAATTATCATTCCATTTTTCCCTCCCTTAAAACACCCCTTGATTTCTTTGGATTGATCTCAATATATATTTAATATATAATATAATATAATTTATATATACATATAAATATGTATATATTTGTAATATATATATACAATTTGAGTTACATTTATTTGTGTTTTCCTTGAAGTGTGTATCTGTTCTATTTCACCATTTGTGGGGATATTTTATTTGTGCTGAAATGTGGTGTTATTTTATTTGTGCTTTAATAAAGTTTGCCTGGAGATCAGAGGAAATACCAAGCCATTTTAAGTAAACAAGAAGTCAGGCAGCACACACCCTTAATCCGATCACTTATCAGGCAAAGTCTATGTGTGTTCAAGGCTGTACTAGGAAACAGAACCAAGCCTGGTGACACAAGCCTTTAATCCCAGTACCAGCTATAGGGACCTGGAGGTGTGTACAGAGAGGCAGTGACAAGGAAGCGAGGTAGCTGGGATAAGATAGCCAATGAAACAGCAGACAGCAAGGCAATAAAAGTGCGGGTAAGACTGGAAGTAATTCGCATTTGGAAGCTACAGAGTTGGTGAGGTAAGGTTGGCTGGTGGCTTTCCCTATTTCCCTGATCTCTCTAAGGCTTTCACCTCTATATTTAGCTATTTAGCATCATGTTTTTTTATTTAATAAGACGGTTTAGAAATTCGTCTACAACCACTGTATTCTAGGAAGCTGGGAAGTTGGGGGCGATATTCTTCCTTAAATATTTCAGGAGTCAGTTGACTGATAATTTGTGACATATGAGTTTCCTTTAGTCACAAAATAATTAGAAACCCAACATTTTGGCAATATGTCACTGTTTTTCAATTTGTGGTTACTTCTAGTTGCTGCTAGAAGAAAAGTGAATTCAGTTTGGTTTAAATATCCATAGGAGGGTCCTAAGTCAATATCTAAAAAAGGAACCTATTAAAAAGACATATAAAGGGAAATTGCAGTCAAGCAGCTACACCATCTGGGTCATATGAAAATGAGATGTGGTGATGAGTGTTTGCATGCTGATGGTGCTGCAGACCTAATCAACTCACTGTCTCTCCAAGCAGTCATGTGTGCAGATTAATGAAGAGAGGTGTCAGAATAAAACTTCCTGCTGACTTACTGTGGATAAGCTATTTTGCCCCATCATTGCCTCAGCGTTGCTTACAGGAGAGTAGATTCATTCTACCATGTGCTTTCCTACTAATCGTTCTGACTAAATGAAGCAAATCTCTTGGTAAAAGGTGCCAGCAACATCTGGTAGCTCTAAATCAGAATCAGTGTGGATACACACACCCATGTTGTCCTGTACTGTGTGATGATCACAAATCAGTATGCTGCTGTGGACCGAACACAATATGACCTGTGTTATCACTTCATCAGGCAGAAGGCAGATTTTCCCTGGCCTTTGATGCTGATTTCTTTTGTCCTATTTCAAGTCCGATTCAAAAGTCAATAGAACCCTTTTTATTTTGTTCCCTTTCAGCACATTGGTTTTTCAGCCTTAATCACTAGTTATTTCAAATATAGCCAAAGTAATTTATTTTTTATTTGTTACTCAAAAAAGGGTAAAAAACCATTAATATGTTTTAGTAAATATGTATTTAAATTGTTTACTAGTGAATTATTTTATATATCTATGTAAAATGCTTGGTGAAATACTGTTCTGCAAACTTCTGCATTTATTTGAAAATGAACATAACATTATATATATATATATATATATATATATATATATATATATATATATATATATATATATATATATATATATAATTTAGAGATTGGTTGTCTCAGGCATTATGGAATTGATTGTAAACCTTCCTCATGATAAAACTCTTTGATTACAGCTTAAAAACAGTTTGATACTTTGGTTAAAGGATTGTTAAACTAATATAAACAATTCAGTGCTTTAGAAAGGTTATGACCGTAAATAGCATTGATAGAAATATTCTGGGTCTAGGGCTGGAACTCAATGCAATGGGGTGCTATAGGCATGCAATCAACATGGAGCAGCCCCAATAGTCCCCTATCATGACACCATCACTGTTTATTCGGTGACAATTATGTATTGCTGGCAGGTTCTGTTACTTATATTTTACTTCATATGCTGTGACATTTTGTTGAAATTCAAAACTGAAATAAGTTTCAAAATCTCATGGTTTTCTCTGGGAAAATATGTTCCATGATAGCGCACAGTTTTTGTTTTGTTATTTATTCGTAAGTTTTAATTTTTTTGCAAAAAATATATCAAGTAAGATGTCAGTATCATTTAGACCTCTAAGTCACCTGCACTGTATATATTGACCAAGTGTGAGATATGTCCCAGAAGTACAGTCACTCAAACTCAGCTGACCCCTGAACATAATAAATGACAGCAAAGAGAACATGTCTCCTCTAGACCCAGCAACCCTACCACAGTAGGTAGATCCTAAGAATTACAGTATCTCTAAAGCACAGGACACAAACTTTAATAGCCTTTATAAATATGATAGAGTTCCTTAAAAAATAATAAAGAATGAAAATCCCTTAAAGGATCCCATATACACACAAACAAACAATGGCAATAAATGAACAAAAGAGTTCAACACCTCAAAGTGGAAGTAGAGTCAATAAAGAAAATCCCAAGTGGGGGAAAACTAAGTGTGTGAACAGTGGTTTCTCTTCATCTTTATCTGTTTCTTAGGCCTTTTCTTGGGCTCTTTTCATCCTATTTGTTTGTTTTGTCCTGTTTCAGTGTATTATTTTTTGTTTTATCTTACTATGTTTAATTTTATTCATTATATTTATCTTTTTCCCCATTAGAAGACTGTTTTCTTTCCAATGAGAGACAAAAATGGGATGGATCCAGAGGGGAAGGTATGTATTGATGAAATGGGAGTAATACAGTGAGGGAAATTATAATCAGGATATATTATGTTAGAAAAAATCTCTAATCTCTATTTTCGATAAAAGAAAAGAAGCGCTACTCATGTTCCTATAGACAAATCTTCATGTTCTTGTAAACAACCTCAATGAAACTCTTTGGGATATATAAAAAAGACATGAAATTAGAAGAAAGGGAGGGGGGAAGGGAGAAGGTGGGCACAGGGTGGGAAAAAGAAGATTACTGGAAATGAGAGATGGGTAAAATAATGTAGTAGCATGTGAAATAAGTGTTTGAAAGACAATATAAGCATATAATAAGATGTCATGATAAAACCTATTTTTATGCATAACTAATAAATCCCAATACAAAAACTTTTTAAAAAGACACGTTAACAGATTGAGAGAGTTTTAGAGACAAGATAGAGTTCCTTAAAAAGAAAATAAGAATTAAAATCCCTTAAAGGATCCCATGTACACACAAACAAACAATGGCAATAAATGAATAAAAGAGTTCAACACCTCAAAGTGGAAGTAGAGTCAATAAAGAAAATCTCAAGTGGGAGAAAATATAGGCAACACATCTGACTAACTATATAATTAGAATTTTGCACAAAGCCCACATAGGATCAAGAAAACAGAGTCCCACTGGTACTTTAAAAGCTACATTCAATTGATGGCTGCTAGGAGAATTTCTGTAGGGATGAAGTGCCTAAGAGGCTGCCCATGCTATGATCCCACTCATGCACATAAAGATAGTGCCAAGTAAACTTGGTGGTTTTAAAAACAGAAACAACAACAACAATACAAAACACCACATGAAGTTGGAAGGGTGAAAGGGGACAGTTTGGAAGAGAAGGAAGTGGCAGTCAATCTTATCAACACATTGCATGTTCGCATAGAATTCTCAAACAATAAAAATAAATGCAAAAGCCTGACCACAAATAAGTAGGTAGAATCTTAGGTGTATTTTCCCCTCTCTCTGGCCAGTCCCCTTTGCCTTCTTCTCTCCCTCCATTCTTCCCTTTTCTCTCTAATTTTGTAAGCTAAAATATTTTCTTTTTCTTACTGTGAAACCATACATGAAATAATTTCATACTACCATAGCTTGTTAAAATACTATTAGATTAAAATGAACTAACTAGTTGGGAAAATGTACATGACCCCAGACATGAGAATTGCAAAGATTAATTTCCTGCAAAGTTGTAAAGGACAATTCCAACATGACCTCTACACATTATGTTAACACATTAAGTTGCCGCCTATACCAGTATTCATCTCTGTCTTTGAACATTAATGAAAAACTCTCCATGAAAATTAATTGTTGTTATTTCACCTGGTTAAACCAAGAAGGGTTTGCATATTTGAATATTTAAAAATAGGATTAACAGATAATTAGCATATCTCTAATAAATATTCAGGACATATCCAATGTAATATTATGTACTTCATAAATATTATGAATATTTTATAATATTTCATAATATTTTATGAAGTACATAATATTATGTACTTCATAAAAAAAATCTACCAACTTGTTTCAAATCAAATATCTATTTCATACCATACGTAAAAGTCAGTCTCGCGCTTCCTAATAGAATATGTTGACAAGTAACTTCTAAGGGGAAAAAAATCAAAACAAATATATTAGAGAAAAAAAAACTAAAGCAAGAGAGAAAAATCCTTGCTTTCCCATGGTAAACATTGCTAAAGTGTGTATACTTTCCAGAAAGCACAAATAATCCATTCTCTCAAAACTCACTGATTTTTTTCTCAATTTGTTCTGGATCTACAATATTTTCACAATTACTGTCTCTCTCATTGTCTGGATTCTTATATAACTGTACATGTGAGTTTGACCTTCTCCCATAGCTAAACATCAGGGCACATGTCTTGCTCTTGTGCTGTATTTTTTTTTTCTGAAAATCCAGACAGGTTATTGTTTTTTTTTTCTTCCTTAAGTAGGTTTCAAAACCAGTAGTGTGTGAAGTTATATGTGATTGCAGATCTGTACTTTATTTAGACAATGTATATAATGATACAATTTAGAAGGAAATCCAAGGACATGATTTCAGTCTGATCAGTGCAGGTAAAGAAAATGCAACACTATGCTCATGGAGACACTGCAGCTATGTCTTCAGAGGTAGGTCTTTCCCTGCCTTCTGTTCTCTTTGGGACAGATAGCCACAACATGCTCATGGGAGTACCACAATAGATGGCTTCTGTGAGTGGTTTTTAATAAATGCCATTAGACTTTGAAATCTACCAAACTACAAAACCAAAATGGCTTTAAATTACAACATTACAACTTTTTACATTTCTTACAAATGTAAGTCCAAATTTGAATCACCAAAGCCATTAACCTAAGTCTATAAGATTTCATCATAAGATTATTCTTTAAAATATTGTATTAAATTAAACTACACCATTCTTGATTTCTTATAAAATGTGTTAACTGTTTATGTTGTTGCAGTTATCATTAAGTATATGTGTCATAAACATTATTGAATAAATGAATCTGAAGTAAATGACATGATATAAATTTCCTTTCAATACTTTAAATAAACTCAACCATGTAGCTGTTTGGTTTAGTTGTTATTGTGACTTTGACTGGATTTAAAATGACAATGGGAACACATCTCAAGGCATAGGTATGAGCGTGTTTCTATGAAGGTTTAACTGAACAAAAAGACTCATTGCTAATGCAGGAACAATCCTATGTGCTGGAGTCCTTGACTAAACGAAAAGGAAAAGGCCGACTAAGACCCAGCACTGACCACTCTGTGCTTCTGGAATGCCGATGCAGTATGACTAACCACACCACACTGTTGTTGGTATGCCTGCTTCATCATGCTGGACTGCACTCACATACTCTTGAGTAAAAATCTACCCTTCCTAATGCTTGGGTGTAGGTCTCTATATCTGTTCCCTGCAGCTGCCTCTGTGATGACAATGAGTATAGCAGAATATCATTAGGAATCATTTTATTGGCTTTTTTTTTTTCAGTCATGTTTGGTTCTACCCTAGGTCCCTGGGCCATCCAGCTTCTGGTTCCTGGCCGTCAGGGCAGTGTGGGGAATGAGCTCCCTCTCTTGGATTGGGCCTCAAATTAGAGTAGTTACTAGTTGGCCAATCTCTGAGGCTCTGAGGCACCATTGCCTCAGCATTGGGAACTCTGTAGAAGAGGGCGAGGAAGGACTGTAGGAATCAGGCGGGTCACAGACACCAGGAGGACATGGTCTATAGAATCAACTAAGCAGGGGTCATAGGGCTTCACGGAGACTGATGCTGTAATCATGCAGCCTGTATCGGTCTGCCCAAGATCTTCTGCATACATGCAATGGTTGTTTAGCTTCGGGTGCTTGTGGAACTCCTAATAGTGGGAGTGAGGTGTCTCTTTTGTCGGCCCTCGGGATGCTCTCCCTCCTACTGGGTTACCTCATCTAGCGTTGATATGAGGGTTTATGCTGAGTCTTATTGTATCTAGTTATGTCATGTGTGGTTGATATCCCTGGGAGGTCTGCTCTTCTCTGAAGGGAAACGAAGAAAGAAAGTGGGGTAAATGGGAGGTAGGGGAGTCCTGGGAGGAGTGGAGGCTGCAATCAGGAAGTATTGTTTGAGAGAAAAAAAAAAGAAAAGAAATCTAAGCTTCTTTAAAACATTTACCAGTTAATCAATCACAGAATGATAAATGTAAGCAATACAATACTAAATCATAAATTATACACACGACTTTTCTGACTATTTGTGTCTAATAGCATATATATTATAATAAACATCAGAATAGAATTATTGTTGCATTGGTGAAGATTTAACACAAAGTTAATGCAATTATTGAGTGCTTATCTCAAGCTACTGTTCCAAAACAGGTATTATTTTGGAATATATGAGGCTCAGGGTTATTTTAAGTAACTAAAATCTTAAGGTGAAATTACTGCACTAAAGACCTCCTAGGTTAAATGCTACAAACAGAATTCAAGAGGCTCTGGTTAAATGCAGACCATGTAACCATACCTCTATCCTGCACTGTACCATCATTTACAGATGCATTGTGACACCGGCCGATCTTTATATAAGTGCCCCTTCTGATTTATATCCTTAAATATGTGGCAATATATATTCAATTTTTTATGAAGTCTTTTTTACACATCAATATGAAATATTCTTTTGGGGGAAAAGTAGTACATTCAATTAGAAGCTGTTACATTGTGAGTCTACTTTAAACACATCTTTCTATGTTTCTTTTAAACTTTATATCAAATCTAATCATTGTATAGACAAACTGGCCTTTCTTTCTAAAGTAATCCTTCACGGGTTTACAGGGTTTATGTACCTGTAATCTATGGCTATCGCCACTAGGTGGCAATCTTGTTGTAACTGCCATGAATACTTTCTGTATTGTCTAAAATAAATACTCAAGAGGGGTTAAGAATTAAAATATAACGATATTTCTAAGAACGAAATACAACTTTAATTATATTATATACTTATTTTAATTATTTAAAACATGAAATAATCTGTAATAATATTGATAATTACTCTGCTAAGAATACATGTTTATTCGGTCTTATTTATTTTTTCATTTAATATTTTTTAAAACCTTTGTGGGATTGTAATAGAATGGCATTATTTCCCACCATTTCTGTCCTCCCTCCAAGCCCTCTCGTGTACCATTCCCTTTTTTATTTCTCAAATCCACAGCCTCTTTTAATTGTTGACATATATATATATGTAATATTACATATGTGTATATGTGTATACATATACATATAAAAATTCATACATATCAAACCTGCTGCTCAGTCTGCATAATGTTCCTTATAGGTATATTTTTAAGGCTGACTATTTGGTACTGTATAACCAATTAGTATAATCTTCTTTAAGGAATATTGAACGTGCAGTATCATTAATAGTTATGAGAGATAAATATTAGAGTTTGGCACTTAACTTACTAAAACATATTAAGTTTGCTGAAAGTGATAGAGCGGTAACAGTAGTGCTTGATGTCACATCCAAATCCCACTAGTAATCATCTACCTCTTCATAAAGTATTAGCAGTTTCCTAAGAATAGGATAGAAAGATCTTATTTATCAATAAATTTAAATATTTTGTGGCTGTCCTGCATCATACTGCAACGATTAGTATTAACAGTCAATGTGACAAAATCTAGCATCATCTCAGAGGGCTGCTAATGTTGTGAGGAATTTTCTTAACTATGCCGATAGATAAGGCCACACCCCTGGCCCTGATTGTGGGAAGCACTATTTATGTATGTACTGTACCCTGGACTGAATTTCAAGGAAAGAGGAAACTGAGCAGAAGCAAGCTCACATTGTTCCTTTCTTCTAATTTCAGACACCACAATCCAACCAGCTCCTTCATGCCCCTAGCATCGTACCATCCCTTCCTTGGTGGAACCTGAACTTAGAGCTAAAATAACTCCTTACAGTGCCTCAGAAACAACATAAAATAAACCAAGACATATAGATGTCTATAAATCATAATTTTATAGTTTATTCATTACTATCATGTTAAAATTCATCAAACTTATTAGACATTTTATGGGTATTCTAAAATTTACTCCAAGAACACATTCAAAAGTTTGGATAAGTATCAATTAATGTTGTCTTTACCCAGTTCAGGCACCTGGTCTCATAAGTGTATAAATCCTTGGTAAGCCGTCATATGTTGTTATGTTCTCCAAACTTTAAAAGGGGATAATTCATTTGTCTACAATGAATGCTAATACATACTTTAGGAAAATGTATACTCCAGGTGATAATAACCTTATTGCGCACGTTCCTAAGCTTGCAGTTTAGTGGAATATTTGTGTATGTTATAGAGTCACAGGAGTAGGAATACCACAAGTAGAGTTCATGAATGCAGGCTGAATCAAAACACTCATACTTGATAAATATAAATAATGACATTATGCAGCAATACGGTGTACAGTATTTCTTTAGCAACCACAAACATCAAATAGACACTTCAAATACTTAAATAAATGGAAGCATCTATAGTTTTCAACTGTCAAAATTATTAGCATCTCTTTTCTCATGCTGTTAATACGAGTACCCTAAATTTTCATCATAGAACCTACATCCAGTGATTGATGGAAGTACATTCAGAGACCCACAGTCAAGCACTGGGCCAAGCTCCTGGAGTTGAGTTAAAGAGAGAGAGGAGGGATTATAGGAGCAAGGACAGGGAGTCAAGATCATGATGGGGAAAACCACAAAGACAGCTGACCCAAGCTAGTGGGAGGTCACAGACCCTGGACTGACAACTGGGGGTCCTGCATGAGACCTAACTAGGTCCTCTGCATATGGGTGACAGCTGTGTGGCTTGAGCTGTTTGTGGGGCCTCTTCTGGCAATGAGACCAGGACTTATCCCAGGTACCGGCTTTTTAGATCCCATTCCCTATGGTGGGAAGCCTTGCTCAGCCTTGATACAGTGGGGTGGGACTTGGTCCTGCCCCAACTTGGTATGCCAGCCTGTGGTGATTACCCCAGGGAGGCCTTACCCCCTCTCAGGAGTGGATGGGTAGTGGGGTGAGGAAGAGGTGGAGGGGGATGGGAAGCAGGAGAAAGGAAGAGAGGGGGAACTGTGGTAGATATGTAAAATATAAAAATTAGTTAAAAAAAGATTTTTTAATGAATGATTTCTTCTCAAATGGAAGGAAATGATCCTGCAAAGGAAATAATGACTACCTTGAAATCTACAAACTTGAAGATATATTCAAATGATTACAATATTGTATATCAATCAAGATGGAATGACATCACATAAATATACAGGTTTAAGTGATTTGTGTGTAAGAGAACCCACAGATATGTGTGCATATAATCTCAAATAATTTTTCAAGAAATAAATATTATAATTTCAGCTTCAAAATCATTACTCTTCCATAAATTTGATGATAGAATTGAATATTTAGAGTAAGAAAATATGCTTTTTTACTTATATCACATATTATTAAAAATAATTTTGAATGGATCATAGAATGAAATAGTAATTAAAACCAAAAAAGACAAGTAAAAAAATGAAATCTTTTTATAACACCCTAGTGAAATCGTTCCCTTCTTAAGAAGGCAGAAAACATAATATATGCATATATGACAAAAGTCAATTTGATAGCTTCATTAAATTACAAAGTTAATTTCATCAAAAGGTAGAATAGAGATTAAAGAAAAGGCAAAGCACAGACGGAGGGAAAATCTTAATATACTTCACCAAATCGTTTATCCAGAACGTCCGGACAGTCTTGTAACTAAGTGGTGTGAAAGGGAACTGGCTCAAAGCCTGGAAAATAATTGAGCTGTCAAGAAGCACAATAAAGAGACCTCGTGATCATGATCGTAAGAGAAATGTCAATAATACTGCATTGTAAAATTACACCATTGTAGAACACTGAGATTCAAACACTGACAGAATCTAATTTTGGCAGTTATATGGATCCAACAGAACATTGGAAGAATCTTGACTGGATTATGCCATGTAATATAATCAGAAGTCACTTTTGAGTAATAATTCCACCTTGCCCCAGAGACAGGCATTCCACTACTATTTATCTAAAAACAATGGTTTTATGTCCATTGAAAGATGTATGACCATATCTGTTAAGTCATAATGATTATTAATAAACTGAAATGACCATGTACATGATTAACTAAAGAATAGATAAAGTATGCTATCATTTTAATGATATCATCTAAGTGAGGTATTATAAGGCCAAATATTGATCAAGGAAAAAAGTTTGTAAAGCATTTTTTAATTTGCTACAGATCTATTACCCAAGGAAAGCAGGACATTCGATATAAGACTACTCTTGGAAGTGATAAGGTTAAGTAAGAGGAAATGGAGAAGGGGGAATGGTAGTGAAGAATTTATTTTGTTCTCTAAGGGGAAAATAAGCAAGGCAAACTAATAAACAAGAGGGAAATCCTTCCTAGTACTGGAGATCTAGTCATCCACCTGGGACTTGTGAAGTCCTGGATCTTGGAGGAAAACTGTTGTGTGACAGATTTTTCCTGGGGAGACACAGCACAACCCCTTCCCCCCCTATACACACATGCATACACACATATGTCTAGTCACCAGAGAAAGGAAGCCCACAACAGATCAATGTGATAACTGCAGCAATATAAAATTTGGTGAAACTGATTTTTTTATTGCTGTTTCTAAAAGGGGTATGGGTAGTAGGTTACTCTCAAGGAGCAATGATAACTCAAAAGCAGTTATATTATCAAGAAGCCTACCCCTTCAAGTGTAATGACTTCCTTGAGCTTTCTCTGCAGTTTGAGAGCAACTTCACAGTCATAACTTTTTCCTTCCTTCCCTCCTTCCTTCCCTCCTTCCTTCCTTATTTTCTTCCTTCCTTCCTTATTTTCTTCTTTCCTTCCTTCTTTTATCCCTTTATTTATATTTCCTTCCACCACTCTTTCTAACTCTCCCTTCTTCCTCCCTTTATTCTATTTTCCTTCCTTCCATCTCTCCATCTCTCCCTTGTACCTTCCTTTACTCCTTTATTCCTTCCTTTCTACATTTCTGTTTTCAGTCTCCACCACCAACAACTATTTATTCACTTTTATACTCTTGTGAGTTTTACTCAAGAATCTTTCAACCTACTATCCCCCCAGGTATGTGACCTTTTGTGTATTCTGTTGCTTGAGGCTTCTGAGCCTCCTTTACATCTTTCCTTAGGTAATTGTCATAATTTGCAGTTAGTAGGGACATGCCATGCAAGAGCCTGCAACCGCCAGTTTACTGACATAAATTCGTCCTAATTATTATCCTAATACTCATACATAAGTGTAGTTCTCAGCCTTCATTAAGGAAGCTTCTCATTGCAATGGAAGAAGGCCATTACAGAGAACCATAATAAATCAAAATGTAGAATATGTAGACCAGCCCCAGTGGATGCATTTGCATCACACATCCTTTACCTAAGGTCTAGGGAACGCTGCAGAAGAGGGATGTAAGTAGCATTGTGAGAGTCAGGAATAGGAATTCTGCGGTGTGATGTCTCCCAGAAATGACCAGAGTTACACCTTTATGTCTCACTAGAATGGTTGCCTAAGAAGGTTTGAATGAGGAGGACACCAACAGACATGCTGACAAGGAAGAGGGCAAGCTCAGGGGGTCTCAACACTAGACAAAGTCCTACAGGCAGAGAAGGAATGCTGAGAAGAAGAAACAACTGTCTTCTCTAGGAAAGAGCACACCAATTGGTTATCCAACACTGAATGCACACACACACACACACACACACACACACACACACACACACACACACTATGATATATTAAATATTACATAACATAAAATTTAATATATTACATTGTATGCATTATAATATATGCAATATTATATACATAATAATATTATATAGTGGGGAATAATAGACTTATATTACAATCTTAAAATTTTCTTTAAAATACTAAACAAAAAAATAAGACAGAAATGGCCAATTCAGGACTGGTTAACTTGAACTGAACCAAGAAAAAGTAGTGCAATCCCCTAAAAGGATTTTTTTGACTATGACATACAGGAGTTGAGGTCAAATGTTCTATGGCCTAGAGAATGGTAGGCTTAGGTACCTAACTTGCTCAGAAAGAAAACCTACTAACTGTCCCATAGTCAGGATAAGAAACCTGTGACAAGATGAGATGTCAGTAGGAATTTCTAGAGACTACAGTTAAATTGTATAATGAACATTTTTAGCACTAAAATGAAATGAATTAGCAATATGTGAAACAACATGATTAAATCTCAGATTCATTGATTTGATCAAAGAAAGTAGCATATTACAGTCCATAATATAATATTCTTTATGATGCGTTCTTGCATAATCTAAGTAGAAATAAGAAGAGGACAGCATCAAGGGTGCTGATTAATCTGTCCAGCCAGCTTGACTGGATTTATTCACAAGACTGAGGCACATACCTGTGGACATGTCTGTGAGGGCACTTTCAAGAGATTTATTAAGGAATGAAGGCCCACCCTGAACACAGGTGACACCATCTCATGAGCTGTGGACTTGAACAAAAGAGAAAAGGTGAAAAGAGAAAACCATAAACTCTTCAGTCTCCCTTGTTTTGATTTTTTTCTTAATCATGATGTGAACCTAGCTGTTCTGATATGATTTCCCATGACTGTCTGGACTATCAGATGCCCTCATGCCAAATAGTCTTTTTCTCCTTTGGATTATCTCCAGTGATGGAGAAGTCACCATACAATAGGTATTAATTGCAACCAGTAATCATGCCAACAAACAGCTTCAAAAACCATTCTTCAAAATGCATCTTCCTTCTTGCTTTGTCTGTTTCCCCTTTGACTTTCAGAAATACCCATGTGCTTTAATGCTGCTATCTTTGATGTAGTATACAAATGCATGCATATTATGAACAGGCCAGTGTTTTCTGTTTCTAAATATTGAATAAAATAAAGTGTATAGTTAAAGTGTAGTTTTAGAGAGATGACATGTAAAATACATGAGTGGAAAAAAAAAACATGAGAACTGAGTTGAGTCTTTGAAAATTCAAGAATTTTAGAGTTTTCAGTCAAGACCAAGAATTCATAAAACCTTTTTGCCGGGTGGTGGTGGCACACGCCTTTAATCCCAACACTCAGGAGGCAGAGGCAGGTGGATCTCTGTGAGTTCAAGGCCAGCCTGGTCTCCAAAGCGAGTTCCAGGAAAAGCACAAAGCTACACAGAGAAACCCTGTCTCGAAAAACCAAAAAAAAAAAAAAAAAAAAAATAATTCATAAAACCTAAGAACTTAGAAATTGTAAAACAGCATACAGTATTGTCAATTAATTATCTCAAGGATTAGCACCTCATGACGTATAGCAATGAAAAAATATATTGTTGAATTGAGGCATTTAACTAAATATGGCATCAGATTTTTAGCACAGGGAAACAGCTCTGTGAACATCAGTGTTGAAATCACATGTGATGGTAAAGAACATTGAATAAGAGCTGGGCTAAATCAAATAGCACAATGCAGAGCAGTGTAAATCATCACAGGTTGAAAGCAATGGCTATCGGGTTAGGGTAGTGTTGCCATTGGCTTTTGTGTTTACTTTGCAGGCCAAAGGCTTGCATGATCTCACCAGAGAAACTGAGTCTGCTAATAGTATCTAGGAGCTACTCAGTGCAATTGCAAAGACAAAGGAGGTTTATAATCCATAAGAAAAAACAGGAGAAGAGGGTAGTGTGAGAGGGAAAGTACAGCCTGGAAGAAATCAAGTGATTTATTACATGCACCTGTGATCGTCTTTAATTTTAAATTACATCTAATTACATAACAAGAGGAAATTGCCATCAGTTAAATGACACACACAAATGTGTATTCTGTCTCTTCCTCTCTCTCTCTCTCTCTCTCTCTCTCTCTCTCTCTCTCTCTCTCTCTCTCACACACACACACACACATACACTGACACACACACACACACACACACACACACACACACACACAGTTACATGCTGTTTGTATATACAAAATTTGCCAATAAACAGAAATAAACTACTTCCAGTTTAGTGAGAAAATGTGTTGGAAATACCACATGAATTATCTAGTCATTTATGATTTTTAGAGTGAACTCGGCGACTCTTCAATACCTACTCTGTCAGGCAGGTGAAAAAATGCTTGGCTGATAAGAATTTATTCTTCCTCACAGTCGATCAGTTGCCTTGCCATCCCATTCATGCTAGGTATGAAAAGTTTTCACTTTATGAGAACAAAACCTGTTTTCAATCAGCTCTTTTCATATGGCAGTAAAACCATATCTCAATGTAGTTTATTGGTAATAATATCAGATCAAAAAGAGAAGCAATCTGTGTTTTTTAAAGATTCAACTAAACTTTGATATTATAATATAAGAGGAATAGAGAATATTCATGTCAAATAATTTAATGTAGACTGGTTGTGTTTCAACTGTCACACAATGTCGTTCAAATTCACAAGTTTATTTATAATGCCAGTGGTGCCTATTATAAGCTTATGATTTGTAGTGCATAGTTTTATTACCAAATATTTATATTCAGCTTAATAATTGCTTAGAGAAATGCAGGATACCCAGGCATCATGTTTCGCTACCCACTTTAGGCACAAACTGAGCTGCATGGTTAGTTCTGGCATTCAGAATGTGAGAGAATATGTCAATAGCTTTATCATGATCAGTCCATGCCACATTTTGGCCAGGCTTTCTCGTTCACCAGCACTCTGGTTGATGGCTGACACTCCAGTCCTTCTCAGGATTATATTTGCAGAAATTCTCCACTATCCTGAACCTTTTTTCTTTCTTGTGTCCCGACTTCAAACAATGGCTCAAATATCAGTGCAAATTAAAGTTTGTAATGCTGGGAGCCAAGGGCAGGTCAAAGAGTAGGTATTACCGCAGTTACTAACTAGCACATTAACAGGGTTGCTTTCTTTGTTAAGGCAAGCAGTGTACAACTGAGAATTACTAAGCAAATATTTCAAGAGCATAGTTACATCTACTTTCATTGTTTCCTATTAGTGCTCAAATGGTTACATTAAATACCACAAGCCTGCAAATTAATTTCCCCATGATTATAGGGAAAGGTTTTGCATGGATATTTCCAAGACTTATCTTAAGAAGTGAAATATAATTCAGTGAAATGAAAGAATGCTTACGTAAGTTGATTTAAATATACTGATGAGTTTCCTGCTATGGTCCAGACATTTTAATGCACCCCTGGCAATGACAAGAGACAATATCTTACTGTGATTACATTTTATGTGAAAGATAATATAGAAGTAAACAGAAAATGAACAAAAATCAGATCATAAGATACAATACTTCAGACATTTGCATTTTCTATTACATTTTCTCTTCTCAGACATTAGAATTGGTATCATAAGAGAAGCTTTCTTTAAATCCCTACTGGCCAGACAGTAGCTTTAATTTGATGTCATATTTCATTTACTTATTATTTAGTCATATATTTTGTGTATGATTACAGTTTTATTGGGATATGTACATTGTTGGTATTTTACACATATTCCATCTCAGTATTCAAGAATGCAAAAGTAAGTATTGACTATGAAAATCCTAGATATAGTCAATTCTAAATAAGCCACCACAAATATAATGTATCTAAGTGAGAGGTTAATTTTGGGGCTATGTAATTTTATTCTCAATATTTTCAAATTAAAAAAATATTAATTGTACAAAATCTAAATGAGAGAGTACTTGCATAGATGTTTAATAAGTGGAAAATGTCTATACTATAGGAAATATTGTAGTTGACATAGTATGAAGTGCTAGACAATAATGGTTGGACTTTTTGAACATATGGGTGGTGAAAAATGTTTGACTGGAAATCTGAGAAGTAAGCAAGAGACATATTCTGAAAAGCAGTATGTAACGTGTCAAGGGATTTAAATTTTCTCCTAAACTATGTGAATAAATTCTCAACAATCTTAAAAGTAAAAACAGCATATAACTATGGAGTTCAGTTCTAGATTTTACATGTGTTGAGAAACTTTAGTCTTCTCTGTGCACTGAAACTTTGCATCAAGGGAGAAGTAAATGACAAGTGTGAGACCAACTTTTAAATACCCTTCCTGAGCAACATCGGTTACCTCATTCTGCTTCACTCATATCCAGTAATGCTTCCTCTAATTTTTCCAAAAAAAAAAATCTTGATAAGGTACATTAAAAGCATTCCTGTTAAACAAATGGAACTAAATTTAATATGGTTTCATTATTTTCAAGATAAATTACAGGTACTTACCCAGAGAAAATGAATAAAAATCTTTAAACAGGTGTTCCTAACATTTTCTTCTTTGGATATAGTATTTCAAATGCTTGTTTTGTTCATTTTAGGCTTAAGTAACACTTACATCAGCTACATTTGTTGTGCGTTAATTTTGGTGGGAATAGGAAAGAAAATTTCATCTACCTTGTCTTTAAAAGTGAAACACAAAAAGAGAATGTAATTTATATTTTACAGAGTTGTTCAGCTAAACAATTTCCTGGAGGGAGTGGTCATGACCTTATTACCTTCGGAAAAGTAGTTTGTGTTGAGTTATACTGAGCATAAAGTGGCTCAGTGAAGAATCTGCCTTGAGCCAACAAAGGACAGTTGGATTGCAAAACAATTGCTTTATGTGTTCTTTTACTCCAGATATTGGGAAGGGATATTTTGCAAAAAGTTAAAGAGGAAGGAGAAAAAAATAGCATACAGCTAACTAACCAATAGAATAGAATTTATAACCCTGTTTAATTGTTGACAAATAAATCAACAATATATATTGGTTTCAACAACTGGCCCTGGGCAAACTGGACAACTACTTGTAAAAGAATGAAACTTGACCTTATCTCTCATCCTGTACAAAACACAACTCCAAATTGATTAGGGGCCACAACATAAGTCCTAATATCCTAAATCTGATAGAGGAGAATTAGAGAATATGCTTAAACACATTGGCACAGGCAAGGGTTTTCTGAATAGGACATGGGTAGCATGGGCATTGAGGTCAACAATTAATGAATGATACTTCATGAAACCAAAAAGATTCTTTAAAGAAAACAGAACACCATTGCTCCAGAAAAGAGGAAGCTTATATAATTTGAAAAAAAACTTATGAATCTAACTAGAAGTGTGAAATATTAAATAAAAACCTATAAAGATGGCTTTTAAAAAATTTAAAGTATTTTGGAAAATAAGTGACTAGTACATTTTTAAGACAGTCAAAACTTTCTTTAGCTCATTATACTAACACATGCATGAGTGTTACTGTGTATGTATATATGCATGCATTTGTGTGTGATATGCTTGTATGCATGAATATATATGCACATATAAATATGTAGAAACCAAGGACATCTCATTAGTTGAATGTGAAAGCACATATCTTGCTGGCCCAGAGCCTGGACCCTGAATCTCTGATGGATGAGATCTTACAGCTGGTCACTGGTTTTCAGAGTTTACTAGCAACCCCCGGCTCATTCTCTTTCATTTTAACTCTCACTGTGGACAAACAGATCTTCTGTTCACAAGTCCTGATACTATTTTCTGTGATGCTGTTTCTAGTCTTGAAAACTGCTCACTAGGTTACATTGCAGGCAATTAATAGTATAGCGTGGTGAATACTCTTGGACAACTCTGCTTTCAAAGAGCAATGTACCCGTGCAGAAATGGGAGACACCATTGACATCTACATTCTGTCTCCTCTCTCTTTCTCACATATACTTCTGTTCCAAAAGAATGATAATAACAAGGTGGTAGCTTTTTACTGTTATTTATTTAATTTTCTTCTGAAAAAGATACAACTGAGATCAAGATACTAGCTTTGCCTCACATTGCTCTGGACCTTGCAGTTAAGTCTTACTGTTTACTGAAGAAAAGCAGTTTCACAAAGCAACATGAAAGTCACACTGGGACAAGGATAAAATGAGACCAAAATACAATATGTACATTTTGGAATCTTTCTAAGAACACACACAGAGATATGAGGTCACTGTATAGCAGAGTTATAAATTCCATATTTATCCACCATTATTAATATAAATGATATTATTTCATTGTTCACTTTTAGCTTTTGCCTCACTTTCTTTCCCTCCATCTACAAAAGATTACTTAAGGTACTCAACAAAGCTGAGCATTGTGGCACATGCCTTTCATACTAGCATGTTGAAGGCAGAAGCTGGTATTAATTTAAGAGAAAAAAATAGGAAAGTATAACTCGAACGTTAAATGGTCTTTTAATAAAAATCCCAAAGCCAGATATTGGGGTAAATGCTAAAAGATCAGAGAGACAAAGGAACAAGCCATTGCCTCACCTCACCGTAGCACCTCCTGAATTCTCTGACTGATATCCTCTGAGTCCTCACCCAAAAGGCTCTAGCCAAAAAAACCTCTAGCTGAAATAGATGCTTGACCCAAAAGCCTTTAGTTCCTATCTCCTCATGCCTTATATACTTTTCTCCGCCCAGCCATCACTTACTGGGATTAGAGTCATGTGTACTTCCCAGTACTGGGATTAACGATGTGAGCCATCAGTGTCTGGCTCTGTTTTCTCTCTTAGACTGAGTCAATCTCATGTAGTCTAGGGTAGCTTTGAACTCACAGAGATCCAGACAGATCAGATCTCTGCCTCCCCAGTGCTAGGATTAAAGGTGTGTACCACCACTGCCTGGTCTCGATGTTCGATCTAGTTGCTTGTTTTGTTCTCTGATCTTCAGACAAATTTTATTAGATTACACAATATATCACCACATTTTCCCTTTTCTGTCTAAAATAATAAAAGAAGGTTATAATTAATATAAAAAACTAAATACAATAAGTACAAAAAGTATATATAATATATACAGTTAAGAATTACATTAACAATGTCCAGTCCATAAACATTTGACAAATTCTGAGAAAATACTCCATTATCTATCCTATTTTGGTGAGTTCAAAATGTTGTACCTAATTCACTTTCTATTCTATCTTGCATTACCAAATGCATACTATCTTTTGATGTCTATCAAACGTATACCCCTTTTTAGTGAGTTTCTTTTCTGAATTTGTTGACAAGGAAAACTATAACTATCTAGTCTTCATCTCCCTCAGAGACCCCAGAAGGAAATATTACTTAAATAAGCAGGAAGTGCAAACAAATGACTTCCAAAAATGTGAGAAATGACAGAAACAGCTGGCTGCCTGGATAGTCACCCAAGGTTCCTCTACAACATTCGGGCATCCATCTTTGGCCTACAGGCCTCACATATCTGACAGACTTATCTGTGAAGCAGGATATTCTGAAGGTCCTTCCTACCTTCTCTTGCCAAAATTCATCAGTCCTTTCTTTTGTGTCCTGCTTGTCCACTTGGACAGCATACTGGGCAGTTGAGGCAAAGACATTTTCTTGCTCAGTGGCTAAATTTGCCACAATGAAAGTAAACTCCATATGGAATTTCTTCAATGCCCATCATTTTTCTCTGAAGTAGATTGGTGCTGCCAGAAGCAGACACATCTCATAGTCATAAAAAAGTCAATGCTATTAAAAAATCTTAAAAACCGTATTCTGTAGATCTCTAAAGTGTTTGAAGATGACCTGTCTATCTAAAATATATCTGTTTGACCTTGTAAACATACCTAATATGACTTACAAAGTTTGATTGTAATTACTAACTACTAACTTGCATTTCTTTGTATCCTAATTAGTGGGTAATAATAACTTTCAGGGACTAGCAATTTGCATTACATTGTTAAAAGAACTGTATAGATACAATACCTTGAACAAGATTAGAAATGTGTGTACATTATTCTAACAAAACTAATCTCCACTTTGTATCAATACACAAAATAATTGTCACTGAACTTGCTAAAAACCTTGTCTTAAGGTAAAATTGAAATGACATGATCTATTTTTATATTGACTTCTGTATCTTAGGTAAATTTTGCTTAAAAGCACATTTATCAGGAAAATAACAAAAATTAATTGGAAAATATATTAGTATTAATTGCATATGTCAGTGTTATGTTAGATGTGAAGGCTTTGTAGCTTGGGTCTTTGGCTGAATTAAAATAAGACTTTATTTTTCTTTGTTTCATAACTTTGATAAGTATATCATTCTCTACCTCAGATACTTAACAGATGGAGATATTAGGAGAACAATGACCAATAAAAAAGATAGTCCTTTGTGAAGTTGGCTATCTAGTTGATAAGAGATAACCCATTTGGAGAAGTATTAAATAAGACAAAAGCATAAACCAGCCAATAAATATTAGGTCATATTATAAAATATAAATCATTATGTTTAACTTTATATAAATAATTTAGAAAGAAAATAACGGTCTTCTCTATGGAACAGAAACATGATGGAAGGGGAGGTGGAAAGATTTTAAAAGCCAGAATACAAGACTGCTTTGTAAGTCTCTCTTAGAAGTAACTGCATCAAAAATGGCCTGTTGGACAAAGAACTGCCCTTGCCTTGACTGCAGACAGTAAGCACGCTGACCAATTCAGACAAGCAGGGCAAAGGGAAAAGCGACTGCCGAATCTTGTCAAGACAGGGTAGGAGAGTCTTTCAAAATTTCCTGCTTCTGAAGATGATCTGTCAGATGTTCTAGGCTTGCAGCCAATAGTGGTTACCCCAACGTTGCAGAGAAATATTGGGTGACTATCCAAGCAGCCAACTGTTTCTGTCATACCTTTCATATTTTGGAAGTGGCTTGTTTGCACTTCCTGCTTACTCAAGTAGTATCATTTTTCTTCTCAGGTCTTAGATGGGGTTAAATACTAGATTGTTACAGTTACAGTCCTCTAGTATCTTAGCTAAGAGCATATCTGGGATACTAGATTTAGATTCTTCAGGATAGGAGAGCTTTGGAGTAATCTCTGAAACTTGTCAATTACCATGGTTATGGATATTTAACTTAATATATGTTTCTTGCTTGATATTGTTATTTTTGGTCATAGTGCCATTTTTGGTTATGTTATTACCTTTTCTTTCTCCTAGACAATGCTTGATAATTGTTTTTACTGTACATATATAACTTTGTATTAGGTTTAGAACCTTCTTATTTAGACAAAAAGGGTAAGCATTGTGGGAATTTGCTCTGCCAATGACCTTGGGGTATCTGACCCGATAGAGGTGTGTTTTTTTTTCTGGGTACATGAATGCTTAAAATTGAGGAGGGGGCACACACTTTCTCTCTCTCGGGGTAGTTGGAGGTCAGATGGGTGGTTCCATTGACCCCCAGGCAGAACGAAGGACCACAACAGCTGTTTACTTTGTTCTGTATCTGTGAGTGTTTTGTTCCCATTCTATATCTTAATAAATCCTTAATAACCTTTAAAAAAGAAATAGCTGCATAAACAAGATGAGAACATTGGTAATAACAATAGACGTGTTAATAGGAAAGAAAAAATTCATGGGGTCTCACACCTAGATGAAGAACTACAGGCAAAGAATCAGCTCTTCCCATAGATGAAACCCCTTATTGGATTTCCGATGAGGCCAATAAGGAGTGATTATCCCTGAAACCATATGCACAGAAGGAACAACATGTGTGTGCCTGTATCTCTCTGTATATGTTATTGTGTATGTGTGTGTGCTATCAGCTTGAGAAATAGAGGGAGGCCTGTGGAGCATTCAAGGGAGTGTAGGTGAGAGAAGCTAGAAAGAAAAGAGAGGAGGGTAAATGACAACATATTTCAAGAAAGAAAATAAAGGTGTTTAAAAGGGATATCTGTTTAACAACATTGTTCAATCGTATTTACACCTTTAATTTTCTTAGAAAAAAAGTGTGTTATAGATTAAGCACTTAAAAGACATAAAGACTGATCCATCCTTTTGATAGTAAAATTTAATTTTGAGTTTAAGTGTTTCCATCTAAATTTCTTTAAATCAAATGACACGCATTTTATTTAGTTGCCTGTTATATGAAAAAAAGGTCTGTTGCTATAAGAGCTTAAGTTATCCTCTTGTTCTAAAAAAAATCATCATAAATTGCAATAACATTTGTCATTCATGTACATGGAGAGTTGGTGAGGAGAAATGTCTTTATAAAATAATCAAAATTTAACAAAAATTATCTTAGCTTGTTGAGAAAAAAAATCAGCATCAAAGTATTTGTCTCTCTCTGTCTCTCTTTCTGACCAATGTGCTGAAATAACTGTGGGCATGAATATGTGTGAGTAGGTGACATATTAAAATTTGATTCTTGGTAATTCTCCAACCAATACTAGAGTAAAATGTTTATTGTTAATTGATGACTTAAATTTGTGTAATATAAGTGATATAAAACATGAGTCTTTAATCTTACTGATCATTGTCCTTTATAGGCTAAATACTTGCTAAATTCCTTCTTGCTGTTGTTTGTAACTGCAAAGAAAGTCACAGAACCAGAGTGGACAGTGACTAGAAAGCATGATTGTTTCTCTAGAAAGTTCAGTTTTCATCAAGTGATACAGTGCAGATGTAATGAGATTTACTAAAGAAATATATCTACTTCTGTAGTTTGCCAAGTAGCATAATGCCTATGATCAATTAAATAAATCAATGAAAAATCCCTGTAAATCCACACACATATCCAACTTGTTGAATTTTTTTTTTACTCTTCTTATAAGCTCCATATTCTTAGGTTCTCAGTTCAGAGTTAGTTACTCTCACTATGTGGGAAATGATATAACTTGACCGATGCTGTGCTTAGCTTGGAGGAAGGTGATGAATCTCAGTTCAGATGTCCATCCTTTACAGACGCTCAACCTTTTTCCTAACTTGTTAACACTTGCTCATTTGACTCAATATTTTCTCACATAAGAGTAACACTGAGTGTCATGTTTTGTGATTTTCATATTAGAAATAATGATCATTGATGTACATAAAGGAAATGAAAATGTATCTATTTATCTAATATTATAAGGACTGAAAAATGAATTGGTAGTGATTTATTGACATATAGCAGCTTCAATTTTCTACTCAAGATCTCCTCATATGGAATTTTGCTTCTCTTTTTAATTTTTTTCATGTTCATGTCATATAGTCACTTTTATTTGATTAAAATGTACTATTTTCTTCTTCTATTTTTCCTTTGTTGAAAATAGTATTTTTTTTACATACAATGCTTTCTGATTATGATTTCATTTCCCCCAAGTCCACTATGATCCTTCCCTCCTCTACTTCATTTGAATGCACACCGTTTACATCTCTTCTTAAAAAAGGAACAGGTATCTAAAGAATAATAAGAAAATAAAACAAAAACGAATGAACCAGAATAAGACAAAACAAATAAACATATGAAAAAGAGCCAAAGATAAAACATAAGAAACAAAAAAATGCAGAGAAACATAAGTTCAGAACACAAAAATCTAGTAAAAATACAAAACTAGAAGGACCTGAAGACAAAATAAAAAGAATTCCAAAGATTCCATTGACTTTGTTTTGTGTTGGCTATCTACTGATAGGAATATGGCCTGCCTTTGAGAATGGTTTGTATCTCCTGTGAGATTTATTTGGAGGAAACTAATTTTTTCATTTGTGAGTGGTTATTATTTGAAGATAGTTTCTGGGTTAGAGATGTGGGTTCATGCCCACTTCTCCTCTCAGAACTGGGGTCCCCTGTGGTGCAGAGTGGTGCAGGCCCTGTGCAAGCTGGCATAGTCTCTGTCAGTTCATATATGCAAAGGTCCTGCTGTGTTTAGAGTGTGTTGTCTTCTTGGTGTCCTCCATCCTCTCTTGCTCTTACAAACTTTCCATCATCTCTTCCTCAGAGTTCCCAGATCCCTAACAGGAGATTTTGTGCATATAATCCATTTATTTCCATCTTCTTCAGGAGGAATCCTCTCTGATGAAGAGCAAGACACTGATCTTAAGTACTACTAGTAGACTACTGCTATTAGTAGTCATTTTATGGCTTGATTTCTTTAGCTCTGGTCTCAGATTACCTGGACTATCTGGTCTCAGATTCTTGGCCACTAGAGCAGTTTCAGGGGTGGGTTCCAGCTCATGGAATAAACCTTAAATCACATCAGATATTGGTTGGTTACTCCCAAAGATTGTGCCACTATTACACTTGCACATCTAGCAGATAGGTCAACATTGTAGAAAGAATTTATATCAGAGTTGGTGTTTATTTTTTTCCTTGGTTAGTACCTTCTAGTAAGATGAATACTAGTCATAAGGGTGAAGACATTAGGTAACAACCAGCTCAACTTTTCCAAATTTAAGGAGTAGTTATAGGTGTCAGCCTCAGCAACAAGGTTTATACTATCACTATATGTATATATACATATAAATATACATATATATATATATATATCCGAATAAAAATATGAAAAAATAGAATGCCTTTTTAAAGAACATGGAAACCATTACAGGGATCTATAGCTGGCTAAAATGCAGAGGACAACTGCCTAGTCCCAGCTGATACACCTGTAACAACATCTCCACATCAAGGTTGATGGACTGGAAAGACTATAAGAGCCAGAGAGTCAGGATGTCTGCTATGAGACAGTGACATCTATGAATGACATGGAAATTGAAACCATGAGATATCAAAAAGACAAATCTTGCCTAGACAAGACTTGATAAATGACAAGATCAATTGTAAATGTGAGTGGAATAAATCTCACAAATCCCAAACTGTAAATGAGGAGCTACAGACAATCTGTGGTTCTTGAGAGAGAGGTAGTAAGTCTTGTTAGGGACAAGCCACCTGCTAAGTTATGTAATTCTACATAATCATCTCTAAACGTATATACACATGAGCAACACTAAATGAAAACTGCAGGCTGTAGTTATGTATTTAAATGCACACCCTCTCACACACTCACAAATAAGAGACTATTAATTTGAATACAGGAAGAGTTTAAAAGGAAGAGGAGAGGGAAATGGTATCAGTATTCCATATATGAAACACTAAATAGATAATTTTAAAAAATGAAATTAAAATATTACAATTTTATGATAACAGCAAAGACTAACTCCACATAGATCAAAGTCCTAACCATGAAACCAGAAACACTGAAATTGCCTGAAAAAAAACTGTACCCTACAGGAGATAGTGTTTAAAAAAAGTTAAGAATAGGACTCCATTTGCCCAAGAATTAAGAGCAACAGTTGACAAGTGGCACTTCATAAAACTGCACAGAAGAAAAAAAAGCAACCAGATTAAAAGGACACTCAAGAGAATGGGAAAGAATCTTGGCTAGCTATATGGCTACTGGAGGAATAATATCCAGAATATAAAAATAACTCAAAAAACAAAGACTCAAAAGAACTCCAATGATCTCCTTCAAAACATCTTCTCCAGTGTATTGGACAGCCATTTAGTATATGCATCCCTGGGGAAGACAGTTTCTTTTGCTCTCAGATCTCATCATTCCTTAGTTGCCTTTCCTGTAGTTTTTCATATAGGGATGAAGCCCCATGGGCTTTATCCAGTCTACTTTGGCATACCTAGGTGCTATGGTCCTTGTTCAGCTCATGGTTAGGTAGTCATAATGGTAAGGTCTCATGTGTGTAGCTTTTCACATTATTTGCTGTTGCTGGAGGGCTTCTCTCCAGGTTCCCTAAGCCCCGCAGTCCCACAATCCACTTATAAAATAATCACTCAGACGCTTATATCACTTATAAACTGTATGGCCGTGGCAGGCTTCTTGCTAACTGTTCTTTTATCTTAAATTAACCCATTTTTATAAATCTATACCTTGCCACATGACTGGTGGCTTACCAGAGTCTTCACATGCTCCTTGTCCTGGCGGTGGCTGCAGTGTCTCTCCCTTCAATTTGCTGGCACAGTCTTAAAGCAAACTACCTAATCCCACTCTTAAAGTCTTTCTTTCTCCTCTTCTGCAATGTCTCCTGGGTCTTAGGTGCAGGAGTTGTATTGTAGCTGTCCCATTTGGGCTAGACTCCACAACTCTGCACTTTGATTGATTGAAGTTCTAGTGTAGTGACTGTGTTGATCTCTATCAGTACCCTCCCACCCACCCACCCCTAACCCATCAAGGATTCTATTTATCCAATGCTGTGGGATAATGCTATTGTACACTGGTTTAATAAAATGATGATTGGTCAGTAGCCAAGCAGGGAGTATAGGCTGGGCAAGCAGACAAGGAGAATGCTCCAAAGAGGAAGGGCAGAGTCAGGAGTCACCAGCCAGACACAGAGGAAGCAAGATGACAAGGCAGAACTCAGAAAAGGTACCAAGCCACGTTGATAAACACAGATAAGCATTATGGGTTAAGTGTAAGAGCTAGTCAGTAATAAGCCCCGGCTATTGGTAAAGTAGTTATAAACAATATAAGCCTCTAAGTAATTATTTTATAAGCAGCTATGGGACTGGAGGGTCAGGCGGGATTGGAGAAATTTATGACTACAAGCCAATATTTCCTCAAGCATTTGTTGTAAGCTCTTTTACTGAACTTTGCCATGGTAATGAAACCACAAAGTTGTTTTGATTTGTATCTTATGGCAAGGGAAGATGAACATTGGAAAAGTATTTCATAGTTATTTTGTTTGTTTGTTTCTATTGAGTACTCTGTTAAAGTTGCTGATCCCTGTTTTGAAGGGGAATTTAACAGAAAATAAAAAAGGCAGTTTTTGCTTGACATAATAATTGCCAATTACATTGATTTTCTTGCAAAAAAAATAACACAACTATTTCTTTCTTCTTTATCACTGAAGAAAATACTTTTGTGTAAATACCACATTATCTTTATTCATTCTTGTGAGGGACACTTAGGAAGGTTCCATAACTCAGCTTTCATGAATATGAAGTAATTGATGCTTAACGTTTTCTGTGGTGGGTGGATTTAAATCAACTAACGTATATATGTATACCCAACAATTTGCTTACTTATCCATTTGATTTCTTTTCTATAGTCCTTACAAACAATGAGTGTGCACAGAACATGATGAAAACATGGCACATTAAGCCCATTTTCCTGAGAAAAGATTATCTGCACATATTATCTGGAATTCTGTAAGTAATGAATGCCTCTGCATTTACTGAGTCTGAAACATGAGTACTGTAGCAGAGTATCAAAAATCCTCCTATATTCAAGTATTTTCTTGAGTGGCCTGAACCTTCATTTTTTTTTTATTTTGGAAATTATGTCAAAAAAATCCAGAAATCAATCACTTTCTTAATCTGAGAGTGTCAAATAGAGATAGTTGTATATGTTGACATGATGTGCAAAGAAATCATCTTGACAACCTGCCCACCTGTGAACACCTGCTCAGACTTCTCTTATTTCTTTAACTCCTGAGGGAATTAAACTGCTACTTCTTACTGCTGTTGTGTTATGACAGTAAATTATGCCTATTCTGTACAAGCTTCTTTACACACTTTTCCACATATTGTTCAATACAGCATATCAACTAGCATATATTTTCAGCATTGAAAACTTATCTGCAGTTGTTTTAATTTCCACATTTGTTATTTTCTTCAATGATACATGCAATGAGTGTTTGCTTCATAAGCAAACTGATACTACAATCTTCAAACTTTATGAATGTAATCTAACTGTATTGTTGCAAGTTCATCAATAAAATGAGCTACATTCATTAAAAGATCAAGAAATAAAGGGGTGGGAAGAAGACAATGAGACAAAGAAAAGAAACAAGAAACATAGATAGTGGAAAAATACAAGTATGAAAGGAAGACAAGAAGAAGAGAATGAAGAGCAATGTATATAAAGGAAAAAGAACACTAAATTCTACTTCTTGAGAGATGAAACTAGAACAGTTCTCACTCCATTATACTAGCCCTGTTTGTTTTTTTCTTCTTTTATTGCTCCACTCTAAACTAGGATTCCAAACATAGACGCTGTCTGTGCCATGATGCCATTTACAATTGAATACGTGTATTGTGGAGTACTGAGTTGGATACATTTGAGTTTGTAGTTTGTATTTCATTAGCATTTGAGTTAGAGGATAATTGTGAGTTTCAGTTTCAAGGCAGATCTGGTCCCTGCATGTGCCATATCATCCTTTTCCGTTTTGTCTTTAGCATGTGAATATGTTCTGTTTGTATACTGAGAAAACATTTCATTGAGGACTTTTAGTGTTCAAGTATCCATGTTTTTAATATCCTGTGAAATTTCACTGCTGTTAATGTTCCCTCTTCTCACATTTCTAAGGCATCAGATTATAGATCTATTCTCAGTATTTCTATACTATTATTTATAATAATAGATGTAATGATGTAGTCTACTTATTGCTATTGCTAAACAGTATTTAATTATCCAATTTTACATTCTGAATGATTTTTTAAAAAGCAATTCTCTCTTAATATCTTTTTTTCTAATTCAAGATGTATGATAATAAGTGGTCATTTTGTTTCAGTTACTTTGCAAAACTGTATCCTCATTGACATATTTTGTGTATTCAGTTAAATGCTATTATGATTGAATATTTCTTTAGCAATGACTTTCTATGAAAGCAAAATCTAGGTAACAGTTGGGTATATGATGTAAATTAGTTAAATGTCTAGTGGATGTAAATTAATTAAATGTCTAGTGTGTTATTTCTGGATAGACTTTTGAGTGTATTCATGTTTCCATAATCTGTGTGAGATCACGTCATTTTGTAGACTACAGTAATTAAAGGTCATTAAATTATTATATTATCATACAAAGTTGTTAAAATATTTTTGCTCATAGCATTATAAATTCTAAAATGTGATAGACTTAAGTCTGGGTTCACTCAGTGATTATACTGTAGTCCTTTTTTTTGTAGCCCTGGCTGTGCTGAAACTCATGATCACACTGTCTTCTAAGTGCTGGTATCACAGTCATGTGCACAATTCTGTCTTATTCACTAATATTCTACTGCTAGAAAACAATTAAAATTCCAGAAGCTCCTATTTTGTATCTATCTGCCCTTCCTGCCTGATAATTTTCTAGCACAGACAACCAAACTGTTGCTATCTCATCTCTCTGATGAATACTATGAACACATACCATACTTTATCTATTTGCATTGTATTTCATATGGGATCAAATATGTTTAATACTAGCAAGAATGATGAAAAAAATCAAGAGTTAGGGGATAAAGCCTCACTACTATTTTGATAGTTAAGGGAAAAAATATCACAAACTGTCCAATGGGATCATATTGAATTCCACATGAATTGCTTTGAAACAGCAGCAGTGACGCATGCCTTTAATCCCAGCACTTGGGAGGCAGAGACAGGCGCTGCTCTGTGAGTTCAAGGCACCAAAACTACGCAGAGCAACCCTTTTGAAAAAACCTCTGCAGGACAGGAGAAAATCCTAGCCAACTATTTGTCCAAAATAAGATTCATGTCCAAAATATAAAAATTATTCAAAATTAAAGAGAAGAACAAATAATCCAATCAAGAGATATCACATGGACTGAACAGATATTTTTAATGGGGAGAAATGCTGTGGTCAATACACGTATGAAAATGATCAAAATATATTTTGTGAAAAAAAATTAAATTAAAAGCCAACTAACATTTCAGAAGTTCATTAGGAAAATGAAATCAAAGCTGTACTGAGATTCCAACTCACTGCAGTCGGAATTGCTGCTATTAAGGAAATGAAAAGCAAATGTCAGTGAGGATGAATGCTCACAGTGCCACTGGGTATGGAAATTAATACAGCCAACAGAAAAGGCTTCAGAAAGTTAGAGGTGAGCTCTTCTACTTTTCATCTGTACCAGTTCTGTGTGTTTACCTTACTGAAGATACAGCTTCCTATTCACGTTTATTGCTGCACTGTTTCCAAGAGCCCAGTCATCAAATCAACTGAAGTGCCCTCTGTGGATAACTGGATAAAGACAGTGTGGTATAAATTGGTAATGGACTTTATCTGTTCACAAAAAGTATGCAGTACTTTCATTTGCAGGAAGGAGGGTGAAATTAAGAATAACCATTTAAAGTGAAATGCACCAGTTTCACAATAGCAAGTACCACCTTTACTGTCAGGGAAAAACACAAACATATGACAGTAACATGGGGAATCCTCACAGACCGACAAGGGAGAAATGAGGGGGCTGAACCAAAAGAAATGGTAATAGAAGAATTGACTCTGATAAAGTACACTATATGAATGCATGTCCATATCATGAGAAAAGCATTATGTTGTAAAACTATTGTACACCCATAACACAAAGGACATTAGGAATGGAAGGGCTGGTAAGAACACTAACTGCTCTTGCAGAGGACCTGGATTCTATGCTCAGCCCCCACAAATTGGCTCACAGCCACTTGTAACTCCTGTTCCAGAGAATCTGATGCTTTCTTCTGACCTCCACAGGGATGAGGCTGACATGTAGCAAACAGACATACAGGAAGGCCAAACATTCACACAATAAAAATTAAAAAAAAAATATGTTTTTATAATTTTAAAAAGAACATTCATGCAGATCTATCTCACTCACCATGTTGAAGCAGAAGACACGCTTTATTTACCTCTACTCATGCAAGATCCAGGAGCAATGTATCCATTGTAACTCTCTAAGTGTTTTTGGTCAATTAAATTGTATTATATTATATGTATTAGAATAAAATAGTCATAGGTTGAGCAGCCATTAAAAATTTAAACAAAAGAAAAATCACAGTGGTTGTGTTGTCTAAAGCATTTATCAGTGTCCACTTGATAATAAGAAAACTACTTGCTAAAATTTTCACAAAATTAAAAAATATTTTTAAATATTGCATTTACTCAAATGCCCCAGCCGCACCAATATTAGATGTGAATATAGCTGTTCACACACGGGCTGTCTGCTTTACTTCTCATCAGGTTGTTGTTTTAGTGTTTAAATTCACACACATATTTTCCTAATTTTGTTCCATGTGTTTGTTTCCATTGGTATTCATTGACATCCCACACACTTCATAAAATTGTAACATTATAAAATTAAATATTTTACTATGCAATTAAACATTATATTTTTAAATTAACAGGTAAACTAAATCATAAGATAGTATTTTTTTATGAGAATCACCAAAGAAGAAAATTTGGAAAAGTAATGACTTTTAAATAATCAACCAAACAAAATTTTAAAATGTGAGTTTTGGAAGTGAGATTAATATCTGAAATATAAAAATGAATAGATTCTATTGTTCTGCTATCTAGTGTGATTTTTATGAAGTTTCAGACAGCATCACAAACAATCAAAGATATGTATTTCCTTGTAAATTTAAAAGGTGAATTCTCCAGGACATAAATAGTGTATTTTCCAGAGCAACAACAAAAAATTTTGCTCACCCATACAAAATTGATTAGTTTTGTTGCTAAGGGCAAGAGTATGCCCCAGCACAGAAACATCATTCAAATGTGTCCCACTTGCTGTGAAAGCTTTTCCAAGTCAAATGACTTCTAAGAAGTTTACAAAATCAGATGCAATATTAATGAAAATATTACCCTCCCACACAAAGCAGACCAAGCTTTTGGCAAAAGTTTTCCATCAAGCAATGGTTAGACTTTATATAATATTAATGTATTTATTGTTCAAAACAATTATTATTTCATATGCATTCCAAGAGATTTGCATTAGGCAAAACACTGATTTATAGCGTATAACATGGCCTTTGGCATTGAGTAATTCATATCAAAAGAGAATTTGCTTAAAATTTCCTTTTTTCCTAACTTCTGTAACATCAGAAAACATGTTTTCTTTTACTTAATGGCTAGCTTACCCACCATGATTTAAACTGTCATAGGATAGTCTTTTCAGAATACAGATTCAGAGTCTAGGTTGTCCTAAATGCCAAAATGTGTTTGCTTTACTCATGCAAAGATATTAACTGATCCAGGTGTTCTATTTGTATCTATCTAATTTGATAGAGAAAAACAAAGAAGGAGGAGGAGGAGAAGGAGGAGGAGGAGGAGGAGGAGGAGGAGGAGGAGGAGGAGGAGGAGGAGGAGGAGGAGGAGAAGAAGAAGAAGAAGAAGAAGAAGAAGAAGAAGAAGAAGAAGAAGAAGAAGAAGAAGAAGAAGAAGAAGAATTAGTGTGGCCATATTCATACTTACTGAATCCCCCTTGTATTTATTAAAAAGAAATGATAATTAAGTTGAAAATTATTTTGTACAGTGATTTATATTAATTTTAGTGGAGTGAAGTAATGTTTCAGAAATGAGAAAATCAAACTCATTTTTATGATTCAGGTGGAGGCAAAGTAGTGTTCTCTGTAAGTACTTTTGTTTCTTTAGGCTGCATATCTAAATGCCATTCTTAAAATTGCGAATACCTGAAATTTTTATTTCATATCAACATATTTGTATACATTTGATAGTCTTAAAACAGCATTATTTTATTACATGTTTAAAGATATAATTTCTTATTAAATAGTACATTAATAGAATGACAATATAAGTTTAAATAGAAAAAATTCTCAATTACAAAATTCCTTTGCCTAAAACAAATTTAAAATAATTTTTCTAAATAAGTCATTGTGACAAATATACATACTCCTTAAAAATAGTTTATGAAAATAGCAGTGAACTGTTTTATCATAAAAATTAATATCACTTAAAATCCAAATATTATGTTTTATTTTTAATAAACAACAATAATCCAAACAGAATGAATCTGGTGATTAGTCAGAAATAAATAAACTTCAATCTCTAGTGAATAAATCTTTCACTTTGCAGTTTTACTATGAGACATGTTCACATCTGTGTAATGAATTGTGTCCACTGTGGTGGTAATTCTCCACGGAATTGAGTTTTAAAACTAGATATCAGCTCCCTGTTATCGGTTTGATAATTAAAATTCTGTTTTTGTTTTAATTTCTGTTAAAAAGAAATGAAACATCTTTCCAATGTAAGGGATAATTCAGTCAATTAGGTAACACCATATAGCCAATATTTATTAAAGACTAGGTTATAGACAAATTTTCTAGGTGACTAAAATAAAACAATGAAACACATTTAATAAACAGAAAAGCAAAGCAAAGAAATGGCACTGAGGGGGAGAAAGAGATCAAGAAAGGGGAGCAGAAGAGGAAAATGAAAAAGATGAGATCAAAGGAAGGGCAGAAGTGAGGAAGGGGAAGAGGAAGAAAGCCATGAGGAACTCAGAAAGAAAGGGACTGGCGGGGAGGACTGAAGGAGAGGATGAGGAAGAAGGAAGGGAGGAAAGAAAGGCAGGAGATAAGAAATGACGAAACCAAAAGAACAAGAAAGAGAGAGAAAATGACTTCTTCATTTCCTTCTGCAAAGAGGGAATGAAGGAGGACCTGGGAAATGTAGAAGAAAATCTAGACAGAGATCTCGCCACAAGCACTTCGCCATCAGAAAAGAATTTAAGGATAAAAAGCTGGAATTATGTACACTATTAAACAGCAAAGTTATTGCCTCGTTGTGAAGGAGAACGTATTCCAAAACACTGAAGTCCTATGGGTATCAAGAATATGGATGTCACTTACTGTTTGGTGAGTTTTAAAGCAGAATTCTGCAAACTTTCCTAAAGAATGAGCCCGAGGCTCCACTTATTTGCACCCATCACTGTGCCCTGTAGAGATTCTGAGGAGAGACTGCACATGCACAGTAGAGCAACTATTCAAGACAACAACTGATAAATCATGAGAAACATATAACCTGAATTTCCCCAAACATGGTTCGAGAGAAAGCCAATATATATATACAATGTGTTATAGAGTGAAATACATTAAATATGTGTAACTCTTATAAGCATGACAATTCTAACTAATATCATTATGTTTATATAATATCATTAATTCTTTAACTCAATTTCATAATCAAATTAAATTTCCAGAACATTACTTACTTTCATTTAGCTCTGTTTTATTATGCATGCTGACTTCCTTCTGTCAAACTGAAATACAATGATGGTTTGTAACACATGAGTTTTTCATCAAAAATTATAACAGTCTAATGATGAACCTGCCTTCATTACATAATGCTAGATAATATTTTGAAGGCTAGGAGTATTTGTAAAAATCCAAACAGATGACTCAAACCATTTTTTAATAAAATAATTTAAATAATTTATTTATTATTATTTTTTTCTTGTTTTTTTTTTCCCGAGACAGGCTTTTTCTGTGTAGCTTTGTGCCTTTCCTGGAACTCACTCTGTATCCCAGGCTGGCCTCCAACTCACAGAGATCCACCTGCCTCTGCCTCCTGATTAAAGGCATGCGCCACTACCACCCGGCATAAAATAATTTATCACTAAGGTTTTTTTGTTATTGTTTCTGGATTTTTTTCTTTCGGTTGTGCGAGACAGGCTTTTTCTGTGTAGCTTTGTGCCTTTCCTGGATCTTGTTCTGTAGACCAGGCTGGCCTCAAACTCACAAAGATCCGCTTGCCTCTGCCTCCTGAGTGCTGGGATTTAAGGCGTGCACCACCACCGCCCAGCCCTGTTTCTGGAATTTTTATTAATCATTCTATATTCAATATTGCTAATAGCATATACTGTATTTTGATAGAATCCAACTTCCATTAACTTCTCTCCAACAATTTCCAATTCACTACTTTTCCCTCTTAGCTTTCCATGCTGTTTTAAAATAAATGTAATATTTACTGATTCCTCTAATATATATATTAAAAAAATGAACTGTGCCCCATAATCTTATTATTATTTCCATAGTTAGGTCATCTTGCAACCTTTATCAGAGTGACTGGCTTTTCTTTCTGCAAAGCATCTCAATTAATATAAAAATTCCCACCTAGCAACTTGCATAGATTAAGAGACTGTGGAGATATACAGTTCTAAATGAGGCGTCTATATCTTAGTCTCTTCTTCCTGGCTTCAGAAATCATTGTGGTATGGGATGTGTAGAAAGACTGTAAGATTCAGAGGGAGTAGACAGCTGCAAAGAAACAGTATATGCCAGGCAGCACATCAATTTCGATATACAAACTCACAGCAACTGTAACTATAAGCCCAAGTTCAAGCCAGGCATAAAGCCAGCATGGATTGGGAGGTGCTTCTAAAGTCTTATCCTTATCTGATGAGCTTTTGAAAATTGATAACTTCTAGGGGAAGTAGAGTCAAATTTTTTCAGGTATGGGTATCCTGAGAATCTACCAAGACTTTCAGAAACTTTATCCAGTGCCAGGCTTGTGGATTATGTGAAAGATAGTTTAATTTGCATTTGAACAGTTTCCTAGAATTTGAGAACAGGGACAAGCTTGCAATAGTATAAAATTAAAGCTGAGAGATACCATGCTGTTAAAATTAAGGCATAGCACAGTATAAACTGCCCATATGTTTGAAGATATCACACAACGTGCCCATTATTAAAATTGGAAGATTTATACTTGGCAGTTAAGAATACAGGGATATGGTGAGTAATCATTCATACAATTTTACCTCATATCCCCATGTCTCTGTAATGATTAAAGGATATGATAACAAGAATTGATGTTAAAACCACCCTCAAGCATGTGAAGGTGTGTTCCTAAAATCCAGTCTGTGACATTCCCCCAAATAAACTGGAATGCATGTATTTATATTCTTACTAATGTTGGTTTGATTAACAATGAGCAACTAAACTATAATGATATAGGTTTATTATTTTTAATATATAGGATTCTTGAGGATATATTATCACTGATAAGCTGTTTTTAAAGCCAATGGAAAACTACTGCAACCCTACATAGACAGGTCGAGTAGTGACACAGATTATTAAGGAACAAATACACAAGTCAACTCAACTTACAAACAACCTTGAGTGGCTAAGGTGCTTGAACAAAGCAAAGGGCATGGGACTGGGTAGTGAAGAAGCACATATAGAAATAGCCCAGAAGCATTAATTAGCTGATTGATATGCTTACATTGTGCTTATTTATTTTAGATCTATAGCTTTTTTCTCTTTATTGCATAAGACACAACTTATTATTAGTATTTAACTTTTCAATATGTTATTTAAGCTGTATTCTAACAAGTTTTGGCAATACTGTCAGGCACTTGGAACAGGATGTCCCTCAGAGCCAGAGGAAAACCAATTATCATCTTGATTTAAGAAGTTTAGCCTCAAGAACTGTGTGGAAACGCATTTATGGTGTTTTAAACTGAGTATCGTGTGTTACTTTGTTATGGCACTCATAAGAAATGATACAAATGTGAAGGGGCTGTTTGCCCTGGGATACTGCCCTTTAGCTCCAATTCAAATGTGAACTTTCAAAGTATTGAAGCTGCCAACGTTTTCAAGCCTGATCACAGTCAAGCTTTAGATTTACTCACTGTCAAACATTTTAACCCACTCATTCTCATCTCTTCTGGTCTTTTTTGCCATCTGGTTGTATAATATCCTATGACATATTATTTTCCTGTAAACATCTCACTTTTCATATAGAGATTCAGGTTTATTGTTTTGAAATGTAGGCTAGGAACCAACCTAGATATGTATTTTATGCCCGTAATCCCTGCACTCAGGAGGCAGAGGCAAGAGGATCACAGCAAGTTCAAGACCTGTCCTGTTTACAGGCAGAGTTTTGAGCCACCCAGAGCTGCAGAGTAAGACATTGTTGGTTAAACAAAACAAAAATGTCAAAAAGTACTTAAAATGGAATTAAGGGAGTGAATATTTTAAAACAAAATAAACAAAATCTAAAATGCAGGTTTTAATATGGCAGTGATTTCTAAGAGTATATATGAGAACCACATAGAGAGTTTGCTATACACAACAGGTCACAAATCATCAATCACAGGGTGTTCTAATTTATCAGGACTGGACTTCCCCCAAGGACAATTGTTTCTATTCACTTCTCAGGTGAGGCTGATGCTATACTAGTCTATCATTCAAACATCAGTATCTTATAAACTCTTCCATTTTTAACACATTGTTCAGTATTTTAACACAGATCAGCAGTCTGTACTGGGAGG
This sequence comes from Peromyscus maniculatus bairdii, assembly GCF_049852395.1. Classification (NCBI taxonomy): domain Eukaryota; kingdom Metazoa; phylum Chordata; class Mammalia; order Rodentia; family Cricetidae; genus Peromyscus; species Peromyscus maniculatus. The sequence continues at coordinate 13,880,001 of NC_134871.1, forward strand.
CACCATGCTTTTAAAAAGCCTTTATTTTATTCCATTTTAAGCTTGTTGATGATCACAAATTCTAGACAAAATTCATAATTTATTTTTTAGGGAGAAACATAATTATCATCTTAATGTTTCTTTCCTCTATTCTCTACTGTCTCTCAAGCAGGAAACAACAGGAACTTTCTGTGTCTCAATATTATCATTTCGCCTTATCAAAATACTGGAGATGGGGGGATGGCCTATAGAACATCTTTCTCACCATTTTGGAGGCAAGGGAGTCCAAGAAGAACTTCCAGCTCAGTTGTTTGCTTTGGGCTGATTTGGACTTCCAAAGCTAGCAAGAGCACAATGCTATGCATACTTATTGCCATATCCTTCAGAGGACAGAAAAGTCATCTCTGTATGTATTTGAAGGCAAATACATAAAAGAGCAAAGGCTGTGTGGAGCATTTTTACAAGAACCTTCATTCTGTTCTTTAGAACAAGGTCCAATTGGAAGGAGCTCTTCTTAAAGGCTCCACTTGTAACAGTAGCACACAGGCATTAACATTAAACTTATTAACTCTAGTGGAATTTTATTCTGACTAGCAATCACACACCTTTTGTATTGATTTAGCCATTGAACATTAGACAAAATCCAGCTGATTGTTTTTAATTTTGATTTATTTATTTTTATTTTCTTTTTAGATTTTTGTCTTTCTTTTCCATTTCACTAAATGTGTATCCCATAGTCACCTTTGGAAGATTTTTTTTCATTCTCTTAGTAATATCATATCAACTTTTTATTTGTAGGTCTTGCACCATAGTATTCTATTTCTCATTTCAGTAAATATCTGATAGGGAGCCTGAGATTAATCTTCAGTGCTTCCAGGAATTCTGCTCTAATGAACATCTACAAAAATCACAGGGTGTGGTTGGCATAACCTGTATAATTACAGTCTTTGAATTTTGGAGGTGAAAGTCAGAGAATGAGAAGATTGTAGTCGTCCTTGTCTATGTGAGACATAACTGAAAATATAAACAAAAATGTAAATTATATAGGCAGCTAAGTGTCTCTCTTTGTATCTTTGTATAGCACAGTGTGACTTATTTTATAGAATTCTCATGTTTCTTGTTCCTATTATATGTGGTAAAATAAAGTCCCATCATCACGAGTGTCTCACATGATGTGTACTAGGTATAGATCTTATGTGTAAATTAGCATGTGATGAGATTAATTTGAAACTTACTTTGCTTCTTGAATCAAAAAGGGATGTTGAGAGTCTCATTTCAATTAAAAAAATAACAGTAAACAAAAAATGTGAAAGAAACTATGTGTCTTAGTAAATGTTCTAATGCTGAGAAAAGACACCATGACCATGGCAACTCTTATACAAGAAAATACTTAATTGAGACTGGCTTACAGTTTCAAAGGTCTAACCCATTATCAGTGTGACAGGAAGCATGGCAGAATTCAAGCAGGCATGGTGCTAGTGAGGTAACAGAGAATTCTGTACCTGTATCAAGAGGAAGACACTGGGACTAGCCTGAGTGTTTGAAACTCTGAAGTCCAACCCTAATGACACACTTCCTCCAACAAAGCAACACCTTCTCCAACAAGTCCACACCTCCTAATCCCTGTCAACTAGTGCCACTCCCTAACGAGCAAGCATTCAAATATATGAGCCTTTGGGGGCCATTCTTATTCAAACCACTCCAGTATGTAAGTATGAAAACTAAATAATAGTTTCCTGTAAACGTAATTTTCAGAAGTTGACAATTAAACATAAATATTGACAGCTATTCTTTAACAGTCAGTCATGCAGACTCTGTCCTTTAATCTGCACATGTAAACCTCAATGTACCAACCTCTCCTTTGATATTGGTTATAATCAGATTTAATAGTTTTCTAAAGGACAACCATATGCTTATAAAAGCTCTAGACCAGTGATTATCAACCTGTGGGTCACAACTCCTTTGGAGGACCAATCATACTTTCACAAGGGTCAAATGATATTTTCACAAGGGTCACATATAAGATGTACTGCGTATCAGATATTTACATTATAATTCATAATAGTAGCAAAACTAGTTTGAAGTAGCAATATGGAAGAATTTTATGGTTGGAGGTCACCACAACTTTAGGAAATGTATTATTAAAGGGTCACAGCAATAAAAATGGTTAAGAACCACTGCTCTAGAGCATTCATCCTTTGGATATTGTAGCACCAGATTTATTTTGTAATCTATCTCTGCTACTGCAGTTAAAAGATTCTTTCTGATTTTGTTTTAATACCTTACAAAAACAATGCAGATTTTACAGTATCTAAAATGTAGGGAATGAAAGAAAGGATTAAGAAAGTATTTCATAAGAGGTACAGAAAATCAAGTGAAGAGCGTAAGTCCCATTATTCAATAAGGTGCATAGATGTGCACATGGTTGGTATCGATATCGGAAACATAACTTTAACAGATCCTGTAAACCAAAGGAGAAAAGTGGTGTATTGTATATGACATCCAGATTCAATCTGTGCAGCCCAGAGAGCTGTCCTCTTTTCTAACTAGGTAGAAATCATTCTGTAGTGCCACATATGCAGCAATAAACCTAAGTGATTGCTATTGCAATTAATTTCAGTCACTTCATTTCAATAAAACAAGAACCTCTTTGTTTGGTGTGCATTTCGCATTTATCTTTTTAATAGTTTGAATTGATCTTAACAGTACAATTTCACAAGAAATTTATGTTGAAATTGATTAATCTATACTGATTAATGGTGTCTTTAAATCAATGGCTGCTATCTTGTTTCTCAGAGCTGAGAAAGTTGGGTTTGAAATTCCTTTTTTTTTTTTTTTAATTTGTAGACCCTCTTTCTTTGTTTCCTTCTCCTTATCTTCTATGCCTTTTCTTCTTTCTTTGCTTGTTTGAATGCCTCTTCTTTTTTCTTCATTTTTTTGGAGGGGTTTCACAGAATTTGTAATTATCCAAAATATCAATTATATATACTAACATGTTAAAACTTACTTTACTTTCAATATATCTATATGTTAGCTATAAAAGAAAGTCTTAGTGTTTCATCATAGTTGACTGTGATGAAACAACATAACCAAGAAGCAAGTGAGGGAGGATAGGTTTATTTGGCTTACAATTCCATATTGCTGTTCATCATCAAAGAAAGTCAGGACAGGAATTTGAATATAGGAGGAACCTGGAAGCAGAAGCTGATTCTGAGGTTATGTAGGGGTGCTGCTTACTGGCTTGCTTCCCTGGCTTGCTCAATATGCTTTCTTATAGAACCCAAGACTGACAGCCCAGAGACAGCATCACCCACAATGGGCTGGGCCCATCCCACTAATCAATAATTAAGAAAACACTGTACTGCCGGATCATATGGAGGCATTTTCTCAACTAAAGTTCCATCCATTCAGATAACTTTAGTTTGTGCATCAAATTGACATAAGATTAGCCAGCACAATAAATATCTATTCACTTGTGAAATATCTATTTTCTTGTGAAAATTAGAAGTAGAAACATTATTCACACCAATAATATAATTCTGATAAATGGAGAATAAGATACTATGAACATTATTTCATAGTCTTGGGAGTAAGAGTGATTATAAAGAAATTAAATGGAATATATCCTGAATATTTACATTTATTGAAATACTTAAATAAATATTTTTGGAATATTTGTTGTCAGAAGATAATATCTTAGTATTTTTTAGTAATCAAATGAAACCATCAACTAATTTGATAATTATTTAAAATATTTACTATTGTTTAATATTATCTTCATCTATGCATATGGTGCCTTGATTGACCTGTTAAGAAAAGGGAGACAATAACAACCAAATGAGCAAGACTGAGCTCTCCTAGATACAACTGCCAAGCATAGTCTTCTCTATACCAGTGGTGACCTTGCTGAGGAAGTAATATAATCATCATTGGACATCTTTGGGAAGAGCACATCAAGCATATTGCACTGAACACCATAAAAGTAATATAATATTATCATCAGTTGAAAAGTCAACTAAGAAATTCTGAGAGTGGGAATATAGCCTTTCCACTCTTAGAATTCCTTAGTCGACTTCCCCAGAGGAGACCATACCAATTTATTACCTAATACCAAATGGTAAGCCTTGGAAACATTTAATACAACTAATATTAAACAGACTGAAAAGGTTGTATTTAGTAATATATTAAAACATTTAACATGGACACTAACATGCATTTATATATGTATATATATATGTGTGTGTGTGTTATATATACACATATATATGTGTGTATCAAATATAATGTATATAACACACACATACATATTTAATTAAAAATAAGTTATGAGTTTGAGCAAGGGGGAGATACATGAGTTTTGCATGATGAAAGGGAATGGGGAAAGTATGTAATTATATTCTGTATCTTATAAAAAACCCCACAGCAGACATGACAAGCACTATTTGGAGTTGTTGGTCAGGGATTTTCAGTAGACTCACAAAATACTGTAGGCTACTGTTAGTGCACTTTCTGACACAAGAGAAGTCCCTGTTGATGAAGATACCATGGACTGGTGTGAAAGCTTCTTCTGTAAGGATTAGTTTTCCTGTTACCAGAAGGTGCCTTGCAAGCTTCCATAGAAGGGAAGCAACCAACCATCCTACCAGCCATGAAGCAGATGAACCACAACCACCACCAGTGTGGTATGCTATCGCTAAGGAGGAAGCAGTGCACTGCATATCTGGAAAGCAACCAACAGCTCTCTAATCGGACGTAAGACCTGCTTAACAAAAAAGAAATCATGACTGGACTTTAAACCTAACCAATAACCCAGGATAAGTGGATTCACGGATCTTGGAGGAGAACCTATAACTTCAACTTTACAAAACCAGCATAATCCCAGACCAAATCCCAGCATAACCCATTCCAAATATATATCCATATATCCAAGGATAAGTGTGGCTATAACCACTCAATCAAGGAAACTTTACTTAGCAACAGAGACTCTTACAGAAAACCACAACTGATGAAATACACAGTTGTGGGCCTATTTCCTACTGATACATATACAGCACAATGCCTGCATTTAAAATTCAGAGATAAATAACAGAGTCACAGGGAGTTTTTTAAGGATTGTGTCTATATACATGAAGTCTTAACACCATGACTGCCTAAATATGAATTGTACAAGGATTACATCAATAGACACACTAAGGTGGATGAGGCACAATAGCTTAGGAGGCCTCAGCCCTAGAAAGGAACTACAGTAAACTATTAACAGATTGTATTTATGTATTTAGGAATATATATAATTATATATTCATATAGATGTCTATATAAAATTCTATATACATATATATGTGTGTGTGTAATTAAATAAAAAAGGTTTGAAATAAAGCAGAGTGCGGGCTGCATGGGAGGATTTAGAGTGAGTAAAGGGAAGCTAGACACAGGGTACTTACATTAATTTTAAAATTAAAAGAAATCATTTACTTTTAAGAAGTCTTGTGGCTGACTAGAGAGATCACTCCACATGCGAAAGCACTTCCTACACTTCAGAGAACCCAGTTCCTCACAACTACCTGTCAGCCAATCAGCAGGGCATTTGACACTCTTCTGGCTTCCATGTGCACCTGAACACATGACACACATTCACACAAGCAGCTGAGATATAGAAATTTACATATGAGGGATGCCTTTCTTAGGTAGAGGACTTGGCCTTGATTGCCGTAAAAGAAAGACAAACAGGGTTTTGAGTAGAAGACTGGTTTGAAGCAAGTGAGCGAGCTCTCAGTTTTTTGTTTTTTGTTTTTTTAAAGATTTATTTATTTATTATGTATATAGTGTTCTGTCTGCATGTATGTCTTCAGGCCAGAAGAGGGGACCAGGTCTCATTACAGATGGTTGTAAGCCACCATGTGGTTGCTGGGAATTGAACTCAGGATCTCTGGAAGAGCAGTCGGTGCTCTTAACCTCTGAGCCACCTCTCCAACCCAAGCTCTCAGTTTTGCACAGCTGCTGTAAGTTGGAAGTTGAGAGTAAGGAAGAGACTGAGCATCAGATAAAGGGTAAGTTGGGTTGCTAGAGTGAATATTCAGAAAACATAATGCACAGAAGGCAATTGTAAGAGGCCATTTCCTTACTTTATATAAATATGCTCATAGTGTTTATGATTAAGCTTATGATTAATCATATTTTACTTACCTAGAAACATAGCATATATATACAAGTACATCATTATATGTCATGTAAAATCATGATATTAATTTATCTTTTTTCATCCAGATTAAAGCATTCCACTCTGGTGGATGAATGTTGTTAGTTCACTACAGAATTGAGTAATATCTTACAACTTGAGGTGTTCTTTTCATGGTCCAGATATGTAACAAGCCTCGGTAAATGTTGTGTAGTATAAGTAAAAAAACCCTCATATATGTATATATGAATTCAAATATGTGAAACAAAATTTATATATATATATATATCAAATGCAACTTTGCTCACATACATGAGTGAAGAAAATCAGTGGTTTATAATATAGCACACTATGTGCATCATTCAGTCTTCAAGTATTAGCTCATTTTAGATATAAATTAAACACATGCATTCTTATCTATGTATAAACTATTATTACCATCTTATGCTAACAGAATATTTCCCTATACTTTAAAGAGTAAAATCTAGGTCTCCAAACATGACATAGTATTACATTTCATACATAATCAAGCTCTTCCTCCTCTCAACTGTCTGTTACTATCCCTGATTTGTTTCTCCTTCAGTAATTTTGCTGTCCCCCACTCTAAATCATTACCACTGAATGCTTAAAGTTTTGAAACAAATTCTTTTGTAGGTATAACATGAATTTAGACCAAATGCCAAGTGGCAATGAGAATTCCTTTAGATATTTTGTTCTCAGCGCATATTCTTCCAAATCATCTATGTATATTTGACAGATTAATATTTTTAAAACACTACTTGACATAAATTTCGCCGATGGCTAGAATTTAAATCTAGATATAAAATAGCTATTTCATTAGTTTACTTTCCTAAGATCTTCCCTGGAATAGAAGTATTAATTACCAAATGGATTATTTTCAGAATCCTATGGCTGATAATGAAGACATTCAATAAATTAGCTTCATCTGGCTTAAGGCATTATCATAAAATATTAATGAGAAAAAACCATAAGTAGTAAAGTAACATAATTTCTAGTCTTTTTTATAATCCTTACCAGGCTTAAATTTGTAGTCAAATTATATATACTTTCTGTAAATATATTGTCATGTATGGAATATAAGAGAATTGGAGTGTCCCACCATAAAATACCTCGCACAGCCTTGAGACAAGGGTAGGGTCTTGGGCCTGCCTCAACTGAATGTACCAGGCTCTGCTGATTCCCCATGGGAAGTCTTACCTTCTTTGTAGGATCCTGGTAATGGGGAGTATGTTGGGGGTGGGGAGACTGGAGAGGTGGGAGGAGGGATAGGAGGATCTGTGTATGTAAAATGAATAAAAATTCCTAATAATAACAAAAAATGAATTGGGAATTTTTTTTGTGTCTAAACCAGCATATATATCATTGGGAGGGGGATCACAGGATTTGATACCAGTAGTTCTGAGTTGGAATTCTAATAGGTTATTTATAAAATTATTTTCCTTAGTCACCCAACCTCTGCAATTTAATTTAATTTATTCAGCTTGAAAACAGACTTTGTATAAGGTGCCATGCCACAGATTTGTTACGACTGGTATCTAAAAGAATGGGTATGACAAGTTTTTCTATGTTATTTGGATGTGTTTATATTAAAGTGTTTGCATATTAAATAATATTCACAACAGTGGGAAGAAGAAACAGGTTTTTTTTGGGAATAGAGAAATGAGAGAGATGAAAAATGAAAAGGAAACATACTTTCAGTTGGGCTTTGCCGGCGTAGCCAAGTTTATTCTTGCTTGAAGACTATAGGGACTATAAAAAGGACAGCCATTAAAGGTCAGGCACGAGGTTGCTTCAGAGACATGGTTCAGAAACTTCTTTACTTAGTCTTGAGGCCTGCTGTCATCAAGTGTTCATTCTGTTTCCTCCTGATCACAGTGCACGTTAGGTAATCAGATGCTTATGAAAAGACTCATAAACAGTTAGGTGACATTTTCTGACAGTCTGATGGCACATTCTCAAACAAGCAGTCTCTAAAGATGTTGTCATTCTTTTCCTTGTTGCCTGTGACTAGGTTAAAGTAACTGGTGAAGAGGGACTTTCTGAGGTGATTAAGGGTACGAAGGTTGAAATAGAGAGGTTTTTCTGTCTTTGGGGGCACAATATAGTCAGTTGAGTCTTTAAAAATAGAGTATTTAGGCTGAGGCCAGCAAAAGTGGTAGGAGAGCCTCAAGTGTAAGAAGAACTTAATCGACCATGTATGGTTCTAAAAATAAATGGAAAGAAAAGCCTGGGTCAGGAGGGATTAAACCAAGATACACATGAACAATAGCCAGTGAGCGGGACTTTAGTTCTACTACTGATTCCTTAGTCATAGTCAACCAATAATCTTAAGGGCTTGGCATTGGTTCTCTCCCAGACTCCAGAAGAGATCCCAGGAGGACTAGTAAGAAAAGTTAGAGTATTCAAGCTAAAGAACATAGAATATTTTATCACACCCTCAGTAGATAGTGCAAAGTTACGATAGATCACTTAACACAGAAAACAAGGAATCTGCCTTAGATTTCATCTATACTGCCATTCTCCTAACTTTCCAGCATTTAGTTTGAAGGACCTGGTAAACGCCTCTTTTAACTTCCCACATGGGTGCTGCTTCTTTGTAACTTGAGGGTACACTGGTAGAGAGAAGAATATAAAATTTGGGTGTATATGTTATCCCTTCAATATTTCTGTTTCTGTACTAACAAAGCAAAGCAAAGCAAAACAAAACAAAACAAAACAAAACAAAACACCAAAAAGCAATAATCATCTTTTCAGAAAGATTGTGGGCTCTTTTTGAAGAAGTATGTAGATAGTGCTAAATTTGATAAAAGTGTGACTGTTGACAATGATTCAATGGACTAAGAAGACACTACTATACTAATGAATATCCATAGTTCACACTGTGACTTTTAGATGTCCTAATGTTATACGACAAAGTGGTTTCAGCTCTTTGATCCTGCTTGAGTGAATTTTCTCTTTTTCTGTCTGATTCACTGATTTCTCCTTCTTTCATGTATACACTTTTTTTTTTTATTCAGACACCATTTTTAGGAGCATAGATCACATTGATTCATTTCTTACACCTGTTTAAAAGCGGTAGATATCTAAAACAATAACAGATGTTATTTCCTGCTAATGTGGCAAGTCAAATTTTGAAACATTAAAAGCTCAATGAGGCATTGTATATTACATTAAAAATTTGATATGTACATTTGTCCATGATTTTATTCTATCCTGAGATTGGAAGGAAAAATAAAAACTATAAGAGATATATGCATGGAGCTCATACCAGAGTCTCAGTCAAACTGAATTGTCATAATCCAAAGCCCATTCATAGTGTCAGAATTAGTATAATTTATTCACAATTCAAATAATATAAAAACAAATAAGGTGGGCATGGCGGTAAATGCCTGTCCTTCTGGCACATAGGAAGCTGAGGCAGAAGGATGAGAAATTCAAGGCCTATTGTTTGGAATAACGGGTAAGATTCTGCTACATGGTACCTCCCATTCCCCAACAGCAGCAAAGATATAGTGAAAAGTTTGTCCTTTATAATCTGATTTTAAAAAATAAAAGTAAATGAAGCCAAAATAAATTCTCCAGACTACCCCTAAGAATTTTAGAATAACACATCCTTTTAGTCTTTTTTCATAGCATTTTATAAATTGTTGATCAGTCTTAATTCCCTTTCTTCTACAATTTTGCTGAAAATTTGTTGATAGAAATGTGATATGTCTTCAAAAATGATTTTTCTGAAGAAAGATTTTAGTTTATTTAAAATAAATTGATACAGAACTTTAAGCTAGTTAGTTTAAAATAAAGGTGATCAAAAGAGCCAACTTTATAGCCTTCATGATATAGGTACTCCTTTTTTCCATAATTTTAAAGAATTTAGTAATATAAAATTTTGTGCCTAATCTATTATGTGTAAAGCTCCATAGAATTAACACTTGTGTCCTTTTTTATATTAGCTTGGGTAATTTTAATAATTTTTTCTGATTTATTAATATGTAAAATGATAAATGCTGGGAACAATACTTGAATAATAAGCTGGTTTTTTTTACTTGACACATCATCAAAATGTGATTTGATCATCAGAAATTATTAGAGAGAAGAAAAGGACCAAATATAAATGCAGAAGTAAGGACATGTTTTTCATGTGTTTTAACATTTCATGACTGGAATCTGTGGTGGTATTGTGTTCCCCAAAATATTGTGCACTCTAATAAACTTATCTGGGGTCAGAGAACAGAACAGCCACAATATTAAACATAGAGGTTAGACAGTGGTAGCACACACCTTTAATCCTAGCATTCCAAAGGCAGAGATCCGTCTGGATCAGTGAGGAAGCTGTGGCTTGTTTTGCTTCTCTGAAGTACCAGAATTCACCCCAATAACTGGCCTTGGGTTTGTTCTTATTAATAAAACCATTTAAGATTCGTGGAATCTCACAGGAATCTCATGTGGTAAAAGATTAATCTGTTAATTTTTTGAAGAAATGTCACTGTTCTATGAAATAAAAAAGAAATCTATGCTTAAGATATTAGAGACAAAATTGCTGTTTGAATATTAGATGTCATTAAAACACAAACAAACAAACACACACAAAAAAAAACAACAAAAAAACAACAACAACAAAAAAAAAAACAAAACACAGAGCCAGATATCAGGGTGAAAGCTGAAATATCAGAGAAGCAGAAAAGCCAGCCACTATTTCTTACCTCTAAAAAATCCTTAGCCTAAAAAGAGTGAGATCCTATATATCTAAAATATATCTTTGTTTGATCTTGTAAACATACTAATTTGACTACAAGTTTGATTGTAATAGGTGACTAAATACTAACTTGAATTTCTTTATATTCTAATTAGTTGGTAATAATAACATTCAAGAATAAGAAATTTGCATTACATTGTTAAATGAGCTGTATTTTTTTCAGAGTAGATTCAATAATCTACCCTTTATTCATCATTTCTATATCTTTTTTTGAGAGTAGATTCAATAATCTACCTTTTATCTTATCATGTCTATATCCTTGTTTTTTTTTTCTTTTTTTCTTTCTTTCTTTTTTAAAAACAAGAACACCAAATCTAATTCCCTTAGTTTGGTTTTTTTCTTGACCATTGTCAATTAACAACTCATAACCAGTTATCCTAAACAATGACAATTATCCATAACCTATCACTCATCCCACCTCTTGGGAATGTGGACACCATGTTCTTAAAATCACTTCCTGCTGTCTGGGGGCAAAGGCATCTTTAGGGAATCCTGAAAAAAAATTGGGAGGGGGGGTTGTAGATGTAACCAATCGTCTTTTTAAAATAAGAAACACAGAGCCAATGTAAAAGAGAAAGCCGAGAGGTCAGAGCTCAGAGATAAAATCTTACCTCCTCCAGAGCTCCTAGCTTCCCCGAGAGAGAGAGGTACTTCCTGTGTCTCTGTTTAAATAATCTTTCTGTTCTGCCTTCTCATTGGTTGTAAACCCAACCACATGACTGCCTCATCACTGCCTGTAAGTACCGCCCTCCAGGTCTTAAAGGCGTATGTCTCCAATACTGGCTGTATCCCTGAACACACAGAAATCTACCTAGCTCTTCTAACCACCACGCTCTTGCTATGGCTCTAATAGCTCTGACCCCAGGGCAACTTTATTAACATAAAATTAAAATTACATTTCAGTACAAATAAAATATCACCACATTTCCCCTTTTCTATTTTAATAAAAAGAAAAAAGGCAAAAGGTTATAACTAACAAAAGAAAAACTATATACAAAAGTACAATAACTATATACAATATATACAAGTAACAAATACCTAAACGATGTCTAGTCCATTTGTATTTGACAAATCAGAGAAAATAATTCCCTTATCTATCCTATTTTAGTAAGTCCAAAATGTATCTAATTCACTTTCTATCCTAATTAATCTTCAACTATAACTAACTAATCTTCAACTCCCTCAGAGACCCAAGAAGGAAATAATATTAGCTAACAAAAATAAAAACAAGAAGTGCACAAAAGCAACTTCCAAAAATTTTGTGAGTTGACAGAAACAGCCAGCTGCCTGGACAGTCACCTGAGGTTTCTCCACAGTGTTGGGGCATCATCTTCAGCCTATAGGCTTATCGTATCTGACAGACTCATTTGTGAAGTAGGTTGTACACAAGTTCAACAGTTCAACCTCACACTGGGTGAGAGCAGTCCATGTACCAGAAACACCTGAATTCCACTAGTGTCATGTCATGATTCAGGATTTTAAATTCTGGAAATTGTTGATGGTTTTTGAATTCAGCTGTCCATTCTTCTTGGCTGTGTATATATGGCTTCATCTAAGCATCCCCTTCTCCACATCCCTCTATTAAATGCCAGTCTACTATTGAGAGGCGTGAGCTTTCAGTTGCTGTTCCATTGCACAACAGAAGCCATCGGCCCACTGCCTGTTCAGCTGCCTTCGAAGAAAAGGGTACTGTACCTTTTCCAGATTGTGAAGGCGACTTCAGGGATGGTGCCATATTGTCCTGGCCTCAGAAGATGCCTTTTGATAAAGCCATAACCACACTTGTTTTGGCAGGAATTGGTAGTCCTTTGTTTCGTGTTCTGTCTGTCCATTTTTTCTGTTGATTTGAGGATACTTTGTTGTCCAGTGGCTAACTTTTGCCACAATGAAAATTAACTCCATATGCAGTTTCTTCAATGCCCATATTTTCTCTGAAGTAGATTGGTACTGCCAGGAGCCGACATGTCTCAAAAAAGAAAAATTTCTAAGTTATTAAAACATTTTAAATGCCATATTCTGTAGATCTCTGAAGGGTTTGAAGATGACCTGTCTAAAATATATCTGCTCAATTTTTTAAAACATATCTAATATGACTACAATTTCTATTGTAATGTCTAACTACTAACTTTCATTTCTTTATATCCTAATAGTTGGTAATAATGTAAAGTATTTAAAACTAGTAATTGTCTTTTTCTTTTCTTTCTTTTTTTTTTTTAAACAAGAACCTTAAATCTAATCTCCTTTGCTTAGCCTTTTTCCTAACCCTTGACAACTTGTAACCTACCCCCCTAAATAAGGAAAATTATCCCAGACCCAAAACCCATTAAAAAAACCAAAAAACCACCTGTCCCACACCACTTCTTTGGCAATGTGGGTGTCATATTCTTAAAATTGCTTCCTGCTGGGTATGGGCGAAGTTATCTTTATCCTGAAAGAAAAATTTAGGTTAATTGTCAAATTCTAGGAAAGATAACTATATCCTTCATTATTATCCAGTCTATGTATAAAGCCAAAGTTCAGGGTTTATCTCAAGTCCTTATTCAAGTAGTCTCTGAGACTGGATCATCTCAGCTATTCATCTCAAAATTGCTCTAAGCACCTTGTAGTTCAAAGCTGATCTGTAGATGATGTTTGTCAGTTCAGTGATATTATTATTGTCCACGTGGAATTGTTGTTGTTGTGTTTGTTGTTGTGGGGCCCCATCTTCTTCCTGGAGATTTCAGTTGATGTTAGGCCTGGCCATGATTTCCTGCAGAAAACTGATAAGAGACTCGAACACAAAGACATATATATGCAGCTAATTGAAGCCTTTTTTTTCTAGAATTAGTTAGTACTCTATATGACCATTCATATCTTAACAAAATTTAAAATGTATATATATATATATATCAATCTTGTAAATTTTGATATAAAATTTATACTTTAAGAAAAGTTGAGGCCGGGCGGTGGTGGCGCACGCCTTTAATCCCAGCACTCAGGAGGCAGAGCCAGGCGGATCTCTGTGAGTTCAAGGCCAGCCTGGGCTACCAAGTGAGTTCCAGGAAAGGCACAAAGCTATACAGAGAAACCCTGTCTCGAAAAACAAAAAAACAACAAAAAAAATAATAATAATTTGGGCTGGAGAGATGGCTCAGAGGATAAGAGCACTGACTGCTCTTCCAGAGGTCCTGAGTTCAATTCCCAGCAACCACATGGTGGCTCACAACCATCTATAATGAAATCTGGTGCCCTCTTCTGGCCTGCAGTCATACATGCTGTATACATAATAAATAAATAAAAAAAAAAAAAAATTGATCCTTTGGGGCTGGAGAGATGGTTCAGTGGTTAAGAGCACTGACTGCTCTTCCAGAGGAACTGGGTTCAATTCCCAGCACCCACATGGCAGCTCACAACTGTCTGTAACTCCAGTTCCAGGGGACCCTCAGACAGACATACATGCAGGCAAAACACCAATGCGCATAAAATAAAAATAAATTAAAAAAAAAAAAAAAAAAAAAAAAAAAAAAAAAGAAAAGTTTAAAGAATCAGAATAGAATCAAAGAGTTGAGATTAGTAATAGAATAGTCCCTTAATTAATTTGGCTTTTGTCCTGTCCCATAGCAGAAAATGGCTCTTTCTGGCATGATACAGGGAGTTTGCATTTTCCTTTTAACAACATGCTTGAGTTTAAAGAAGGAGAGAGCCATTCTCCAACTCCAAAGTCAGCTTTAAATTTTAATTGAACTGGGACTATTAGAAAACCAATAGTGTTAAATCTTTAGAGAAAAGAAGAAACAAACATTTAAGAAGACATAAAATTTTTTAGATAATATATACCCATATGCCATATACTCCCATATACTCTGTTTCCTGGGATAGATGATTTGTCCCTTTTCTTCAGTTGTCTCATTTGTCTTGTGTCCTTCAGATTCCTTAACCTTCATTCTCCTAAAAGACAAAAACAAAAACCTTCCCCCAAGACTAATTTTGGGGATGTTCCTTTTTGGCAAGTTATTATCTGATTAAATGAAAAGACATGTGTTATAGGTACAAGTTAGTTTAAATTGGATGTTCATGCTGGTTGATGAACTATCACCTCCTCTAATTAAGAGGTTTCTCTTGTTCAAATCGAACCTTTATCAATTTTGATGGTACCCACAGCTTATCTTCTCCTGTAGAAACAAAAGCAAAACCTCGTCCCCAACGTAATACATACCCTGGTTTCCATTCTGAGGTCAGCACATCCTTAAAGTATATAGGCTGATTTAATTCTGTAGTTTTTTCTATTACCCAATGTCTCTCTGCAGCTGTTGTTCCTTTCTCATTGGCATTCAGAAAATTCAAAGTTAATAGAGCATTATGCAGTCTATTTCTGGGGGTTTTTGTTACTCCTTTCTGTTTATTTAGCATATCCTTCAGAGTTCTGTTTGATCTTTCTATAACTGCTTGACCTGTAGGATTATGTGGTATACCTGTAATATGCTTTATTTTGTAATAATCAAAAAACTGTTTCATTTTAACAGAGACATATGATGGAGCATTGTCAGTTTTAATTTGTGCAGGTATACCCATGATGGCCATAACTTCTAGCAAATGAGTGATTACAGAATCAGCTTTTTCAGAACTCAAAGCAGTTGCCCATTGAAAACCTGAATAAGTATCAATGGTGTGGTGTACATATTTCAATTTTCCAAATTCTGCAAAGTGAAACACATCCATCTGCCAGATTTCATTCCTCTGAGTACCCTTTGGGTTACATCCTGCTGGAAATGGCGTTTGATTATAGAAAGAACAAGTAGGACATTTCTTTACTATTTCTTTGGCTTGTTGCCAGGTTATGGAAAAATCCTTTTTTAAACCTTTACTATTGACGTGATGTTTTTTATGAAAGTCTGAGGCCTCCAGCACATTTCCTATCAATAATTTATCAATCTCATCATTGCCTTGTGCTAAAGGGCCTGGCAGACCAGTATGAGATCGGATGTGAGTTATATATAAAGGATGACTCCTTTTCCTGATTGTATCTTGTAATTGAATAAATAGTGAAGTTAATTCTGAAGCATCAGGGATAAATTCTGCAGTCTCAATATATAACACCACTCTTTCAGCATACTGAGAGTCAGTTACTATGTTGAGAGGTTCTGAAAAATCCATTAATACCAACAGAATAGCTTACAATTCTGATTTTTGCACTGAATTATAAGGACTTTGTACCACTTTACTTAAATTTTCTGATTTGTAACCTGCCTTTCCTTGTTTATTGGCATCTGTATAAAATGTACGAACTCCAGATATGGGTTTTTGCCGTACAATTTGAGGCAAGATCCAATCAGCTCTCTTTATAAAATCAATTCTGTTGCTTTTGGGATATTTGCTGTTAATTTCTCCCAAAAAATTACTGCAAGCTCTTTGCCAAGGTTCACTTTCTGTCCATAATTTTTCAATGTCCTCCTTAGTTAAAGGTACGACAATTTCTGCTGGGTCTATTCCTGCTAATTGACGAAGTCTCAATTTTCCTTTCCAAATCAAGTCAGAGATTTTTTCCCCATAAGTTTTTAATTTTTTATTTGGTTTATTTGGTAAAAATATTCATTCCAATATAATATCTTCCCTCTGCATTAGTATTCCAGTAGGGGAATGCCTAGAAGGTAAAATAACCAAAATGCAATCCAGCTTTGGATCAATACGATCCACGTGCCCTTCATGTACTTTCTTTTCTACCAAGGCCAATTCTTTCTCAGCTTCAGGTGATAATTCTCTTGGACTATTTAAGTCCTTGTCACCTTCTAAGGTTTTGAACAAATTAGTCAGTTCATCATTTTTTACCCCAACAATAGTTCGTAGATGAGAAATATCTCCAAATAATCTTTGAAAGTCATTAAGAGTCTGTAGTCTATCTCTCCTAATTTGCACCTTTTGGGGTCTAATTTTTTGTAGCTCTATTTTATATCCTAAATAATTAATAGAATCTCCTCTTTGTATTTTTTCAGGAGCAATTTGTAATCCCCAGCAAGGCAAAATTTTCTTTACTTCTTCAAACATTCTTTCTAAAGTATCTGCATTTGAGTCAGCTAGTAAAATATCATCCATATAATGATAAATTATAGATTTAGGAAATTTTTTACGTATCACTTCCAATGGCTGTTGTACAAAATATTGACACAGAGTTGGGCTATTTAACATTCCCTGTGGGAGGACCCTCCATTGAAATCTTTTAACCGGTTGAGAATTATTATAAGTAGGCACTGTGAAAGCAAATCTTTCTTTGTCTTTTTCTTGTAAGGGTATTGAAAAGAAACAGTCTTTTAAATCAATAACTATGAGAGGCCATCCTTTTGGTAACAGAGTAGGCAAAGGAATTCCAGATTGTAGAGAGCCCATCGGCTGAATTACTTTGTTAATTGCTCTAAGGTCTGTTACCATTCTCCATTTACCAGATTTCTTTTTAATAACAAATACAGGAGAATTCCAAGGGCTGGTTGACTGTTCAATATGCTGAGCATTTAACTGTTCTTCTACCAGCTCTTCTAAAGCCTGGAGTTTCTCTGTTGTTAAAGGCCATTGCTGAACCCATACAGGCTTGTCTGTTAACCATTTTAAAGGTAGAGCTGTTGGTATTTTTGGAGGATTATCAGTTGTTGTGCCCTGTTCCTGTATAATATGGATGGCTGGTGACCACTCAAAATAATGCCTTCTAATATTTCTCTCAGAAACATGTGCTAGTTTATGATTTGTTTCTGAGATTGGAGGGATTTTAATCTGAGTATTCCATTGTTGCAACAAGTCTCGACCCCACAGGTTCATAGCTATGTTAGCGACATATGGTTTTAATTTTCCTCTCTGTCCTTCTGGACCTATACATTCGAGCCATCTTGCACTCTGTTTCACTCCAGATAATGTCCCAATTCCTAACAGTTGAACGTTTACCTCTTGAAGAGGCCAAGCTGGATGCCAAAATTCTGGTGCAATTATGGTAATGTCCGCACCTGTGTCTACCAGACCAGACAACAAAACACCATTTATTTTTATCGTTAATTTTGGTCTCTGTTCATTAATAGAAGTTTGCCAAAAAATTTTCTTTATGTTTTCTCCTGAATTTTCTATTCTCTCTGTTTCATCATCCTGACCAGCATGATTTATTCCAATAGTCATTTGGTTATTTAATCGCTCAGAGCAGGGATTTCCTCTACAGCTGCAGGAAAGGTTTGAACTGGTTTTGCTATGGGGGCCTGCATGAGGCCCCTCCGGGAGTTTCCCGAAAACTGAGGCAAAGGATTACCCTGTCTGTCCTTTGTTGATCTACATTCGTTGGTCCAGTGTTTTCCCTTACCACACCTTCTGCATACTCCAGAAGGAAGGGGCATTCTTTTGCCATTGTTCCTTGAAGAAATATTGCTTCTAGGAATGACCTGTTTACAGTCCCTTTTAAAATGTCCTTGCTTTCCACACCCAAAACATCTAACACTCCTCAAACCTTTTGAAATTACTTCTCCTACCCACGTATCATCATGCTCATCAGCTTCAACATTAATTGTTTCTCTAATCCAATCTTCCAAAGGTGCAGATCTTGCCCTTAACGGCCTGATTATTCTTTTGCATGCTGCATTCGCATTCTCAAATGCCAAAGCTTCAATTATTGCCTTACTAGCTTCTGATCCTGAGACCATTCTGTTTACTGCTGAAGCCAGTCTTTCTAAAAAATCTGTGAAAGATTCTTTTGGGCCTTGCATAACCTTTGTGAATGACTCAGGTTTTTTTCCTGGTTCATCAACTCTGTCCCATGCATTCAAGGCTGCCATTCGACATAAAATTACGGTTTGAACATCATATAAACATTGTGTTTGTATTGAAGCATATTGGCCTTCTCCAATAAGCTGATCCTGACAAACTTGTATTCCTTTATCCGTCCATTGTTTTTCTACGTTTCTAGCTTCCTCCTTAAACCACGTTAGAAATTGATTTCTCTGGCTGGGTTCCAGAACAGCTTGTGCAAGGTCCCGCCAGTCCTGTGGTATAATCCTATTATATGTTGACCAAGAGTTTAACATTTGCTTTACATATGGGGAATGCATGCCATAAGATACTATTGCCTCCTTAAACCTTTTAAAATCCATCAGTTCAATTGGAGCCCAGATATTTTGTGTAGCCATTTGATCAGGCATCTGCTGTACGGTTACAGGATAAATTAAGGATGACTGTGTGAAAACAGGCTTTCTTTCTGTAACCTTATGATCCAAACTTGAACCAACTTCACTGTTAAAATTAACAGGTTTTTCTAAAGCTGTTATCCTGGCACTTAAATCGACTATCTTTTTAAATAGTAAAATGAGAATAAGCATGGTGATAAACTGCATAATTCCCATAATACTAATCTTTTCATATAGTTGTTCCATTGTCAGACTGCCTAAAATTTCAAAAACCCAATTTTCTTCCAATGTACACAGAAAACCCATTTTTTTTTAAATGTGGAAAAAATTTGTCTTTTAAATAGTTTCCTTTATGACTTACCAAATCTGCGTAGAACAGTAGAAATCCGAGCGAATTTCAAAAGAGCCACCTAGTGTCCTAGGTGTGAATCCAGAGAGAGAGAGAGAGAGAGAGAGAGAGAGAGAGAGAGAGAGAGAGAGAGAGAGAAACAGAGAGACAGAGAGAAAGCAAGAGAGAAAGCGAAAGCGAAAGCGAAAGTGAAAGTGAAAGTGAAAGTGAAAGCGAAGGGGTAGCCGGCTAAAGCTTAAAGCCAGTCACTTGTTCCCTCTTGAGCCGAGTCAAGGCTTGGCTTTACAGGCAGGGGCCCTGTTTAGCAGGGCAGGCCTGAGCTGTTTGTAGCACTGGCTTTAAGCAAGCAGCTCACAGTCCAGCCTGAGCCCAAGCAGACCTGGGCCGGGGCTAGGGAGCCGGCTGCTCCGGCTAGGGAGCCGGCCCCAAGCAGTTTTTAATGGATTCTTGTCACGTTGGGCGCCAGATGTAGATGTAACCAATCGTCTTTTTAAAATAAGAAACACAGAGCCAATGTAAAAGAGAAAGCCGAGAGGTCAGAGCTCAGAGATAAAATCTTACCTCCTCCAGTGCTCCTAGCTTCCCCGAGAGAGAGAGGTACTTCCTGTGTCTCTGTTTAAATAATCTTTCTGTTCTGCCTTCTCATTGGTTGTAAACCCAACCACATGACTGCCTCATCACTGCCTGTAAGTACCGCCCTCCAGGTCTTAAAGGCGTATGTCTCCAATACTGGCTGTATCCCTGAACACACAGAAATCTACCTAGCTCTTCTAACCACCACGCTCTTGCTATGGCTCTAATAGCTCTGACCCCAGGGCAACTTTATTAACATAAAATTAAAATTACATTTCAGTACAAATAAAATATCACCACAGGGGGTGATTATCAAGTCTTGGGAGAGTTAGCTATATCATTTTTTAGTCTCTGCATAATAGGAAATTGCAGGCTTGTTTCAAGTCCTTGCTCCAGTAGTCTGTGAAGCTGGATCATCTCAGATAGCCATCTAGAAATTGTCCTGCAATTTGTAGTCCAAAGCCAATTGGGTGGTGTTTGTCAGCTTGGTGGCATTATTATATTCCAGATGAAATCATCGTTGTGGTGATTCTTCAAATCGCTGTTAGGTATGGTCATGGTTCATTGTAGAAAATCTTTTTCGTGGGACATTTTTTTCTGGATGATTTGTCTTTTTTTCTTTAGATGTCTCATTTGTCTAGTTTCTTCAGATTCCTTATCATTCATTCTTCTGAATGACAAAAACAAAACCCTTCTCCAACCCTAACTTTGGGGAGGTTCCCAATCTATCTTTATCAATTTTGATTCATGGTTTCTGCTTAAATTTTTGTTTTGTTTTGTTTTGTAAAGCTGTTCTAGCACCCAGAGAGTATGGCTTTTTACAATAGGCATTAGATTCTTTAATTGCTCTGGGATGGGTTTTCTTCCATGATGGCAGGAAAGGACTAAACCTAATTTGACATGGGGCCTGAGACAGGCCACTCAGGTAGTTTCCCAACAGCAAAGGAAAGGGGTTACTTTGTCTGTCCCTTGTTGATCTACATTCGTTAGTCCAATGTCTGTCTTTGCCATGCCTTCTGCATAATCTAGAAAGGAGGGACATTCTGTTGGAATTATTCCTTTAAAAAACATTGTTTCAAGGAATGCCTTGTTTATAGTCTCTGTTTAGGTGACCTTGTCTACCACAATTGAAACACTTGACATAGTTATTTTTTCTTCAAACCTCTGGAAATCACTACTTCTCCTCTCCAAATATCATCATGGTCATGAGATTCAATATTCATTGTATCTCAGATTCATTCCTCCAAGGGTGCTGACCTTGCCTTTAATGGCCTAATTACCCTATTTAATTGTGCATTACCATTTTCAAAATCAGAGATTCAATTATTATCTGTCTAGCTTCTGAATTTGATATCATTCTCTTTACTGTTGAAGACAGCCTTTATAAGAAATCAGTGAAGATTTCTTTTGGTCCCTGTATAACTTTTGCATTTTTTTTCCCCTACATCTTCAATTCTGTCCCAAGCATTCAAGTCTGCCATTTGGAAAAAAGCCAGGGTGTGATCATCATATAGAGATTGCCTTTCTACATTAACATAAAATCCTTCTCCAAGAAGTTGATCTTGGGTGATTTCCATACCTCTAGCCCCACTTTACTGTTCAATTGTCTTAGCCTCATCCTTCTACCAGGTCCTCCATTGTAATTAGGGACCAGCTTCTAAGATGGCTGTAACCAAATCTTTCCAGTCTTGATGGATAGTTTTATTACAAGTTGACCACAAGTTTAACATCTGCTTAACAAATGGGGAATGCATACCATATGGCAGTATAGCTTCTTTGAATCTCTTCAAATCTACATTTGCACAGAAGTCCAGTCAGCTCTCACAAAGCTTTGAACATTTGGCAATTCCTCTAAGGATAGTGGACAGGTTAAAGTTGGCTCTTTGAAAGCCTTAGGCTGTTTCTCTGTAACCATATAATGTAATGCTGAGATTTGTTTACCTTTAAATTCCTCTGTCTCAGTCTGAATTTCTCCATAATCTCTTTTAACATGTTTTTCTAAATTTTTAATCCTGGCATTCATATTAACCACTTTTTTTAAATGATCAAACAAAAATTATCAAACAAATAATATTTATAATTGACGTTACATGAATCCCATCTACACTAATTATCCTCTCATTTAATTGTTCCATTTTCAGACTGTCAATTGTATTAACAGAAATCAAATTCCTTCCATTGTAAAAATATTTCCCATTTTTTAATGTGGGAAAATTTTTTATAATCTAATTTCTTCCTTTAAGAAATCCTAATTGTCTCTCCAAATCCTCTGACGATGATTCAGATGTGAGGCTCACTGATCCTGCATAGATCAGTAAAGCCCAAGTGGGTTTCAAGTCAGCTACTTTGTGTGCTAGCAGCCCAAGATGGGGGTCCAAGGAGAGCCCACAACCCACCAGGAGAGAAGAAGCCAAGGTGCCAGTCATCTGCACAAGGGAATGCAATAAAGCAGCTAACATCTATGGTATTTTAGAGCTCCAAAAAACTAATGGAGTTTGCTGCAGAGAGGCTGCAACAAAAACTTAGCCAGTGGGTTATGGTCTCCGGCCCACGTGGAGTGAAGTCTCCAACCACAGCTTTTGGATGTAAGGGCAGCTTTGGCCTTTGCTGAGGCCTGCAATGCCACAGGCAAGCAGCTTTGTTTTGTAAATTCATGTTGCTCAAGTCGGACATCAGACGTTGTTCGAATCTTAGATGGTCTTTTAACAAAAATCCCAGAGCCAGATACCAGGGTATAAGGTGAAAGATCAGAGAAGCAAAACAGTCAGCCACTAGTTTTCATCTCTAAGAAATCTTCAGCCTAAAGAGAGTGAGTGCCTATTTCCTCATGCCTTATATACTATTCTCTAGCCTACCATATTACTTCCTGGTATTAATGGCATGTATGCTTTCAAGCAAAGGTAAGAGATCTCAAGTGCTGGGATTAAAGGTGTGTGCCCACCACTGTCTGGCTCTATGTATAATCTGCTGGCTCTGTCCTCTGGTCCTCAGGCAAGTTATTAGGCTACACAATCACCACACAAAATATTATAACCTATTAAAAGAATTTGAATGTTATGACTGCTAATGTCCATTCATTAAAATAATACTAATAATAATGTTAAGAAGAAAATGGCACTTAAATTTCAGCCAGGATACACCATCCAATTAAAATAATGCTACAATTTCTGGCATCTGGCCCAGTTGGAGGAAATGATATTATACATTGTTAGCATTGATGGATAATTATTTTAGCTGGGAAGTAAAAAATAATAGCTACTGTTCATAGAAGTTGGAAATCTAGGGTTTAGTACAAATCATATTTCTTAGTATGCAGGAAAATGGAGTTACTTCAAGGACAAAGGGGTGAATACCAATAGAAACAGAACATTAATTCTCAATGGTAGGTTATTAATCTAACAGGATAACATGAGTTTCATAATGTTAAGAAATAATTTATTTCCCTAATTATTTATGAATAAGGAAAATAAATAAAGAGGAATTATTCAACATTATTGAAAGTGTTAATTGGATAAAATAGATTCTGTCATGCCTCATGTATAAGCACAAACTTGAAGTACCAAAAATGGTGCAAAAAAGTCCATACAAATGAAGGATATAAAATAGAGAGAGGTGGGTGCTGTCAACCAATTAGGACAATGTCATGGGAAGCATTACAGAAGAAAATAACATGGAAGAGTTTATTACCATTGATCTTGAGACAACAGTAGAAAATGAAATGACTCTTAATTTGGTATTAAATGTTAAAATGAATTAAGGGTGCAATAAGAAAATTGAAACCTAAGAGAAAATCAAACATAATTGATTTTGAAAAAGCCATGTAAAGAAGGTTTTCTATCATCTATATGCTGACATGTGTATGTGAGGGGAATATGAAGAGATGAATATAGATAGAGAAGTACTAAAAAGCAATTAAACATTACAATAAATTTAGTACTTTATTAGTTTGATGGATTTTATTATGACTTATTCATAAAAGCATATGCTGTACTTTGCTTATATACATCATTCACTGCCTTTTCTTGCTGTAGACCACCTTCCAACAATTGCCTTCTTTCCCTCAACACTTCTTTTTCTATTCCAGTTCCTTACACAGAGGCTATTTAAAGTGGGTATTGTACCTATGAGTAATTATAGGTTGCATTTTCCTTCTTTACTCAAAGAACATTTTGGAAACCACATGGAATTTTTAAATTGGTCAAAAATGTTAATGAAATATAATAGTATCTTAATTTATCTCTCAATTTTGTTGTAGTGATTTAAGATGTCAGTTGTGTTGTTCCTTAGATATTTATTCTTGGTGTGTAGTGATATTTTATTTGTGCTTTAATAAATAAAGCTTGCCCAGAGATCAGAGGAAAAAGCCAGCCACAACACAGAAGTCATGCAATATTAGCACACACCTTTAATCCTATCACTTGGCAGGCAGGATCTCTGCGTGTTCAGGGCCACACTAAAAACAGAGCTAGGTGTGGTGGCACACACCTTAAATTTCCACACTAGTTAACCATGGAGGTCTGGAGATCTGTACAGACAGACAGGAAGTGACAGAGCTGGACAGGAAGAGGAAATGATGTAGATGAACAGAGAGAGCAAATCAGATGGCAGAACAGCAAGGCATGTAGGTGTGGGTAGACAGGAAGTAACTCACATTTGGAAGCTGCAGAGTTGGTGAGGTAAAGCTAGCTGTGGCTCTCCCTATTTGCCTGATCTCTCTAAGACTTTCACCCCTATATCTGGCTCCATGTCTTTTTATTTAATAAGACCATTGAGAAATTCATCTACATTGGTGTATATGAAGTAATATATCTTTGATGTTTCATCTTATTCTAGTTGCCAACTTACCTAAATTCATTGGCTATCAAACAGAACTTTTAAGAATACATTACAGAAAGTTGATAAGATTGGATTAAAGGTATTTAAAATTTCTTAGACTAAACTAAAAAAAGGATGTAACCGAGTCTCATCACTGAAAGCCATGCCTGGTTATAAAAGACAGCCAGTACAGGATCTGTAATCGCCATTGCTAGGAGTCATCAATAGGGTCACCCTCATAGATTCCAGGAACTTTATTGCCTTAGGTTTCCACAGTACCCTCTCAATGCTACCCAAATTCCAGCTCTCTCTCTCTACAGTCTCTTTCTTCATCCTTCCCACCCTCAGACCCCACCTGATCTTTCTTGCTCCTCTCCCCACCCACCTTCAGTCCATCCAAAAAAAATTTATTCTATTTCTACTTCACAGAGAGGTCCACCCCCTGACCCCCAACCCTATGGCCTCTCTCTTTATCTAACCTCTCTGGGTCTGTGTATTATAGCTTGACTACTAATTACTTACCCACTAATCTCCATTTATAAATGAATACATACCATATTTATCTTTCTAGGTCTAGGTTCCCTCACTCAGGATAACTTTCTTTTTTATTTCCATACATTTGCCTGCAAATTTCTTGGTAACATTTTTTAAAATTTTATCTATCTATCTATCTATCTATCTATCTATCTATCTATCTATCTATCTATCTATCATCTATCTATCTATCTATCTATCTATCTATCTATCTATCATCTATCTATCTATCATCTATCTATCTATCTATCTATCTATCTATCTATCTATCTATCTATCTATCTATCTATCTATCATCTATTGGCTTTTTGAGACAGGGTTTCCCTGTGTCGTCGTCGTGGCTGTCTTGGAGCTCACTCTGTAGACTAGGCTGGCAACAGAATCTTGGAGATTGGCCTGTCTCTGCTTTCCAACTGCTAGGATTAAAGGGAAGGGCCACCACCACCCAGCTGATGTCATTTTTTTTAGCACCCAAGTAACAGTCCATTGTGTAAATGTGCCCCATTTTTTATAAGTTATTCAGTTGATGGAATCTATGTTATTATGAATAAAACTGCAATGAACATAGTTGAGAAAGTGTCCTTGTGGTAAGACTGAGCATCCAGGCTGATACTGGGACAAAAAATTGCTCTCTGAAAATTGACAGCAGGGCCCCCATTGCAGAGGAGGACAGCAACCACACAGTTCACTGAACATAGAATGTCTGAGCTGTTGTAGGCATGGTGCCTTAACCCCTATGTTCTTGTCTTTTTGGTATGGGAAGGTACTCTGCAGGCTATGGAAAGTCCAACCTGGACACTAACCCAGCCTGACAATTTGTTCTGCCTGCAAGATGTTCATGGGCTCTAGTGACATAGAAATTGTGGGAGTGGTCAACTGATACTTGATTTAACTTGAGGCCCAGTCCACAGGAGGGAACCCATGTCCTTCACTACCTGGTTGACCAGGAATCAGAAACCTAGGGTAGAAACAAACACAACTGGCAAATAATACATATCAAAAGCAAAGAAAGGATCCAGTGATATTCTGCTATACTCATAGATCGGTCCCTTGTCCAGATATCATCAGAGAGGCTGTATCAGATGGCAGTAGCTACAGAGACCACAGCAAGAAGCAATGTCAAGAGAAAAGTCTAAATTGGTGGTCCCTCCCCTTGGAGATGAGGGAATCCTATGGAAGAGGGGTATGAAAGTTTGTAGACATCAGAAGGGATGGAGGACACCAGAAATGTCCCACTGCATCAACTAGGCAGGGCTCATATGGACTCACAGAGACTGAAGCAGAAAGCACAGGGTCTCCATGGGTCTGTACCAGGTCTCCTGCATAATTGTTATGGCTGTTAGCTTGTTGATTTTGTGGGACTCCTAACAGTGAGAGCAGGTGCTGCTCTGACTCTTTTGCTTGCTCTTAAGGCTATTTTCCTATGGTTGGGTTGCCTTGTTCAGCCTGCATGTGATGGCTTCTGCTATGTCTTATTGTGTTGTGTTTTATCCCGTTTTGTTGTTGTCTCTTGGAGTCCTGTTCTTTTCTGATGAAGATAGTGTGGATCTGGGGGAGAGGGGAGTTTGGAGGAGTTGAAGTGAGTAGAGGGAGGGGAAAGTGTAGTAAAGATGTATTGAATAAAAGAAAAATCCATTTCCAATAAAAATTAAACATACATAAGTAAGTAAAATAGAAAAGAATGAGAAAACAATCAACAACCAAACAATGAGTAAAAGTATACTTAAGCTTGATGAGGGGTTTGAAAACAGAGTTGCTGTGTATCACAGAAATGTTCATGGCAGGACCTTTTGTCTGCTCCATGTTTTTCCTGAGCTAGATCTAAGACTCAACAGCCCCAAGGATTTTGACTTGGGCTGCCAGCCAGTTAGATAATGATGCTATTCACAGAGAGAAAATAATATAACATGAAGGGCATGCTTAGAGGTGAAATTAATTAGCTCGGTTTCAGACATATTACATTTGAGACAAATGGGAAATATTTAACTGGAGAAGAAGCTACATGTTTATCTAGTAGAAATGGGGTTTCTCCTGACTAGAGGATTTGCACATGACTGTTTACAATTCAGAAAAGAGTACCCTGCTATAATCTTCCTTTAAATAGTGCTTACCCACAGTGTTATACTTTTCTCAGCTATGGTAAACGTTTATGTGTTGATAAAGCATTTTCTGTAGCTAGATGTGTTATATTTAATGCTAGTCTTTGTTGTTTGCCAGTTATCTGAAGATAAATAATTTAGCTGGCTTGCTTTAAGCTTTAATTTGCATATCTGAATGGTAGTTGTATCATAATTTCCTTGGGAAATCTTGAAGAATTACCTGTTATATGTATTGTATATCTGCAACTGAATGTAATATATGGATATGTTTTCTTGAAACAACATATGTTATTTGAATGACTGAAAAGTTATTATAAGGTAAATCAATTTTCAGTTGGTTGTTTACAACCAGAAGATACTATCTCTTTGGAAAGTATCACATATGCTGGCAACTTAAAATAGGCATATAAATAAGGAAAATATAGTTTGTTTTGTCTCTCTGTGTGTTTTGTTTTGTTTTTGTTTATTTGTTTGTTTTATTTTTCTTAACTTTCAATTAGGAATTTAGTAGTTACAGAGAAATCTTGGTTCTATCAAATTAGGATTTTAAAATGAAATTATTTCTCAATTGTTTTTCCTTATGGGATATCGTAAACACTGTTATAGTACACTGCGTGCTATAGTTCTGCCGTTCTTCATTTGTTAAATGACCTTTCAGGCCTTTTGAAGCCAGCTAAGTGATTCCTCATTGAGGTGTTAGGAGAGGAATTGAAAGTTACTTTTCAATCTGATCTGTAAAAGTTCCTGTGTTGCCCCTGGCTATTTTTTACACTATGATGATCTTCAATGGATAGAGATTTACCTAATAAACATTACCATGGAGGAAAACTCAATATATATTTTAATGTCATTAAGGAAGGTAGTATACTTATTCATTTAATGTACCTATTTTGTCTATTATTAAAAGTGTAATTTGCAAGTATTTGAAGCTGTCTTTTCACTTTCCCCACACAGTTATAAGCTTTTATTTTGGATCACATTTAATTTGTTTTCTTTTGTTATTTGTACTTCTGGTGTCACATAAAACAATTCATCGTCACATCATAGGTCATCTACATTTCCTACTAAGTGGTCTTCTAATAATTCTATATTTTATCTCTTGCATTTTGGTCATTGATCCATTCTGAGTTAATACTGTGTATGAGATCTAGTAAAGGGAGGGTCAGGTTCTTCTCTGACGTGTTGATATCTTGTTCAGTGCTGATACTCCAGCACCATTCCCAATACCTTTATTTTCATTTTAAATGACCTGGCACCTTTGTCAAAGCCTACTTGTTCTGGGCTTGAGAATTTGATCAGTGGTTAAGAGTACTTGCTGCTCTTTCAGAGGACCTGAGTTCAAATCCCAACACCTACATGTTGGATCATAACCATCCATAATTGTAATCAAGGAGAACCG
This sequence comes from Peromyscus maniculatus bairdii, assembly GCF_049852395.1. Lineage (NCBI taxonomy): Eukaryota > Metazoa > Chordata > Mammalia > Rodentia > Cricetidae > Peromyscus > Peromyscus maniculatus. The sequence goes on from NC_134871.1 coordinate 13,908,824, forward strand.
ATGTCCTCTTCTGACTTCCATGGACACCAGGTACACACCTAGTACACAGACATATATGCAGACAAAACATTCATACAGATAAAATAAGGTAAGCAGATACATTGAAACTCTATTTGTCCTCTGTAGCTTTCTTACTGATGTCTTTGCCTGATCTAATAAGCTGACTCCGAAGTGTTTCCTGATCCTTTGCTTTTAAGCCATCATTGTTTTTAAGCCATCATTGTAAAGTCTTGACTAATTGTAATTTATTTTTTCCAAACAATAAGCATTTAATCTTATTTATTTCCATTATTTTTTTTTACCTCTATGCAGTGTGTTTCTTCTGTTGTCATTTTGTTTCTCTCTCTCTCTTTTTTTTTCTCATTTCTGGGCCCTAGAGAGTAAGATTTAGAGGTCTTACATTGCTTTAAATATTGTCATATATATATATATATATATATATATATATATATACATATACATCTCACTTTACCTTCTTTAAGTGCATGAATTTAGTACCCATTGCATTTGTTTTTAATTCATCACAAATTAGCTTCCAATTTGTCTGCTATTTTTGTTACCACTTTTGTTCATTTTGTATGTGATATTTAGGTTACCCATTTTTAAATTTTCCTTTCTCATAATTATTAATGTTTCCTCATTAAGTGTTTTGAAAATACCGTCTTCTATTTTTATTCCTTTAGATTCTTTAATTTTTATTCTATTAGATTCACTGAGCATTTTTTACAATTTTATTTTGTTTTTTTTTTCCATCTACCATGCCATCTGTTCTTGAAGGTGAGCCATTTGAAAGACAAGAACATACATCTTCGCTTTTGGGAAAGAAGGCTCAGCTATCTACTCAGAACAATCAGCAACAAAAAACTTGGGCATCTTTTGGTCTTTGGATGCACTTCTCACTTCTACCTGTAATCGAAAGTATGACAGTGAAATCTTTGTGGTTGTTGTACTGTGGTATAGTCACTACACTAACATGGTTTATTGTGTGTGTGTGTGCTTTGGTTTAGGGGCATGCTAATTTGCTGTCTAAATTGGTTGAACCTTTCATCCTAATGTCTTTTGTACTGATTTTCTCTACTCACAATATTTAGCTATCTAAATTCATAATTGACACATTTAATATTATTCCACATTGACACCTTCTATTGGAACTTTAATCGTAGCTTACAAGGATTGTTTTGATTGTATCTATGCTGTGTTTTTGGTCTTTGATAAATCAAACGTCTGTTATTTTTGCAGGTAGTTACCTGCCATTTCAAGTTCATAAGTAGTATTTTCTTTTTCTGATTGAGTTTAATGAATTTTAGTGGAAGAGTGTTGATTCAGAAAACATATACTGATTATTTTCCATTCCTCAAAGGTTTCTGGGTTTGTCATTAGAATTAAAGTGTTTCCTTGTGTAAGCATTGTCTGTTTCTTTAAGTTACATATATTTCACCCCTACCTCTGTGAATCTTCTGACATTATTTTTCAGGGAATATCATCTTGAAGCTTCTTCCATTTACCCTAGGAAAACCAATCTTGGCAGGTTCTTTTTGGCTCCTTCTATGATCAAGGCACCTATCAAGATGCACTAATAAAGATATGATTGCTGTCATATTTTCAGTGATGCCTTGCCAATGTTTTCCAATAATTAATAAAACTCAGGTTCTGACAGTTGGAGAGTTCCTGAGCTTGCCTGTAGAATTTTCCTCTTCTTGACCCTAGGATGGCTGTCAAAATATTCTCTTTCAAACTAAGCACCTGTGAGGCTGATCAGTCTTTCATTCATTTCCCTGTTGGATTTTAGTACTATTGCACTGTGTTTGAGAACATCCTTATGCTAAACTTTTCACTGACTTTTTTTTCTATGAATTCCAGTTGAAGAAGGGATCTGAGGTAAACTCTTCATTTTCTTTATTTTCATTAAAAACTTTCTCCTAAAATATCTAAATCGACATTTTTCAGCAAATATTACCTAATACCTAAATATAAAAAATGATAGTATCATTTCTTACCAAACAAACTTTACATAGGATCTTATAACTTCTAGGCTTATTTGTGCAATTGCTTGTGTTATCAATTTTTTGAAAAGAATCCTGTGAAGGCAAAAAAAACTTTGTTTTTATTTCTCATCAGGTCCCTTGTCCTCTGCTGTTTGCCAGAGGATAACTGATTGCCAGAATAGCTCTGGTTCAGTCTCCTGTGCAACGAATTATTCAGACAAGTAACGCTAAATGCCCTGTAATTGTATCATGTATCAGTACCTTCCTACATATGCTGTGTGTGAAGGTGAGCCTTATCATTTTTCTCTGCTGAAAAGTTTTATTGCCATGATCCTTATATGAACCACAAAGGCCATGAATAATGTCTTCATTACTGTGATTTTCCACTGCTATTGCATAACTTTTTTATTTCCAAAACTCAAAATAGTGACTATTTATAATCCCAGGCTTATTCTTTTCAGATAAGTTCCTATTCTTTTAAATACCTTTAAATGTTCTCATTTTACTCATTTCAAAGCAGTATAATTAGCTCTTTCTGAATCTTCATATTATATTGAGTATTTCTATGGAGTTCTCTGAAAAACTATATTCTATGACCTCTTTTATAATTCTTTGTGTGAGTTCACAAAAATTCTTTCTCCATCAGAAGCCATGTTATTTGCAGTTGATAGTCCTCTCTCAAGTAGTCTCTCATTTTTACATTGTTCCCCGGTAATATCAATATTACTTTTTTTCTTATACAGTAAGCATATAGGGTATAATACCCCCCATAATGTCTTGTACCTTGACAACGTCTTAGCCCTAAATTATCAATCACATTTGATACACTAACCTTTTTTTAATACCCTATTAAGTTTAAGACATTTTGTGCTTTTAATTTGAGTCATTTTGATCTCATTATTTTGATCACTTGTTTAAATAAATCCTTTACTACCATGATTACTGATGAATTTGAAGTAGTCAAATCCAAGTTTTATATTTTTTCTCTTTATTATTTTCATCTAGGCATTGTTGACCCACAGCTTTACGTTAGTGCTCCTTTCTTCACAACGATTCCATATTCCACTATTGTCAGTGCCCTTCTCCTTCCCAATTTATACATTTACAATTTACTCTTTATTCTTGTTACCCATGAAAGGTGTTTTCATGTGACATCTTCAGAACCACACAGTGTCCTCAAGCCCCTCAAACTGTTTCATCAAGGTGTCTGAAAATGTACCCAATATTCTTTATCTGCAATATCTCCACCTGCTAGTAACACAATTAACAGACCTGTTTTCATCCTGTTCAGGAATAGTGGTCACACATATTGTGCCACTTGTAGAATAAGAAGCTCAGACTAATGCTTTGGTTTCATTCCAGGCATCTGGTTTGTGTAATATTTTAAAAATCATGAATACTCTATGAATTGAGGTGGATGACAATTGATAATTTGTGATATCCCCAGTCTTAAATATTAATCACGTAGACATATCTTGTGTATTATATAAATAAATGTAAATGACTTCAATTTATGGAAGAAAACTTTGGACTGCAGGTAATAGATGTATAACTTTATCTAGACCACTGGTAAGTAAAGTCACTTAGGAGCATAAATTCTATGACAGAACCATGTTATCACTGATTCTAAATGAAACCTTGTCCACAGATACAAGAAAATATTGTTGTGTTATTACACTTGCTTATCTCAATCTGTAAATGTCAGTTAATTTATAATTCCATGAATTCAATTTGTTGCAGTAGTTAGTCTTATGTGACTCTTACTCTCCTGTTTTCCTTAAATGATTATGGAAAATGACCTATATTTCTAGTTTTTTTGCATTAAATATTGTTGTTGGTATGTTGTTTTATTTTGTTTTGGAGACAGGCACTCACTATATTGTCTGGAGTTGTAAATATCCTACCTCAGCTTTCTAGATTCTGAGATTATAATTATATGATGCTGTAACTAGAGTTTTCCTGCCTTGCCCACAGTCAGGACAAATCTTTGTCACCCGCCAATCCCACAGCCGCTCAGACCCAACCAAGTAAACACAGAGACTTATATTGCTTACAAACTGTATGGCCATGGCGGGCTTCTTGCTAACTTTTCTTATTGCTTAAATTAATCCATTTCCACAAATCTATACCTGCCATGTGGCTCGTGGCTTACCAGCATCTTTTCATGCTGCTTGTCGGGGTGGCGGCTGGCAGTGACTCCTTCTGCCTTCCTGTTCTTTTATTTCTTCTCTCTGTTAGTTCTGCCTATACTTCCTGCCTAGCCACGGGCCAATCATTGTTTTATTTATTGACCAGTCAGAGCAACTTGACATATAGGACATCCCACAGCATGAAACCATGCCTGATACTCATTTTAAATATTAAAAACTTTTATTTCTGCATTGTTCCACAGGTTCAGGAAAGGGTTTCCCTTCTATGTAAAGTGTGCATGCGTGTCTCTCTCTCTCTCTCTCTCTCTCTCTCTGTGTGTGTGTGTGTGTGTGTGTGTGTGTGTGTGTGTGTGTGTGTGTGTATCTGGCACCAGGTAAATACTTTCAGTTTATCTAAGTAGACAATTCTTTTTTTTTTTTTTTTGTCAGTCACAATCACAAAGGCAAAATAGTATGTTTCTCCAATATTTATAGAAACCATTTGCCATCCTAAATTAATGTTTGAGACTGGGTTTTGGCTCAGTTCCTATAGCATGTGAACTTACGTTCAGATGCCTTGGAGAAAAAGGCAAAACAAAACAAAAAACAAACGAGGAATGGCAGTCTACACCTGTATTTCTATCAAAGAAATGGTAGCAATAAGGGTCGGTCCCTTGAGCTTGCTAACAAGCCGTCTAGCCATTCTGTGAATTTCAGGCTCAGTGAGAGAGAAATCTTGTCTCCAAAAGTGTGGAGACTGATTAAGGAAGACAACAGTAATTCTTGGTAGCTCCTTAAGCATAGAATGTATCTCTCCCCGCACACACATACATAGGCACAGACAGACGCATACAAACACAACTTATATTCATGTCATATAGTGTGCTTTTCTTAAAACAGACCTATAATCACAACAAACAATAAGGTCTAAGGTAAAACTTAGATTATAAATAAACATTTTTATTCAGTTTTCTATTGGGTATAAATATGATGTAATTAATTATTATATGTATAAAATCTACATTTTTCTCTTTTATATTGGAGAAATATTTCACATTTCAGAAGAAGTAATTTTAATGAAATGAAATTTAAAAGAACATGTTGCTATAAAAATGATGGAGTGTTACTTTTATTGTTTAAATCATGTTTTATTATTATTATAATGAGTATAATTGTCATATTTATCATTACTTTATATATTTATTATTCTAATGCTGATAATTGCTCATTTCTATTTAACCTAATCATTCAACTTGAACAATTATTTTAAATATATAGACTTTCAAGTGAGAAGAATTCCCTTTCTCATAATCAAGAATAAACCAAAACCAAAATTAATATTCTGATTTCATGAAGTAAGCATATACATGGTTTTAGTTTTTCTATACACTTTTGAGTTAGAATGAGTTACTGTTAATGTGAGGTATTTGTAGCTATACACAATACTACAAAAAAGTAAAAGTGTAAATTAGTGTCATCCAGTGGTAGTTTCTGTTGGCTTTTGGAGAGAAGAAATTTTAGTTTTATAACGTGAGATTCCCATACTTCAAACTTTCTTTGCACAATTAAGAACCAATTTTCTCCTATTGTTATCCTATAAAATCGAATAAAAGCATGTTAACCAAATATTTTCTTAATTAATAGCTTTATTTAAAGTTTCATTTACATTCTGTTTACTTAGAATCAATATATTTTGGTGAGTCCCACTCAAAGCAACTAACACATGTGATCTTCAGTATCAGTGTTCATATGCAAATATTCCCAGTCAAAGCTCTGTTCCAAGATTATGGTGTATTGCTCAATTCAATCCTTTATCTCAACATTCTGTTTGAAATTATGAATCATATTATGATTAATGACAAATGCTACATATATACAAGAACTTGGCATCATGACGTCTCTTCTTTTCATAAGAGTAAGATTTTTGATGGGTCAAGTCTTCTGTATTGATAAACTAGGAATGACTAGAGGCTACACATTAGCTGGTTACTGATTAATATAAATTCCTTCAAAATATCGAGTCCAGAACATGCACTTATGTAGCCTGTGATGACTAAAATGTGCATGATCAGGAATGGGAAGAAACAATAGAAAGAAGCTCACTGTGACTTTAAAAATATTGAAGAGGTAGGAAGAATCCAAATAATCTCCATGGGGATTAGGTCATGCTGACTCTGAGTCAACGCGAGCTCCTGTGACCAAAACATCCTCACTGCTATAAATAGAATATATCTTGTTAGAAAATATCCCTGGTACAAGACTGCAACCATCAAGCCCTGATCAAGACAGAGAAAAGAACTATAGGGCCAATTTCCAGAAGAGACCGTGAGTTGTAAAAATATCTGTCGAATCACATCACAATTAAGAGTGCAATCCTTAGAATGTGTCAGTTTTAATGACTTGAGGATAGAAGGGGAAAATGTAAGTGGGAAATGCATTCATCATTAAATTTACTTCATGATTTACTTTTCCTTGAATTAATAGTATGGGTGCATGCTTATAAAGATGTATTTATTTACTTACTTAATTATTTGTTAGGACAGCTTCGGGCATTTTCAAAGATACAATCCTCTGTATTTATAACATATCAGTTTAAATATCACCCTGAAATTTGTTAAAACATTTGAGATAATTAATAATTAATATCTCCTTAGTAGTTAATGTAAGCTTCAGTAGCACTCTCAAAAAAAGTTAGTTATTTTAATCGAGTTCCATGCTCATTTGCCATATGTAATGCAACTCAATGGAAATACAGAAAAGCATTTTTGAATATCAATCTGAGATAACTAAATGTTTTGGGCCATAGAAATTTTTATTGCATGGTTGATGTTTCATGATTTAGGACCACTGAATGTTTTTTCTTAACTTTTATACTATGAGAAAAATCTTGACTGACTGGAAATCACAAGTGGTCTACTTCAACTACGTAATATGTGTGTGTGTGTGTGTGCATATAATTTACTGAGTATGCATGATTCTTGTATTATTAAAAATGGAAAAAAATTATCTGGAACTGAATCCTAACTTAGACCACCTTTCAGTGAAAAAGATCTGAAACTATATGGTGAAAAGCATGTGTTTTATAGTGGTTCATATTGGTACAGAGAAGAGGGTGGATGGATAGGGAGAGCACTAGAGACTTCCAATGCAGGAAATTTCTTCTATGATATAACAATGACACCAACATGAAACTGACAAATACAACCAATAAAGCTGAATGTAAACATGGAAATTTCTTGGAACCACCTAGAAAGACTGCCTAACATACGCTACAGGGATTCTGTGTCCATAAGTTGGTCTGTGAAGAGAATGGAGAGCTGATACACAAGAAGCAATACTTTCTGTCCACTGTTAAATCTAATCTTAGCTAGGAAAGGAAGTCTCTTATTAATGAAATGAAAGTATCCAAGCCTTTCTACTGAAACAGAGTTACTAGTTCTGTAATCTAGTCATAAACAGCACAGGTTAAGATCTGATTGGATACCTCAAGTAAAAGGATTAACCTCTATAGAAAGTTGCCTACTTTTACAAATATCTGATGAGTATTATGTAGCCTATTTTCACAATTGTAGAAAATTCCCCCTTTAAGCAATATCACAGCAATGCATAACTCAATTTGTGACCTTATAGAAGGAAACTTCTCTTAGACTATGTAAATGTGCTCTTTCCCAAAATTCCCCAAGCAAAAATAATAAAAGCGCTTACCTTGCAAATTGATCTTTGTATTTAGAATAAATAGATTTAAGATGTTAACAAAAACAAACAAACAGACAAACAACTACCTAAGTAGATAGGTAATAAAGATCCACATATTAGAAATCAGGTTTGGCATTCAAAAATTATAGGAAAGTTAAAAATATGAGAAACAGCAGTTTGGTAGAAAGATGCATAAATTCAACACTCCAAATTAATCCTACTGTTTAATCCTGACTGGAAAAAAAAAACCCTCACAAATAGAGAGTTAGTGTAAACAACTGATCTTCAAAGTGTTACACACTTGGGGAGCTTACTCAGTCTGCTCACACTCTTATTGCACTTTTTGGCAAGTGGCTAACTTTAGTTCTGCTTCAGTTTTACTTTAACATTCAACAGTAATTTAGACATTAAGGGAAGAACATTTCTTCCTTCGAACCTCTAAGGAGCAATTAATTTTCTTTGTTCTTATCAAGTGGTAGCGCTCTTATTGTTTTATTAAGTTCACTGCATCCCAAATTAAAAAAAAAAACACATTTAAAACTTTTATTTCTGGAATTAGTTCAAATGTAAGATTAACTTTCAGCTAAAACTTAAATGTGAGTTTTGAACTAATTTATATAGTTTAATAAATAGCAAAAAAGCATGCATTTGGAAATTGACCAAATAAAATATTTATATAATTTTTAATTCACATTCTAAGTTCATAAAACAGACATTTTATTGTCCATTGTTTTGTTTTTGAAAGGCCAAAGTGCGTATTTATAAATAAATATATCTATGTATTTATTTATCTAAATATCAGATGATTCATCTTTTACTCACTCCTGTCTTGGTGACTATCGTCCTTTCACTTTACCACACCTTCACAAGAGTCTGCATGGAATGAAGAGGGAATGTTATGAATGGCTTACAATGTACTTAAGTAATTGTCACATGAGATCCATGATTTTGTTGTGTGACTAGTGATCTGATGTATTTTCTCTAACGACCTAATTAGGACAAACGTAAAGACCTGGGAGTGGACACTCAAACTTCAGTTTCTGACAAAGGAGTTTTCAACCATGTAAACTACTGTGGTGTTTGAGTAGGAATGATGTCCATAGGCTCTTATATTTGATAGCTTGGAGTTTGGGGAGTGGAACTATTTGACTGGCCATTAGGAAGTGTGGCCATTTGAAGTAGGTGTGGCCTTGTAGGAGGAAGTGTGTCACTGTGAGGTAGGCTTTGGTGATTCAAATGCTCAAGCCAGACCCACTGTGTCACTCTCTTCCTGCTGCCTGTGAATTCAGATGTAGAACTCTCAGCTACCTTTCCAGACACATGTCTGCCTGTGTGACACCATGCTTCTCACCATGATGACAACAGACCAAACTTCTGAAACTGTAAGCATGTCCCAATTAAAGGCTTTCTTTTATGAGTTGCCATGGTCATGGTATCTCCTCACAGAAATAGAACACTGACTGAGACAACTACTTACAAAGGAACTTGCTACATGAAAGGAAAGAATATATAATGAGGCAGGAATCACCTGTAATGGACATGAGAGGTAACAGATCTTACCAACTTCCTCGAATTTGGTTCTGAACTTTGCTAGGCAATGGTCATTTCACTTCTGAGTTCTTCAAGACTCAGAAACTCCTTAGCATAATCTCACAAGTTTTGCTCAACTTTTATTACTTTCCATTAGTTGGTAGGCAACAAATATAAATTTGAAATATATTTAAACTTAGCTGTTCCTGTTTTTCTAAAGTTGTTTTCTCCTGATGGTCTTTCTGTAAATAGCTTGCCTTTTGCAAACATAGATGAAACTGTTTTGTTAGAGGGTTATAAGAAAAAAAATCCTGAATTTTGCATTTATAATATTATTCACATTTCTATTCTCAGTAATGTAACTGTGATTCATAAGTGACCTTGCTATCTGCTTAGTGTCCCTCTCAAGAAGATATTTCATTAACATGATATATGTACTATAAACCACATCTAGAACAAAAAGGTCCAGTTGCACTGATTTGGATGATGGACAGAAAGAGAATAACGACAGAGATGAGTTCATGATCTGTTTTCAAAGTGTTGGTAGCTTAAAGCCTCAAGTAGAATCTGTGTATGGGGAACTTAGGAGTTAGAAATATGCATTGTTAATATTCTTAATATATGATCTAAGAACACTTTATTCCTTGTTGCCTCTATCTATCTATCTATCTATCTATCTATCTATCTATCTATCTTTCTTTCTTTCTTTCTTTCTTTCTTTCTTTCTTTCTTTCTTTCTTTCTTTCTTTCTTTCTGTGTGTGTGCGCGCGCACGCGGACAGCAGAAGACAACTCCTGGGACTTAGTTTTCTCCTTTCACTATGTTGATCCCTGGGATCAAACTCAGTTCATTAGGCCTGACTGCAAGCACCTTTACCTGCTGATCCAGCTTGCTTGGAAAAATTCATGATTTTATTCATTCAGTAGCCCTCTTAATATCATTAATGCATTACTCTTTTCTCATTGCCCCTTGTCTCTCATCATGAGTATTATTTTTATTATATTTTATTATTTCTTCATTTTTCCTAGAGCTCAGTGATTTGACTACATTAGATGATCGAGAAGTTGCAAGGAATTGGCTTTCTCCATCTCCCCAGCACAGGCATTACAAACACGTGGTATCTCATGGCTTTTATGTGGGCATCATAATCAGGATCCCAAGTTTGTGCAGTGTGCCCTTTACCACTTGAGAAAGCCAGCAAAACTTTTAAATTTATTTTAATTCACACAAGCTTAACGGTCGTGATTAGCCTGTTTCATTGTTATAGGCATTCAGTTTACTGAATACATAACCATTTTCTCTAGAGTTTAAGGCTCAAAATCTGAGTTGAAGGAGCAAGGAAGACCACTTCATAGAAGCATTCTGTATTGTACAAATTCACTTCCCGGCAGAAGAAGATTTCCATTCACCATTCCGTATTTGGTGTGATTTAACTTAACTTGACTGAGATTTGACAGAGTATTCATCACAGAAGTGTAGACTATAGCATTTCACAAACTGCGGGCTTTACCAATTCTTGGGAGTTATAACTTGGAAATGTATTTTCTCACACTTTGGTGTCTACAAATCTGTGATGGGGGTCTCAGAAAAGTTCTCTCCCCCCTGCCTCTCTCATTAATTATTGTTCCTGTGGGCTGTCTTCACTTAGCATGATCACACTTAGCATGTCATCTCTGGGTGTGTCTGTGTCCCAGCCACCTCTTCTAACAAAGGAATCAGTAAGGCAGTAAGACTGTGTCACAGACCACATTAATGGCTCCATTTAATATTATTTCCGTGAGAAGGTCCTGTGTTTATATGCACTCTCATTATAAGATAGTAGTGATTAGGGCATTACATCACAGTTTGAGGGGACACAGTTCATCTCAATACACAGATAAATATATTTCTATCTAAGTGTTGGGAGGATCAAGAGACCAAATAATATTATAGAAACAGTTCTTATTATCTTGAAATTTTATTCTGCAGTTTTTATATGATTCTAGCAGTACTCATCTCTATGTAAAAATAATATACATGAATGGTGATCACCTTATGTGTAACAATGTATCAGGGGGTCTCCATGTGATTTGCACTCTGAATAATCAGGTGGAAAATGCCATGCATAGTCTCTAAAATAGTAACTTTACACAGTAATTATTATGTACATTTTAGTAATCACTGCTGTGGGATGTTCTGTATGTCCTGTGGGAGCCCTTCTTGGGTTCTTTGTGGTGTTACCCAGCAGGTCCGCATAGAGGATGATTAGGACCATGGGCCTGAGTGCAGGTGTCTGAGATGGTCTGCACTTGGCTGTGCTGGGGGATGGTCTGTATGTCAAGTTGTTCTGATTGATCAATAAATAAAACCTGATTGGCTGTGGCTAGGCAGGAAGGATAGGCGGGACTAACAGAGAGGAGAAATAAAAGGACAGGAAGGCAGAAAGAGAGACTGCAGCCGCCGCCATGACCAGCAGCATGTGAAGTTACCGGGAAGCCACCAGCCACGTGGCAAGGTATAAATTTATGGAAATGGATTAATTTAAGATAAAAGAACAGTTAGCAAGAAGCCTGCCATGGCCATACAGTTTGTAAGCAATATAGGTCTCTGTGTTTACTTGGTTGGGTCTGAGCGGCTGTGGGACTGGCGGGTGACAGAGATTTGTCCTGACTGTGGGCAAGGCCGGAAAACTCTAGCAACAAATCACTACATACCTTAAAATGAATTATTATGCATTTAAGTAAATCCAATTTTATTGTGTAGCCATAAATCTTCAGTGAAACTTTTATCATTTAAAAATCAAATTGGATAGGGACTTCAAAAGACTAAAATAGAAAAAAAATTGTAAATAGGACGGGGAATTTTAAATAGAGTATTTCCCAATAGTCTGCCATCTACAGAACTGATTAAAATAAGTAACATTCACTGCCTTATTAGTTAGAGAATGTGCTCCATCATGGAGTTGATTTTATAATAATAAAAAATAACTTAGCTTATGATATAATTTAGATGTGTACACTCATCATAAAAATACATTTCTATCTTGGATTTCAAAGAAAATGTACAAAGGTTATAGTTAACCTAAGATTGTTTAAAATGAGATGTGTGATAAACCTATTACTTTGCACATTAAATCTTAAAAATGAATGTTTGCAAAGGTCTGACCTCATTGTGGTTTTCTCATAGCCGGGACAAATGTATTTACTATCTGATTTCTTCGATAAAATATATCCTTAACAAAATTGACCTATTATCTCCATCACGTGATAATCCATGGTCTATTAGTTTATTGGCAAGTTGATCTGCCTGGCTTTCTCACTTACTCCCACACCACTGATCTCAGTAGAAGAGTTTACTGTATGGCAATTTTAAAGGATTTACTTTTTAAAAAAAAAAGTCTTTCAAAGATTTAGAGCTTGTCATGTGTGCCTTTCCACACTTTTCTGGTCACAAGTCACTTTTAAAGCAACTGAGACTATTGAAAGCCAGTCTGATAGGAATGCCATGTTGGTGTAATCCTCAGGGGAAGTTATTCACACAGCACAGCCTAAGAACTGCCTGCCAGACAAGTGTCATAGATAAATATCCCCTAGAGGACTTTGAGAGGAAGGAAAGCCACTACATATCACAAGCAGACAAGCTCATTTTGCCTGACCACTTACAACACTTAACAATTTCCTGTGATTTATGAATGGGATAGATGATTTCATGACTAAAATTTTGCGTGTGTGTATTGTCAGCATACATATTTTATGCCCTTATATTTCTCCAGAATAACTTTTAAGGTTTTCTTCTTGTTCCAGAAAAGCACTTTGTCTTGAGGTATCAATTTCATCAGAACTCAGGGAAAGAAAAAAAATCAGTAAGGAATGGATCCATGATTGGCAGGGAAACGAAATAAAATATGTAATTCTATAAGATACTTGGGATTGGCTGGACCATCATGGGCTCAGTAGGATGGTGGATTACATGCAATAAGCAAAGACGTGAGTTTTGTTAGGCTGTGCCAAAATTTACACTGTGGCTCAAAACACGAAAGGTAATTTCAGCTCTAATGTCATCTCTCTTTTCTCACTCAGAGCCACTGGCATTGACAATAAAAATCCACGTATATTTCACATGGCAGAATGTCTATCAAAATAACTTTTCAAGATGAAGTGTGGAATGGACAATGTATGCTTTGAAACTCATATGTCTCTGAATGAAGGTCGTCATCTACAAAATATTTGTGTAAGAGCCCACTCATTCTCTAACCAGAACATGAGGGGAATAAACTACACACCATAAAAACCATTCTCCTCGTATCTTACCATACTGATTATTTAAAATTTTGCAGCAAACTTACCATTTTTTTTTTTCATTTTCCTCCGATGTATTTGGCTAGCCATCTTAATTGGAGTATGAAGAACATGATTGAATGTTTCTTTTCTAAATCAGGGCTTCCTCTGACCATCAATTAGCATACGGTAGGAAGACAGGCATGCCTTAAAGGACTATTAAGAGGTGAGACCTCCTTGTCTGGTTCTGAATGGTGCCAGATGGCTTTCTAATTACTTACACTGCTGCATCTGGACTCGACTTGATCCTCGCTATCGTCTTTGCAGAATTGCTGTTAATAGTTTATACTCATTATTTTTCACATTTATCTGACCTACTGTCTTTTAGTATCACAAAATGTAATATCAAAAGAGATTGCAGTTTGTAATTTAATTATTGTCATGAATACAGGATTTTACCTTTTCTATCATATAAGGACCAATCTGTTAGATAAATATACAGACATATATGTGTATGCTTGAATGTGTTTGCTTTGTAACTTTATTAAGAACTTCAAAATTCTATGTTGCAATGTATTAATATTGCAATCTTAGACATTAAAGCATTTTCTGCATATATTTATGCATTCTCACTCTAGTTTGTAGTCAATATTAAAAAAACATGCCTATAGAATAGATATTTCACATATACATATATACATATGTATGTCTGTATTCATAGTTATCACATATACACATAGTATACTTTTCAAAACACTGCCCTTGAAATATAAAAATCAATAAATTATTTTATGACATACTAATTTTGTGTCCATATGTCTTAAGAAAATAATAAAAATATTCTGAGTATACAAAACACAATAGAATATATTCCCTAACTATAATAACTATCTAAAAGAATTTATGTCTTATAAAATTGGTTTTATAAAATGTCATGTGATGAATTAGTAACAGTAGAAGATATGATACTTTTATACATGCTCAATTTCACACTAACAAATGCAAACATAAACACAAAAGTCTTCTAATACCTAATCAATGGTAGCTGAGTTCAAATAACATTCTGAACTTGTATTCCTAGTTATCACATATATACATATTATACTTTTCAAAACACTGAATGGGAAATTTTCTGCTACACATCAAGACACAAAAATTCCAGGATATAGCTAAAACAAAACAAAAAATCCTGAATAATAAAAGAACTTCAAGATATATCATCTGACCTGACATTGTACTACAGAGTCATAATAATAAAACCATATAATCTTGGTACAAAAACAGCCATGCTGATCAGTGGAATTGGATTGAGGATCCAGACATAAATCCATATAGCTATGGATGCTTGAATTTTTATAAAGAAGCCAGAAATATACACTGGAAAAAGACAGCATCTTCAACAAATGGTGCTGGTTAAACCAGATGGCTGCATGTAGAAACAGGCAAATAAATCCATACTTATCACCCTGCATAGAACTCAACTCCAAATGGATCAATAAAACAACTCAATATAAGTCCAGATGTAGGAGAAAGTGAGGAATAGTCATGAACTCATTGCCACTAGAGAGACTTTCTGATCAAAACACTACAGCACAGGTACTAAGAATAACAATTAATAAATGGCCCCTTACGAAGTTAAAAAGCTTCTGAAAGGAAAATACTGTTATTCAGACAAAGTGGTAGACTATAGAATGGGAAAGGATTTTTACCAAATACATCTCTGACAGAGGGCTGATGCCTAAATTACATAAAGAACTCAGAAAGCTATACATCAAGAAAATAAATAGTACAATTTTTTAAAAAAGATACAGATCTAAAATGAAAACTCTCAAAAAGGAAACTTAAACAGCTTAGGAGCACTTGGCTGATATATAAAATTAAATTAATTATAAAATAAAAATACTTATTTAAAAAAAATGTTCAACATCCTTAGTCATCCAGGAAATGCAAAATCAAAACCTCTTTGAGATTCCACCTTACAACTATCAGAATGGCCAAGATAAAACAAAACAAAACAAAAACAAAAACAAATGACAGCTCATGCAGGTGATGATGTGGAGTAAATAGAAAAATCATCCATTGATGGTGGAAGTACTAACTTGTTTAGCTACAGTGGGAATCATTATGGTAGCTCTTAAGGAAGCTGAGAATAGATCTACCTCAAGAACCATCTATACCACTATTGAGAATATATTAAAAGGACTCTATGTCCTACTTCAGTGATATTTTCTCAATCATTTCCACTGATGCACTGATTATAATAGCCAGAAATCAGAAACATATTAGATGTCCATCAATGGATGAACGGATAAAGAAAATGTGGTAGATTTATAATTGGAATATACTCAGCTGTAATTAAATCAGGAAATTTTCAGGAAAATAGATGGAAAAAGAAAAATCATCCTGAGTGAGGTCATCCAGATACTTTTTTTGACAAATATGGTATATATTCACTTATATGTTCATGTTATCTATTAAATCTTAAGTAAGCAGGCAATAATCCTTATAACCACAGAAGTCAGATGTTAGAAGTAAATGACTTGGGAAAGGATTGGATCCTACTAGGAAGGGAAAAAGAATAGATAGTTCTGGATGGTTTGGCAGGGAGGGCTGGAATAGGAGCATCAAAAGGTGAGGGGTGTTGTAGATCATTATTTTAAGTAGGCAAAGGTGTGTTACATTTGTTTTTGGTGTGGAATATTACTTAATTGTGTAAAGGTGTGTTACGTTTGTTTCTTATGCCTTTGCTAACAATGTAAAAATGTGTTACATTTGTTTATACTGTATTTGTTTAATTATGTAAAGATGTTTTGCTTTTGTTTCACCTTGCCTGCCTAAAGCACCTGATAGATCTAATAAAAAGCTGAACAGCCAAGAGCTGGGCAATAGAGGGATAGGTGAGGCTGGTGAGAGAATAAGTAGAAGCAGAAATCTAGGCTTAAGAGAGAAGAGAAAAAGAAGAAAGAATGATGAAGAAAGAGAAGGACATGCCTGGGGCCAGAAGCCAGGCAGCTGAAAGCTAGCCAGACATGGAGGAAGCAGGAAAGCAAGACATTTAGTGTAGCTTGAGTTTTTCGCCTTGCCCACAGTCAGGACAAATCTTTGTCACCCGCCAGTCCCACAGCCGCTCAGACCCAACCAAGTAAACACAGAGACTTAATTTGCTTACAAACTGCATGGCCGTGGCAGGCTTCCTGCTAACTGTCCTTATCTTGCTAACTGTGCTTTTATCTTAAATTGGTCCATTTCCATACATCTATACCTTGCCATGTGGCTGGTGGCTTACTGGCGTCTTCACATGCTGCTGGTCATGGCGGCGGCTGCAGTGTCTCTGGTCATGGCGGCGGCTGCAGTCTCTCTTTCTGCCTTCCTGTCCTTTTATTTCTCCTCTCTGTTAGTCCCGCCTATCTTTCCTGCCTAGCCACGGCCGATCAGGTTTTATTTATTAACCAATCAGAGCAACTTGACATACAGACCATCCCCCAGCACAGCCAAGTGCAGACCATCTCAAACACCTGCACTCAGGCCCATGGTCCTAATCATCCTCTATACGGACCTGCTGGGTAACGCCACAAAAAACCCAAGAAGGGCTCCCACAGGACATACAGAACATCCCACAGCAATATAGTAAGAAAGAAAGGTTAAAAATCCCTGAGGCAAAATGTAGATGAAGAGAAACATGTTAATTTAAGCTAATAGAGCTAGCCAGAAACAAGCCTAAGCTAGGCCAAAAACTGATTCAAAACTAATGATGTTTCCATGTCATGATTTGGGAGCTGGTTGGAGGTCCAAAAGAAAAAGCCTGATATAGAGGGAAATGGAAGAAGGTATTAGGGAGCAAATACAAGGAAAGCCAGCTAAAACTAATGGTTGTTTGTGAGATGGTATAGAACGTCATAAAATATATGCACATATGAAAGTGACCTGTGCAAAATGATCAAATAACAAGCAGGAGAACTTCCAGTTCTACATCTCTCATCACCAAATGAAGACTCCTCCAGTCCAGAGGATGAGCTACATCCAATTAATTCATTAGCCAAATAAGACCAATGATATTCCCTAAATAATCATGAGTATTGCCAAGGTTGATGGTTGCTCTCTACAAACTGATGTTAAGGTCCTGTTGCTGAAGACAATGCTCACAGAATTCACTGAACATGGAGAAATAGGCTGGTGTCTACCTAGAACCTTCAACCTTTTGGACAACTAACTGTTCCTGGTACTGGAAAGTACTCTGCATACTGCCAAAAGAGAAGGTAAACTTTAGCAGAGCTACAAACCCTTCAGTCTACAATGATGACCTGCCTGCAACATGTGAGAGGACAATGATGGCACTAAGCTTGTAACACAAATGAACTAATGTCTGATTGAATTGAAAAACAACTCCATGAGATGGAGCTCATCCCTGACACTACTTGGGTGTCCAAGAATCTGATACTAGATAAATAAGGGACCTACGTATGGGGAAACCAAATACTACTGTTGTACTAAAGGGATATAGAAACAAAATGACTGACTCTTAGACATTCTGGTGCACTCATAGTTCTATATATTGATCAGCTATCAGCAGAGAGGCTACCTCCTGCAGCATATAGCAATAAATAGAGACCCACAGCTGGACAAAGTGCAGAGAGTGAGGGACCTCTAACACTGTCTTAAGTGGGATGTTTTCATCAGTTCCTCTCCTTGTCCCACACCTCACAGCTCAGACAACCACGTGGAAGAGGAGACAAAAAGATTTTAAGAGCCAGTATGGATAGAGAACACCAAGGAAATAAGGCCTTTTATGCACACTAGGATCAATGCACATATGAACTCACGGAACTATGAACTCACATATGAACTCACAGCACGCATAGGGCCTGTTCATGTCTGGACCAGATAGGGCTGCAGTGCTAACAGTGGAAGTGGAAATTCCCCAGCTTTAACCCAGAAACCATGTCAAGTTGAAAACTATTTGCAAATGAAACACTGTTTGCCCCAGAAGAGTTTCACTGGGTATATAAACCAGCCTTAAGGGGAGGCCTCATGCCCACCAGTAAATGGCCCACCAGTAAATACCAGTAAATTCATCACAAGATGAATTCAATGGTATTTTGGAAATTTTTGTCTCATAATACTTTGGATTTTTTTGTGTTTTTGTTTGTTACCCTGCAGTTATTTTGTTTATATATTATTATTTCTGATTTTATGTTTTTAGAATTTCTTTGCATTCCAATGTGTGTATCTCTACTTCTATGCATTTCTCATGTTTTTTCTTTGCCTCTTTATTTTTCTGTTCATTTATTTATTTTGTTCTTCTCAAGTTTGTTTGTTTTTATTTTATCTCATTTTATTATTTATATATATTTTTTAGGGAGGATAAGGTGGGATGTTGGGGCAGAGCAACCATAATCGGAATATATTCTATGAAAAACATTTTTTCAACTAAAATGCAAAATGAATTAAAAGTAACATTGTGTTTATAGCAAAAAATAACAAGAAAAAAACAGAACAAACTAAAAATAAAAACAATGAACAAACAAACAAACAAACAAACAAACAAAAAACAATGACAATAATCCTGGGAAAGAGTTGGAAACCTTGTGGCCTGATCAACATGAGTGCTTTTCCAATGGGTCTTCACCAGGGAAGACCTGTGGAAATGGTCCCTCATTTGGCAAGAGAACCAGTGGATCCTGGGACAGCACAAAATACTACTGGGACCGAGTAGCCTGAATGCTCTCCTCTTTCATAAATTTGATGATTCCTTAGGCAGTTTTTAGTTTCACGTTGTCAGTCAGATATAGGACAGATGTAATCATTCCCAGAACCACCACCCCCCTCCCCCTTTTCCCCCAGGATTTCCTCCTAAAATTCGTTGGGAACTAATGCTTCTCAGATTTCTTATACGGAGGCTTAGGCATGTAGGACCCTTTTCTAAGAGAAGGGAACAGTTAGAGAAACACAACCTACTGTATACAAGCAGTTTACAGCAAATCACCATTTCTGTAAATATGCTTTGTTAATTGAACAATATTGATGTTCTTGAGAATGTGTGCCTATTTTATCATCTTTTAGGTTTGTAAGGACAGGATGTGCCTGGTTCAATATTTAGCCAGGCTAAAAAAAATGCTGAGTGTTTGTTGGTTTTTTTCTTTTGTGTGTGTGTGTGTGTGTGTGTGTGTGTGTGTGTGTGTGTGAGTGTGTGTTTAAGTTGTTTTGATGTAAAAGTTGGGAAAACACATTCCCCCCCCAGAGGTAAATCCAAAGGGTGGGAAAAACATGCTTGTTTTTGAAAAATAAAGATGACTCCAGCTATTCCAGCTGACTACTTATGTGAAACTCATCTCGTGGGTGGACAACTCTTCTCTCCCGACGCCCATTCCCCATCTCAGGACCTGAACCCCTCTGCAGCAGAAAAGAAGAACCCTTACACAGTGCTAATGGGAATACAAACTGATGGGGGTAATAGTTGAAAATCAATATCTTGGTTGCTATACCGCTCAAAAGTATCTATACCACAAAGGTACTTGGAAATGTATGCTTATTGCTGCACTGTTCGTAAGAGCCAATAAATAGATGGAACAGTTTAAAGTTCATCATCAACTGAATAGATAACAAACCTGTGTAAATACATGTTTGTGTTTATTGGGCTTAACCAAAAGGTAACAATGTCCTTTGTAGGAAATACAACCCTTTTTGTCTAAATCTCGAAATTTTGTATATTTATCATTTTTGTTGTTTCTTTTCTAGGATATTTATTTGAATGTACCATAAGTACCATAAGTGTTGATACTTTTCCATGATTAACAATATTTGTATTCCCCATATCATTAACTTAATCACAGTCCTTTTTCCACTAATTGATCCTTTACCCACTCTTTATCCAAAAGGAATGCTGGGATAGGGAGAGTTATTCTCCCTCATGAAGTGTAAAGCAGTTGTGTAGATGGAAATTTCTCTGTCCCACCTAGCCCCACAATCCAGATGAATCTCTCCTACCTCTAGTCCTACAACCGCTTATAAAATAATTACTCAGAGGCTTATATTAATTACCAACTGTTGGGCCTATTGCTCAGGCTTATAAATAATTAGCTCTTACGCATAATTAACCCATAATTCTGGTCTATGTTTAGCCATGTGGCTTGGTAGCTTTTCTCAGTTCAGCATTCTCATCTCACTTCTTTTGCATCTGGCTCAGGACTCCATATCTGCCTTTGCTCCTTCCAGTCTTCTCCTACTCTGGTTACCTTGTCTACACTTTATGCTTGGCTACTGGCCAATCAGCATTTTATTAAACCAATAGAGTGACAAATCTTTACAGTGTACAAGAACATTATCTTACAGCACAATTGTTTGTCCAGTACCAAATTGTCACCCCTAAAAACATATTTGTTTGTTTGTTTGTTAGTTTGTTAGTTTGTTTGAGACAGGGTTTCTCTGTGTAGTTTTGGTGCCTGTCCTGGATGTCTCTGTGTAGACCAGGCTGGCCTCAAACTCACAGAGATTCACCCGGCTCTGCCTCCCAAGTGCTGGAATTAAAGGCATGCCCACCACTGCCTGACCTAAAAGTATATTTATAAGAAAAATTATACATATTGAGAAAGTTATATATATATATTTAGTGATATATATGTATATACATATACATACAAATATATGTATGTGACAACAATTAATGAAACAAAGGCCTTGAATTTCTAAAAACATTAAGGAGCGTTACATGGGAGGGTTTTGGATGAAAAGGAAAGGAAAAATATGTAACTGTATTATAATCTTAAAAATAAAATAAGTCAAAAATTATAGCATTTTGGACTGACTTTCTATTTACCTTTACCATACATGACTCAATAATCTATGCCTGCTATTTTTTATTCTATGATTTCCTAATAAGACATCCAGGAATCCTTTCCATTTAAGCTCCAAAATATTTTTTCAGACTTACCTCTCTCACTAGTTCTACTTGGGTAATCACTGTTCCTGCCATCATCACTGTGGCAGAGTGTGGTGATATCTTAATTGTGCTGAAATGTGATTTTATTTGTATATTAATAAATAAAGTTTGCCTGGAGATCAGAGGTCATAGTGAGCCAGGGATAGCACTCAGGTGGTGGTAGCCCATGCCCTCAATCCGATCATGTGGCAGGCAGAGTGTCTATGTGGTCAAGGACACAGCCAAGTGTGGTGACCTGAATCTTTAATCCCAGTACCAACCATAGAGACAAGGAGGTTTGTATAGACAGGCAGTGATGAGGTAGTCATGTGGCTGGACTTAGAGCCAATGAGAAGGCAGAACAGGAAATCAATAAAAAGACAAGTCACACAGGGAGAAACTCTCTCTCGCTCTCTCAGGGGAAGGACAGCAGTGAGTGGTAAGCTAAAGTTATTCTTGGCTCTGCACTAGTGCTCTAATCTCTTGGGCTTTTAATTCTATATTTGGCTCTGTGTTTCTTATTTAATAAAACAGTTTAGAATTTTGTCTATAGAAGAGACCTCAGAATAGAATGTATAACCTGCATAAAACAGTCTCTCTGCAGCTAACAAAGCCACACTTTCAAAGCTTAAATAAATAAATAAATAAATAAATAAATAATAAATAAATAAATAGCCACACTGTTCTTATGCAAGTCTCCTGTTGACTTGAAGAGTAAAAATCAGAATCTTGACCTGACTCATAAAGGCTGAGAGGAGTTGAGTTACATCTTCCTTTCCAGCATGTACTCTTACGGTTTCCAAATTAGTACCATGTGGGGTTTTATTCTTTTTTCTGAGTTTGTGGTAGCCCTGGGTGAGCTAGATTTTCCTCAGTTTTATATATTCTGAAGCAACTCTTCCTCTCAGCAACCTATGCTAAGTGAACATGTGAAATATGTCTTTAGATCACTCTCATTCCAATTTGTATTTATAGAATTCCTATCCTGTTTGTTTATATGATTCTCTATTGTCTTATCCTATTAAGAACGAAGCTCCATGAACTTGACTTCATTTTGTTCTTCCCTGTGCAAAGAACTTTCAGAAAGTTCATCAGTTTCCAGGTGGACACTCAGCAAACCACATTATTATACAATATAAAATAATTTGCAAATTAGGATAATTTGTGAAATAAAAGAAGCTGAAAGAATAATTTGAGTTATTGTTTTGATAAATTATCATCTTAGGATGGAAGTAGCTCTAATAATCTAGAAGTTATTTTCAATGTATTTGAGAATATTTTGTGTTCTGGTTTGCTTCTTAATGATGTGGAAAGACATTTTGGAAAAAACAATGTAGAGGGAATATATTGTATTTGGTTTACTCATTACAATCATAGTCCATCATAAAGGGAAGTCAGAGGAGGGACTTAAGCAGGAACCTGGAGGCAGGGAATAAAGCAGAGTCTATGGAGGAACACTGCTCACTGGCTTGCTCTTCATGGCATCTTCAACTTGCTTTCTTATAAAATCCAGGACAATTTGAAAAGGGGGGCACTGCCCACAGTGCTCTCCCATATTAATCATAAATCAAGAAAATGCCCCCAAGCCAGGTGGTGGTAGCATATGGCTTTAATCCCAGGACTTGGGAGGCAGAGTCAGCCTAGTCTGCAGAGTGACATCCAGGACAGGCACCAAAACTACACAGAGAAACCCTGTCTCAAAAAATAAAAAAACAAAACAAACAAGCAAACAAACAAAAAACAAAAAAATAAGAAAGAAAACATCCTCAAGACTTGCTTACAGTCTAATCTGATATTATTATTTTCTAAATTGAGGTTTTCTCTTCTTTAGATGAGTTTAGCTTGTGCCAACTGGACAAAATAATAACAAGCCACCTTGGTAATAATAAAGATGACATAATAAAAAAAAACTCCTCAACAAAAATATCTTCAATGTCATCTTGGAAACATTTGGAAATGGTCTATGTAAGATCAATTTATAAAGAAAAAACATCAAAATCTAATTACTTGACAAAAAGTCAAAATAATTTTCAAATTAAAAATGTTGAGTAGATTTAAAAGATTGAAATATTGATGAAGAATATATTAACATATAGGAATAATACAAATGAAATGTCATTGTGTTCAATAAACACAAGTAGATAATGTCCTGGAATAAAATAATAATCTTTTTCTAACCTGCAAGAAATATATGATCATACAAAAATGTAGTCCTATAGGACCAAAGTTTCCTCTAAAGACTATTTTACATTATTCTCATTTCTGATTTTCTTTCATAACACTTGCATGGGCATGGACAGCTTTCATTTTAAATCTGTGCTGACCAAGCAAAGTTAGGAGTGTTTCCTTTCCATATTCAGCCTGTCAGTTGTAGTGTATGGGATGATTTTGCAGATTTAATAGTCTAGTACCTGTGAGGCTTACATGTCCTACTGTAAATTAATATACTGGCACCAGGCTTGTAGGCCTATTTAATGCAAATCCACTCCAGTGGGATGAATTTGCTCTCTTGTGCTAACAAAATTAGTTTTCTAAGCCAGAGGGCAAGATCCAGAAGTTTGGCAGACACACCGAAGGATGAATGCTACCGTGTGAGATTTTAGTGAGAAAACCTGAAGGTCTTTGCCTTTGGGGCACACAAAACAATGACTTTGGGTGAATATACTTGAGAAGGACCTTAGTTTTGTTACTAGTTTTACCACAGTTAAAATGGAAAATGAGACTACTTTTCATTGAAGTGTGAAGAATCCCTTGTTAAGAGTTTTCTACATTTTAATGCATTCTGGTTTCTTTTTAATTTCTCAATTTTGTTTTGACAATTTCAAACATATATGCAGTGCATTCTGATTACTGCTGTACTCAATCTCTTATGTCTATCCCATACTTATTACTCTTCCCTAAAAAGTCCTTCCCCATATCTGTGTCTTTTGAGGGAAGAGGTTTGGATAGTTTACTTATTTGTTTTTTATTTATTTTTTGAATCTACAAGTTTAGCCATAGCCATCCTTGTGACCATGAGGTTGGAACTATCCTTTGGTTCTTTGTCAACTCATTAGTTGACAATCAGTTGAAGATAATGGCTAATTCTTTTCATTTACAAAGTTCATAGAACAGCATGAGAAAGAGATTTTAGTTATTTAGTTATTAACTTATTCAATAAAAGTTGTTTATTTAACAAAAGACACAAGTGCCACACACATAGAGTTTATGTTTTGGTTACATTGATACATATTAAGCTAATTACCCTAAATTTTAATGAAAAATTTAAGTGGTAGAGAAAAGAAGTAGTGAGTAGATTATGAACATTCTAGACTTTAAACACTAATTTCTGAGCTTTTGAAACAGATGAGCATAATATAGTTTAAAAGTCAGAAAAATACATCAAACATTGTTTAGAGGGATAACACATCAAAGACTGTAAAAACCATAAATAGTAGATGTTACAGACAAGTGAATTAGATTCTCAAATTACCCTTTCCAAATGTTTTCAACATGGAAACCTGAGTGCTGCAGGTTATCTTTCTGTATGCTGTAAATATGTGCTGCTCTGATTGGCTGATAAATAAAGCTGTTTGGCCTATGGCAAGGCAGCTTAGAGCCAGGTGGGAAATCCAGGAGAGAAACAAGAAGAAGAAAGGCAGAGGCAGAGGAGATGCCATCCCACCATCCAGGGAGCAGCATGTAATGGCACACAGGTAAAGCCATAGAACATGTGGTGACATATAGATTAATAGAAATGGGCTGAGTTTAGTTATAAACTAAAGAAAATTGAGCTATAGGCCATGGCCATGCAATTTGTAATTGATACAAGCCTCTGTATGTTTACTTGGGTCTGAGCAGTTGCAGGACCAGGAGGGACACAGGAAAACTTCCAGTTACATTTGGCATCCAACTTGGGGCTGGAGTTTCCATCTAAAACTTGAGAGAACTTTAAAAAAGATTCTAAAACAGAGCTAAAAATAGCTTCCTAGTGTGTCTCTCAGGCCAGCTGCAGCCTGCAGGCTTGAGCTACAGTATGGCTCTAGGGTGCTAGAATGGTTGATCTGCAGTGAGCACACAAGCCTCTGAGCCAACCTGCTGCTGCAGCTGCTGCTGCTGCAGAGGCTGCAGGCAGAAGCTGCAGGGAGTACGGGGTCTTTTTGTCATGTGGGCACCACTTATTATGATCAAACCACATGAGTCTATTAAGTAGATATCAGAATTTATTAAGATATAAATTGAGGGAATACACTCAAAATTACAGAACAGAGTAGACAGCAGAAGACGTCCTCTGATCTGACCAGGAATGAATCCACCTTGCAGGCAGAAACAGGGAGAAGAGGGCTTGTGACCCTTCTCCATTTCCTTATAAGAGGTTATTTACAATGGCAGGAAGCACCTCCTCCTTTGGGCCATATAGCCCAAGGTCATGGGCAGAGCAAATACCAATACAGTTGAGGTAGGCAAAATAACTAATTATCATCAAAGATGCCCTTCAATAACATCTTGAATCTGAGTACTCTACAAAAAGGGTCTCTGAGATGGTAAACATCTTGAAGTGATGAAATTATTCTGAATAATTGAGATGGATCAGTATTGTCATGAATCCTTACATTAAGGAAGAAAAGGGGTCCAGGTAGAAAGAACATACAACCAGGGAATCTGAGACTGAATTACTCAATCGGAACAAGAATCCAGCAATCTGAAAAGGCAAGAAAACTTGTTTCCCAAGGGACAAATGTTATAAATAGCTCTGTTTCTGAATATTTTTACATCTAAAATGGTAATTTAATAAAATTGTGTTACTTGAAGTCACTAGATCTGTGGTAATTCATTATAACCCTAGGGAGAAACAGATACTGATGGCATGTGACTTAATGTATTATCTGTATTGTTTAAGGTGGGATGATATTAATTAAATAACAGAGTTAGTCCAGGCATTAATGATACTCTCTAGGGAATAGGAGCATGTTTCTAACTGTCTAATTTCAAGCTTTATGTATGTATATATGTATGTATGTATGTATGCATATATGTATGTATATGTATATCACATAATTTACTTGTTTACATTTTTAATATACAAAAGTGGAAGTTTGTAAAATGGAAAATGTTCTCTTGTTTAAGGCACCTCTATAGGTTTATCTCAGAGTTGGTGAATATTTTAATGCATTTTATATCTTTTGTCATATCTGTGATATGGGCTCTGTGTATAGAAAAGAGTAGGACCAAAAGAGTACATATTGTTAATAACCTTTTTGTACACTGTGAAGATGTGTCTATGGTGGTATTTTATTTGTACTGAAATGTGATTTTCATTATATGTTAATAAATAAAGTTGCCCGGGGGTCAGAGCTATTAGAGCCATAGAAACAGCATGGCGGTGGTAGCGCACGCCTTTAATCCCATAGTTCTCTGTGTGTTCAGGGATACAGCCAGCATTGGAGACATACGCTTTTAAGACCTGGAGGGCTGTACTTACAGGCAGTGATGAGGCAGTCATGTGTTTGGGTTTACAACCAATGAGAAGGCAGAACAGAAAGACTATATTAAAGACAAACACACAGGAAGTAGCTCTCTTTCGGAGAGGTAGGAGCACCGCAGGAGTAAGGGAAAGGTTTTAGCTCTGAGCTCTGGCCTCTTGGCTTTCTCTTTTACATTGTTTCTGTGTTTCTTATTTAATAAGACGGTTGGTTACATCTACATGTGTCCCACATTTTTATTTAATAAAGAGCTGAACCACCAATAGCTAGGAAGGATTTCCAGGCACAGAAGATGCTGGGAAGAAGGGATGAGTCATGCATTTCATCATTTTTAATGAGTATAACAGAATATTATTTATGTTTCTAAATCAAACTACTACCCTAAAATAACTATAATTATAGTATATAATAAATGCATATTTTGACATTATTTACTTATTACTTAAAATAGTGTAACATCTAGGTTTACCCATGAAACATATATGTTTCATTTAATTTGAAATTATTATTTGTAATATGATATGCAAAATGTCCACCAATAAAATGTCTCTAACAGACAGTGCTTTATTGATGTCATTTATATCCCTGTGCTTACATTAAATCTCTCCAATGCTATGCACCAATTATTAGGCGTTATATTTAGACAGGCTCCCATGATGCATCAGTGGAGGTCATTTTTTAGAACCAAAAAGCAGAGATAAATCCAGAGGATGCATATGAATGAATGCTGAAATTTCAATATTTAGTCTGAAGAAATAAGAGTTGGGACAGGACATTTTGACATACTTCTGAATGCTGTGCTGTGGATGGTCTAATAATTCCCCCAGCTCCATTAGACTGCCTTTCTCCAATCTACAGTCCGTGCTTTCACAGCTATGCTATGAGAGGAGAGCTTCGTATGTCAGCATCACCTCCTGTTTCTCTGACAGGTATCTAAAATGAACCATTTTTAAGAGTGAAAAGAACTCAACCATAGTTATATGACTGATATGAACTTGGTACCAAGTAGACATTATATGAGTCACAAAATGAATGTCTGAAGGTATGATAAAGAGTGCATCTGTAGCAGTCACCATGACACCATGATATTCCTCATCGCTCTGAAAATGCATAATATATAAAAACAAGAGGGGCTATGTTTACATTTTGCTGTCTATGCAAATGTGAGTATGTATTTAATGCTGAAAATGATAATCTACTCTCCTGGATTAATTCTGATCTCTTTTTAGCAAAGACAGAAGAAAAAGTTCACTCTTTAAAATTTGAAGGCTAAAGAGGAATGGCAGACCGATGGTACTTAAAATATCCATGCCTGGTGGGGAAGCAGAAAGTTGCAACTAATGATGGGATTTCCTCCATCGAGCTATTCTACCACATGGAATTTTGGACAGACTCAGATGTTGGTTATTGAAACCCTCTCGGGGAAATCTCACTGACTGCTCTTTCCGACAAGACAGCCCTCACTTTGAGGATAACCAGAACCATGCCTCACCCAGAAAATTTCATCAATTTCATAATGACCATAACAGAATAATATTATGCCTTTCTAATGCAAACTACCTCTCTAAAATAACTATAATCATAAGTAGTTTATAATAAATACATGTTCATATTTCGCAGACAATTGAATTTTCCTTGTAACAAAATGTCCATGCCAAAATCTGTTGATTTAAGGTCAATAAAATTATAATTTTAAAGCAACTGCCAAAGATTTCAGGGTTCATCATTACCTAATCTTTATTAATGTCTTTGAAACTGGCAGGAACCACAGAAGACAACTGTGCAATGCAGATATGAAGACAACTCTAGAGTAGCCCAGCATCACGGGTTTATAATAGGCAATAAATATGATTCATTAAACAAACTCTCCTAATACTACAGCTGGAACACAGTGATTTTAGAGCCCTTCACATTGTAGGAATTTATAATTATTACTTACTGTTAAGAATAGAGAAAAATCATTGTAAAAGAGTTTCTAAACTCCAGCACACTGGGCTGCATAAAACTGATAATGAGTTGAAATTTTTGACTGTCAGCAATGAGTTCTCCAAAACGGCATACAACCCATTTGAATATAAAACGGTAATAAAACAATCAAGTATTTTTACTCAGAAGGAAGTCATTATTTTAATGTGTGGAAAATGTTTCCAGAACTAATATAAACTTTTTAAAACATGTTTAAACTTGAAGTGTATGGTGCCTTAACTTAAGCATTTAAACACATGAAAATTGTGCTAATTATTTCTTAATGCAGAAAAATGGAAATGTGTTATAAAAACTCATGAAGCCAAATACTTTTATTTATAGTGAGCATATTATTTTCTAATAAAGAAATAAAATGAAATAATTTGAAGAACTAATACTACACAGTTGAAATTGTTACTACACACTTTAAAAGTCTTCTTCATACAAGGCCACTGGAAAACCCATTAAAGGAAATGAGTAACATTTACTCAATATATTTTGAAATTGAATTATTATTTCCCAATTTTGATATAGACACCTAAAACTGCCAAGGGAAATAAAGTTTCTTTTCATTTTTTAATGTAATAAATCACCATTCTCTGTTGTTGTTGTTTGTTTGAGAACTATGGCTAAGCTCACTGATTCTTTATCATCTGGTTAGCTATGTGGCCAAGGTTTGGTTAAACAGGTTTACTCCATTTTTGTAGTTATACTAGTTATTTCAAAACTGGCCAGTCAAAATCCACATGTGAAACCCAGACTAATGAATATTAGTGGCTTTCTGTGAGTTCCAATGTTGTAATAAAGCAAAGTATAAATAGGATCTTTCATTCCTTCCCATGTGAATGTTATCATTTCTTGACAACAGTTCTGATTTCAAGCCTCCATTATATTGCCTTTCTCCTCTTGTTCAACAATGAACATTTAATATTACATGCTTTACTTGACACAAAGATCTCAGGAGTGGGTGGAAAAACCAGCATAGAGTCATTAACCTGAGCTTGTTCTCATGTTCCAAGTCATGACAGCCTATATCAGATGCTTGACAGCTGAATAACCAGGTTAGACAGTGTTCCTTGTGATAAGTGGCTGACACTTTCTACTTGGTAATTGCTTGGAATTGAAAGCTTTGTCCACATATTACTTATCTGAGAACTTAATTCACAGTACTGTTTTAAGAACAGTTGATCACTTGGGAAGTGACTGGATCAACAAGAAGACTCCCTGTTCAATAACTGAGTCATCTTCTCACAGATGGATGATGGATAGTTAGGTCACCAATGGAGTAGCTTTGTTTAAAAAAAGTGATTCTCTCTGGATTGACTGAAACAACAGTGATTAAAAGTTTGGTATTTGAAATGAAACACTTAGATCTTGTATCCAAGTCTCTGAAGCAGTAATGTGAAAAAATGGGGAAAAATTGCCTTTCATAAAAATTATGCACCCCCCATATATCTCCTTATAACAACAGAAAACAAAATTTGGGTTTACTTCACTAGAAATATCTTTATGCCACATAATTACAACTTTTGAATACTTTGTCATATCATTCATATTGGAGAATTTTTGCATATGATGGTTTAAATATATTCACACCCCTCCTACCACAACTCTACCCCAACCCATCATGCTTTTCTAAGTACACAACTTTGCGTCATCTTTTTCCATTTGATGACCAATTTTGGTTGCCCAAATATTATTGGCAACATGCCCAACCATTGGAGTTTGGCTACACTCTTAGAGAAAACTGACTCTCTCTTTCCCTAAAGCTGACAAATGTTAATAGCTCATTAGCTAGTAGTGCAACGTACCCATGCAGTGGCAAGCACTATGAGTTCCTAGGGACAGTAGGAACTGTGTCCAGAAGACATCGATTCCTTATCTTCCACAACTTTTTCCTTTATTCCTCATGCCTCTCCTTTATCTTCCATCGTGCCTGAGTCTTAAAGACAAAATATATGGTACATATGTTTCATGTAAACTGGGAGTTCATTAGCTGCAGGTATCTCGGTCAATCACTGCATCAAATAACATACCTTCTCCGATGAGGCCTGAGAGATGTTTTATTTTATAGATAGAAATAAGTCATTTTTAATGCTATTTCCATTTAGCAGAATAGTAGTGGATATTTTGCCCTAGGGCCTCTATTCTGTCGAGCCATAGCATTTGATGTGTAATGGTACAAGGTGCGGCTTTCATCTCAAAGGCCAGGCTTTGAATCCGGTGTCAAAGTAATTGGTCACTCCAGTGACATTTGTTCACTATTGCACACGCAAACACGTCTTGGCGGTCAATTCATTAGCTCCTGAGGTTCATAGCTAGGAATGTCTGACACTTGTTTTCTCCTCTGGTAGTATCCATAGCACCTTCTTGCTCTAAGAAAGCTACCCAGTATCAATAAAGTTGCAAGTCAGGTCCAGCTTGATTGCTTCATGTTCTGGGACTCAATTGCATAGTGTTATCAGAAGCAGTATATTATTGGCAAGCTCTGGAGTATAGCCAAGAGCTTTAATGGGTAGTACAGCAATGG
The DNA here is from genome assembly GCF_049852395.1 of Peromyscus maniculatus bairdii. Lineage (NCBI taxonomy): Eukaryota > Metazoa > Chordata > Mammalia > Rodentia > Cricetidae > Peromyscus > Peromyscus maniculatus. The sequence continues at coordinate 13,940,292 of NC_134871.1, forward strand.
CAGAACAATTATTCCCTGAAATAGAGATAGATGTTTAGCTGTCTTTCTTACTATTTCTCATCTTTTTAAATTTTCAGAACCATAAAAATCATTTGTTCCTCCCATCATTTTCATAATGGTGTTTATGCCCAGGGTTATTATTGTAAGCCTTACCTTTATATTTTAGTTTTATTTACCTGATATTTATTAAAATTAATAATACTGTAGTGCTTACAAACATAATACATAGACAAATTCCTTATTTATGCTTTTTACTCCTCACCATTGTACTCCTAAAAGTCCCAAAATACGATATAGTTAAGAAAGGCAAGCCTTATGCATTCACTCTATTCCTGAACTAACTCTTCTTAAATTTCCATCAAAATTCATACAGTTTATTCATTAAATTCTAAAAAGCCTTTTCCTATTTTTATGATTGACTGATAATCTATACTGACACAGAATCAAAGACCTGCAAAAATCTTACGAAGACATTCACAATTTGCTATGGATAGAAATCAAAGAGATGTTTCTAGACATGTACAAGAGTAGATTGGTACTGAAGATGCAGTATAATTATATTTCAACTCCAATGACTAAAAATGTTCTTAGAAAAGAACTTTAAGGTGTTTTGCACCTGTTGCTAACCTTGATAGAGAACTTTTTCTGCTCTTTAATAATGCTTTTAGACTTCATATGTGTATTATCAGAAGAAAATAAAATATATCATTATTAAATTTTAATAAAAATATTCTATTGTCTTTCACAGAAAACTCTCCAAAATATCCTTATGTGTATAAGAACACATGATATAACAGATACAAGTTTATTATAAGTATTAATAAAATATGTAAGTAATATATAATTTTGCATATGACTTTTCAAGAGTAAATTATATTCAATAATTAATTTGATTATAATTTTACAATAAGTTGTTATATGTATAACTCCTAGGTCATTATTAATAACCAGGTAGACTGACACAGAATCTTCATGAGATAATGGGTGGTGAGATGCCAGTGTTAGTTACCTAGTTACCATTAGTGGGCTGGCTATTTATTTATGTTACTAGATATGTTCATAAGCATAAAAAAAGTAATGGAAAGTACCAAAATATCAGAACTGTAGTAAAGAGTCAAAGAGGAAGAAACAGGTAAATAGTAGGAAGTTTTCTTATTTCTCATTTACTGTGTGAACTCCATATTATTCCCTAATTGCTGACAACTATCTGCCCAGTAGAATGAGCCTCTTGCTCTATCAGACTATGATTTTTGTCCTTTGAAAGTTTAGCAACTCATACTATCCAAAAAAAAAAAAAAACATAATCTACACTCAAAAAATATGCTGAATTGTGAAACAGAATTTTCCCATAGCAGTAAAAAAAATAAGGTTTTAAAATTGGAAAACAAAAACCACCTCATACACCATGAACAAGAAACAAGCCACTGAGCTCCAGTTCTGTTGTGTCTTAGTCACTGTTCTATTGCTGGGAAAAGACACCATGACCACAACAATTCTTAAAAAAGGAAAGTGTTTAATTTCAGCTTGCTTACAGTTTCAGAGATCTAGTCCATTATCCTTATGGTGGAGAGCATGGTGGCACACAGGCGGAGAGGAAACTGGAGAAGTAGCTGAAGAGTTCTACATCCAGATCTTCAGGCAATAGTAAGAGAGAGCTATTTGGCCTGGCGTAGGCTATTCAAGTCTCAAAGGCCAGCCCCTGTGACACACTTCCTCCTTGAGGGCAAACCCATCCCCTAATCCCTCCAAGAAGTGCTGATCCCTAATGATGAAGCATTCAAATAGATGAGCATCCTGGGGCCATTCTTACTTAAACCACCACACATCAGGGCAAGTGCAAACAATAGCTAGAATGTTAGACAAATTGTAACCAGATTTTGTCTGCTAGTCCATTCTGACTGCGTCCTCACAGTCCAGTGAACTATTCAGAGCTGAGGATTTGAAGTTTTCTTAAAGCAGAAACAAAGACAGCTTCCCTATGGATTCCATCCAGCAGTGTCAGCTTGGCTCAGAGCTTTTCTGGCAATTCGCTGTTAATTTCTAGAAACAAATGTCTAGTATTCAGATGACTGTGATGATTTTAATGGTTTGGCCTGCAGCGTGGAACAGCTCAGTGAGTGGGAGTAAGCACTTCTTAAATTCCCGCAAGAGTATTTCTGAAAACTGAGTTGAAAAACAAAACAAAACAAAACAATGACAGCAACAAGAAATTCAAAAAAAAAAAAAACCCAAAACATGTGACTATCAGGAATTTCGGAATAGTATTTCATATAAACCCCAAGATCCTCAAAAGAATATATAATTTACTTCAGAAGAAATGCCTTATAATATTGGAGAAAACAGTGGCACAATCAAGTTGTAAGTCCCCAGACTTAAAATGCACAGAGTTCTGATATTAATAACATCATAATTTTGATGCTTTGATATTATGGTATGGGTCAAAATGAAAGTATGTGGTTCCAATTAACTTAGGCTCTTGGCAAGCAGTGTTTTGAAATTATTAAGCTCTATCAAAAACTATTTTAGTCATTGATGCTCTTTCCTATACGTCCTACAAGAATATACCACAATTAGCAGTAAATACAATTGTACTGTTAGTAGTCACCAAATATGAAGATTGTGTCTCATTTATTTATATCATAGGTAAGAAAGTTAGCTTAAAGTCAAATTAAAGACTATTATTAATGTTACTGATAAAATACATGTTGAAAATGTTAAGGTAACTGAATTTCTTAGGTACAGTCCTCCAAATATATACTAGAACAGACATTTATGTAACTAAAAAGTAGGTATTGTCTCTGGTTAAAACAAGAAAGACAACAAATGACCATGGCAATTAGTAGATAAAGTATTTTGTGATATTCTTTTGTCTTTTAATAGTTCTTTAATAGACAATTACAGTTTGTGAAAAAAAATCATAGGATTTTAAAGCTATCTAGTTGATGGAAGTAAAGATACTTTGAGATTAGCATACTAGATACTTAGTGGCTTTTTATTTATTAAATAAAAAATATTCTACATTAAATGTTACAACTGTTTAAAATAAATTGTGTGTGTTTGGAATCAAATTATGCACAACTGAAATAACTTTTAGTTATAACTATGTATAAAGTGTCATTACCTTTACATAGCTTATAATTTACTTCTGCTCAAAATGCAATTCCCTATAAACTATTTTGATTATAAAAGATATAGGACTCTAGTCAGAAAATTTGAGCACTGTTATTTATTCCAAGTGTCTGTATCCTTGATTGACAAAGGCTTGATATGTGTATGTGATATATATATATATATATATATATATATATATATATATATATATTTCATTGTTCATATTTCATTGTTCATTTTCAGATAAACACAGTAGTGGCATATATATATGATGCACAGAAAATGACTCATGTGTACATTATACAGTGCTCCAAACAGGGCAATTATTATGTTCGTTATCTTAATCTACTACATTTTCTTGAGGGGAAAACCACATCAGTAACTCCTTTCTACATTTATATGGAAAAAGGAAACATTGTAAATTACTATGTTCAATTATTATCATAACAAGGAACACTTGTAATTTTTTTACTTGAAAATAACGCATATTCCATGATTTTCCTCCACATTTGTAAAATCTTATAAAACAGAAAGCAACTTTGACTATAACAACTGTGTGCTACTATATATTATTGAAAGCTTCACATTTTGCTTCCTGGATGTCATGGTTTAGACAAAGTCCATTTCATTAGCTGGAAGCTGTTGTGGATATTGATTGCTTTGTATGCTGTGAATGTGTTACTCTGATTTGGTTGATAAATAAAATGCTGATTGGCTAGTAGCCAGGCAGGAAGTATAGTATAGGTTGGACAAGCAGAGAGCAGAATTCTGGGAACAGGAAGGCAGAATGAGGAGACCCTGCCAGCTGCCGCCACCATGAGAAGTAAGATGAAAAGTACCGGTAAGGTACAAGCCACGTGGAAACTTACAGATTAATAGAAATGGGTTAATTTAAGATATCAGAAGTAGATATCAAGAAGCCTGAGCCTTTGGGCCAAACAGTTTAAATAATATAAGCATCTGTGTGTTTATTTGGGTCTGAGTGGTTGCAGGCCTGGGCAGGACTGAAGATAACTCCAGCAACAGGAAGCTAAATTGTGTTTTAGCACTGATTTCTTATGATTGCATTCATAACCATTCCCATTTCTATTAATATTTCAATTGACCAACTTTTAAACATATAAATGTGCTTCCACTAAAATGAATTGAATCTATGTGAATTGACTAGTAGTACAGTCATCAATGTACACTTAAAGTTGTGGGAATATGATTATTTGCTATCCATCACCATGCCAACCAGTAGAGTGATGTTTAGAGACACTTCTCATATATCATCACATAAGTACATCCTTTATTTTTGTCTTTGCTGTTTACTGACTCGTTCCCCAATGATTCTTGTACAACTGAAGACCAAATGCCAAGGAGTGGTATTTTCGCAGTGAGCTGGCTTTCTTACATCAATTATTCATCAAGAAACTGACCGTCCCACGGATTTTCCTATATGTCAGTTTGATGGATATATTTTCATGGTGGAAGTTCTTCTTTCCACAAGACCCTGACTTTGTTTAAGTCACAAAGTGGTTTGGTACACCTCTCATAAAACACACATTCATTCATTATATATATATATATATATATATATATATATATATATATATATATATATATATAAAAAACAATAGATGGAGACTACTACAGAGATCCAAATCTAGATGACAGGTAAGTAATGGGGTTTCTGATTCCACTTAATCACTTAATAAATCTACACCTACAAAAGGAACTTCACATAAGGGGCATGGAAACACTTTAAGAGTCAGAGAACCAGGTTACCTGCTACTAAACAGTGCTTCTTAGATATGATGACAGGGAGATTTTACCCATGAACTCTCGATGCATAGTTGCCTCAATATGATTGACAATGAAACTAATGGGCATGCCAATGTGGATGTTGGAAATCCCACAAGATCCTTCTCTTACATGAATATCTACAGGTGGTTAATGGCTGGCAAGAGAGGGAATATCATTTTCTTTCAGAGACCAACTCTTACAAAGGTTACCCATGCACAAATTGTCAGCTCTGGACACATGTATGTAGGCAACACATAATTACATAGGCTGTATATACTTATCTATCTATCTATCTATCTATCTATCTATCTATCTATCCATCTATCTATCCATCTATCTATCATCTATCTATCATCTATCTAACTATCATCTATCTATCTATCTATCTATCTATCTATCTATCATCTATCTATCCATCCATCAATCCATCTATCTATTTATTTTTCTGTCATCTATATCTGTGTGCCAAAATAATAATTAGAAAAAAAGTCATGGATTTGGTAAGGAATAGAGTACATGAAAGAGTTGGGCTGTAATGTGAATATTAAAAGGTCTTATTAATAGAAAAAACCCAGAGCCAGATATTGAAGTGAAAGCTGAAAGATCAGAGAAACAGAACAAGTCAGCCATGTTCTTACCTCTATGCTGTGGGATGTACTGTATGGCAAATGTGTTAATAAATAAAACACTGGTTGGCCAATAGCCAGACAGTAGGTATAGGCGGGACTAACAGAGATGAGAACTGAGGGAACAGGAAGGGAAGGGAGACGGCCAGGAGCTGCCGCCAGGACAAGGAAGATGTAAGGTACCAGTAAGCCACGAGCCACGTGGCAAAGTATAGATTAATAGAAATGGGCTGAATATAAGAGTAAGAGCTAGACAATGATAGGCCTGAGCTAATGGCCAAGCAGTTTAAATAATATAAGTGTCTGTATGTTTATTTTATAAGTGGGCTAAGGGACCACCAGGGCTTGGCGGGACCAGAGAGAAAACTCTCCAGCTACACCTCTACAAAATCCTCAGTCTCAAGAGAGAGATACTTCCTGTTTACTCATGCCTTATAAACCTTTCTGTGCCCTGCCATCTTTCTTACTTCCTATTGCTGGGGTTAAAGGCCTGTGCCACCATGCTTGGCTCTGTTCCCAGTGTGGCTTTGAACTCACAGAGATCTGGATGGATCTCTGCTTCCCAAATGCTAGGTTTTAAGGCACATGCTACCACTGCCTGACCTCTAAATTTAATATAGTGGCTGGCTTTGTCCTCTGATCCCCAGGCAAACTTTATTGGGGTACACAATATATCACCACATTTCATCTTTTTCAAATCAAAGATGGTCTTATTAATAAAAAACCTGGTACCAGATATTGGCGTAAAATCTGAAAGATCAAAGAAGCAGAGTAAGCCACAGCCAACATCACCTTGCCAATCCTTAGCCAATCCTTTCTTCTCAGACTAAAAGCCTCTGAGAGTCCTCACCCAAAAGTATCTCAGCTGAACTGCTTTAGTTCCTGTTTCCTCGTGCCTTATATACCTTTTCCCACCCTGCCTTCACTTCTTGGGATTAAAGGTGTGTGTGCTTCCCAGTATTGGGATTAAAGGTATGTGCCACCACTGCCTGGCTCTGTTTCCAGGGTGGCCTTGAACTTAGAGAACCAAACAGATCTCTGCCTCCCAAGTGATAGGATTGAGGGTATGTGCCACCACTGTCTGACCTCTAGGTCTAATCAAGTGGCTGGCTCTGTCCTCTGATCCTCAGGTAAGCTTTATTGGGGTACACAATAATCACCACAGGGAGCGAGAGCTGGGTATGTTATAGATGCAGTACTCATATATGAGGTTTTTGATAATTTAATTAAAAAATAAATATTCATGAGAGAATACATTTGGCAAAAAATAGAAATTATATGGTATCCTCCCTTTGTTGAAAAACAGAATCAGTCTGATTATCAACCTTTTGAAACACTAAACACATTGCTAAGCTCCATATCTACATTTAAGAAGTTACACATTTACAAATACACACCAGTGCTCATTATTTCTTACCTTTAAAAGAGAATGAGTCATTGTTCAACCATGACAACATATTTAATTTTATGTAGCAATTAGTTTGAAATGATGACAGTTATTGGTACCCTGAAATGGTTTTAAGTGTTCTTTTAACACTATTGTTAGCTAGCTTATAACTGCAAGGCTTTCAATTTTATAATTATATTCCATTCTTTAAAGAGAGAGTGAGAGAGAGATGTTCTAAAATGCTGGTGTTGATAATAAAGCAAGTGCCATCAGTTCTACAAGGATGGTAATGTAATTAACTTCATTCTGAATCAGTCTAATTTGTGCACAACTGTAATAAATTCTACAATATCTGCTAAATATTTGTCATGTAAAGAAAGGCTATGCCTTGAAATAGTCTTTCTAATGAAGTCATATATTTATTAAATTCTCATATAATGGACTCAAACTGCAGTAAATAGACTTTTATAACAATCTGGGTATGCATACATGAGCTGACTGTGCAACACATGTCCCTGAAACTATAGTTGACCTTCAGTGTTTAGCTATGCTGTCTCGAGAAAACTTCTCTTCCTCTTAATCAGTCATAATCAAACAGAAAAATTAGTTTCACAGTTAAAAACTGAATTTAGGAGATCCCCATACTACATGTACTACATTGGTGTCAGACTACTACCATTTGTTGTATTGTTTTATTCTTCTCCTGATTTTATATTTTCTACTTTGCTTCAAAGTCTCCCAACTATATAGAAATAGTGGATGTAAGAATTGTTACCATTGTTATAACTGTAAAATATTTGATGTCCTTGTAACCTCACTTGTGTGAGAGAGCCATACATTGTATTTTCCAAAGTTAAAGTCAAGTGAAACAAATGTAATCCCAGATGCAGAGCTATAAATTTGACTTTTGCATATCATTTAAGTCTAAAATGCAATTCAGTGAATTAATATGTCAGTAAATCTGATCATAAGATTGGACCAATTTAGAGAGTTCAGCCATCTCTGGAGGACTTTAACAGTTTCAATTTCCCTAAACTCTGTTCTCTAAAGAGCTTTACAAGAGAACTTAAGTTTAAAATAAATCTAAAAATATATTATCAAGCAAATCTGTCTCCATTTAAGGAGTTCAGACTCATCTACTTGGTGAATTATTGTGTGTGCTACATTATGCTTTTAATTGAGTTGGAAATATAAACCTTTCAGTTGGATGGTGGTACCTCAGTTTTATCACTGCACTCTATCACAGAATTTCTAAAATAAGTTATCCCTGGGTTAAAGTAACCATGGATTTCTGTTGAGAAATGATAAGATACTATCTTCACTTGGTTTCTTTAAAGCATCATTAATATTTAAAGGATAAATTCAGTTTCACAATATCCATTTTTCCTAGCATCTCTTATACAATATGATTATTTTGACATCATTTCTGTTGTTAAGTCAAACTACAATTCATTCTTGTAAATATAATATGTTAATCAACGCAGGAGTATATATAATTTCATCCCATTCATCTGTCCAAGATCATTTGTGGCTTTTTGCAGTTTTGCTGTTTTCCAAATAAAGCTGCTATGAACATTTGTGTATACATCTAAGGATGGACATATAGTTTGTTTCAGTAAATAGAGGAATGACAGGATTTGTGTGTGTGTGTGTGTGTGTGTGTGTGTGTGTGTGTGTAATGTTTATTTTTTAAAAAAAAAACCTGCTAAATTGATTTCAAAGTGTTTGTGCATTTTAAACACTCAACTGTATTTGATGAGCTTTTCAAAGCAACTATAAACTAGGGAGTTGTAGGATTATGTCAGCAAGTTTTTACCTTGTGCTTATATAAAGTAGAATGATGTTGAGCCTGTCACATACTTTTTTGTGTATGCTAGTTCCTCTTTGGTTACTTTGCTAAGTTGTTAATGATTGATATTGACATATTTTATATCACATTTTCATTTAATTTATTTAAGTCAATTACCAGATGTGTGTCACTTGCCTTCTTTTATTTTCTACTAACAACATTGTTTTAGGTGCAAGAAATCTTTTTTTTTCCAAGCTTATTTTTTGTCCTTTTAGAATTGTAAATTTCACCAGTATAGCAACAACAAATACAATCATTCCGTTTTGAGTATACTTAGGAACACTAACACAGGATAACAAATACATTTTCTGGATACTTTACATTTTGTGATTTATATTTAGTTCTATGGTCATTTTGAGTTGATTCAATATTAGGTGATAAAGATAGACTGACTCAAAGATGTTACATTAGAATAATCAGTAGTTATAGTGTATGGTCTATAAAAAGGCTCATCTTTAACCACTAAATATCCTTGGAAACGTTGTCAAACAGGTTTATTATGTTTTCTACTCTATTCTCTTTATTCTAGAAGCATTTAATCAATGTAGTTTAATAATAAATTTGATATATAGATATTTCAGTCACTTAACATATTTTTTAAAATCAATTTGTCTCCTGAGAATCTATAAATTTTCATATAGACTTTACAATTTATTTATAAATTTCTAAATTTATAAACCAATTGGCCAAAGAATTATGCTGAATTTATACTGTAATTTGGAGAGTTTTCTGGTATTAACAATAGAGAATGTATCATTAGCATTTGTGTTAACTACCCTAAATAATGATTCAATTATTAAAATGTTTGCATTTTATCACAATTATCTCTACCACAAATATTCTCTTATTGCAAATAATTTTGAATTTATAAATGAGAAAATCTTTATTTTTATAAAAGCAGAGAAATTGAAAACATAGGAGAATTCTCATGTACTTTACACTTTCCTTTATTATTGACTTCATATATGGACTTTTTTAAATTTAACAAAAATATTAATTATAGCATTATTTAAACCCCTTTATCTGAATGTTCACATTTCTCCACTGTATGCCCATTTCTGGTCCAGCCTTCAAGTAATTTTATCTTGACTTGATCTAATGAAGAATCTATTAAGATACACTAGTTGTATTTGAGATTTTGGCTTTCTTTGTCTGTCATTAATATGAGATTTAGAGTTATGAGAGGAACTTTCTAAAATACAAATTTTATCTCATCATATCAAAATTTTCTTCTAACCCTGTGATTGTTACCTGTTGATATTGGTCTTTATCCGTGTAAGGTTCTTGGTTAGGGTGACCTTGTGTATTGTTTACATGTTTCCAGGATTTGGCCATTTCTCTACTAGGCTTCTGTTCCTTTACTAAACAATGACATTAGAAGCCAGCATGTGGATACTAGACATACTAATTATTACTACAGTTTTCCTGCTTCAAGGCCCTGACAAACCAAAGAATCTTTCAGGTTTTTACTAAGATATGGAGATCTATAAACATTTCTATATTTAATATTCCTCTATGTAAAACTAAAATTGAGTTCATAGGAATAAACTAGAACCTATTATGTCATGTATCACTTTAGTAGTCTCCTCTAATAGACCTGTTAACACGTTAATGCATATTTACATCACTGCTTGATTATAATATCAAGGTACAAAATAGGAAAACTTCTCAGATGCACTCATGTAGTACCCAGGGTTTATATGGATTTTCTTTTGTGTGGCCTTATCCAATCACTTTCAAAGTAACTTAAATCAGTATCATTTATCAATGTCTTTGATGTATTAATTCCATCTGTTTTTATTTTTCTTTTGTTCTTTTTTTTAAAGTGTTTTCAATACATCCTGAAGGCAATTTCCTCTCCCTCTACTCCTAGTGCTCCCCGCGTCTCCTCTCGCCCAGATCCACTCTCTTCCTCCATTTTCCTGCAGAAATAATATCCACCAAACACAGCGTAACAAGATTCAATAAGACTAGGCACAAACCTTCATATCAAGGCTGCATGAGGAAACCCAGTAGGAAGAAAAGGGTCCCAAAAGCAGACAAAAGAGTCAGAGACACCCCAACTTTCACTGTTAGAAGTCCCATAAAAACACCAAGCCAACAATCATAACATATATGCAGACGGCTCTGTGATTGTCGCTTCAGTCTCTGTGAGCCCTTATGAGCCATACTTAGTTGAAGTCTGTGGGTCATGTTGTTCTGATATTCTCGATCCTTTGGCTCCTACATTTTTTCCTCCCACTCTTCCATGGGGTTCCGTGAGGTCGGAGAGGAGGGACGAGTGGAGATCTCCAATTTTGGCTCTATTCGCCATTTCTCTAATGGGCTCTACATCCTTGACAGCATGAGTTGTCACTTTTGTTATTAATCTTAACCATTGTGACAGGTATAAGAAAGAATCACAAAGGAGTTTTGATTTGCATTTCCCTGATGGCTAAGGATGTTGAATATTTACTTAAGTGTTTGTCAGCCATTTCGGTTTCCTATTGTGAAAATTCTCTTTTTAGAACTGTACCCCATTTTTAATTAGACTGTTTTCTTGATATCTAGTTTCTTGGTTTCTTTATGTATTTTGTATATCAGACCTCTGTCTGATGTGTAGTTGGTGAAAACCTTTTCCCATTCTGTAGGACATTATTTTGTCCTATTAATGATGTCGTTATCTTACAGAAGCTTTTCAGTTTCATGAGGCATAATTTATTAATTTTTGATCTTAGTGCCTGTGCTCTTGACAGTGTCCTGTTCTGGAAGTCATCTCCTATGCCAAGGATAGTCCCTGTTTTCTCTTCTATCAAATTCAGTGTATCTGGTTTAATACTGAGGTCTTTGATCCACTTGAACATAAGTTCTGTGCAGGGCAATAAATGTACATACATTTCCATTCTGCTTTTTGGAGACATCTAGTGAGACCATCATCATTTGTTAAAGATGCTTTCTATTTGCCATTGTGTATTTCTGGCTCCTTTTTAAAAAAAGAATCAGATATCTATAGGTGTGTAGGGTAATTTCTGGATCTTTGATTTGATTCCATTGACTGAGTAATCTGTGTTTATGCCAATACCATGTGTTTTTTAATACTATCACTCTATAGTACAGCTTGAAATTGGGGATGGTGATACTTCTGGGGGTTCTTATATTGTTTAGAATTGTTTTAGTTATGATGGGCTTTTTGTTTTTCTGTATGAAGTTCAATATTATCCATTGAAGGTTTGCAAAAAACTGTGTTGAAATTTTGATGGTTTGATGGGAATTGCATTGAATCTGTAGATATTCTGTGGGATAGCCATTTTTACTATGCTTATTCTACTGATCCATGAGCATGGGAGAGATTTCTATTTTCTGATACCTTCTTAGATTTCTTTCCTCAAAAACTTGAAGTTTTTATCATACAAGTCTTTCATTTGCTTGGTTAGAGTTACTCCAACATATTTTTTATTATTTGTGGCTATTATGAAGGGTGTTGTTTTCCCAATTTGTTCCTCAGTCTGTTTGCAATTAGTATATAAAGAGGTACTGATTTTTTGACTTATTCTTGTATACAGAGGCTACACTGAACATATCAATTATAGGAGTTCCCTGCCAGAATTTTGGGGGCCACTTATGTATATTTCCTTTACAATTTGTATCTCCTTGATCTTATCTAGTTTTCTTCTTATTCTAGTTAGATCTTCATGTACTCTAGTGCACAGATATGGAGATAGTGGACAGTCTGGTTTTGTTCCAGATTTTAGTGAAATTGCTTTGAGTATCTCTCCATTTAATTTGATGTTGGTTATAGGTTTGTTGTAAATTACCCTTATTATGATGAGGTGTATTCCTTGTGTCCCTCCTCTCTCCAAGACTTTTTATCATGATGTTGTGTTGAATTTTGTCAAAGGCTTATTTGGCATCCAATGAGATGATAATCTGCTTTTTTTGTTTGTTTGTTTTCTTGCAGTTGAGATTATCATTTTTTTCTTTCAGTTTGTTTTTGTGGTGGATTGCTTAAACTGATTTTCAAATGTTGAACCATCCTTTCATCTCTGGGATGAAGCCAGCTGGTCATGGTGAACAATCAATTTGATGTGTTCTTGAATTAAATTTCCAAGCATTTTACTGAGTATCTTTGCATCAATATTCACAAGTGAAACTAATCTGCAATTCTCTTTCTTTGCTGAATTTTTGTGTGGTTTGGGTATTAGGGTGACTCTGGCCTCATAAAATGAATTTCACAATGTTCCTTTTGTTGCTATTTTGTGGAATAATTTGCAGAATATTTGCAGAGTAGCTCTTCTTTGAAAGTCTGGTAGAATTTTGGATAATGCCATCTGGCTAGGGACTTTTTGGGGTTGGGAGCAGTTTAATGACTGCTACTATTTCTTTCTTGGTGAGTTATAGTCAATTTTTATTGATTATCTGATTTTGAATGAATTTCACCAAGTGGTATCTATCAAAAAATTGTCAATTTCTTTTAGATATTTCCAATTTTGTGGAATACTGTTTTTTGTCTGTTTGTTTTTTTATCCTTCTCTCATACATTCCAACCTGACAGCAGTTTATCTTCCTTCCTCACCTCACATATTGAGAAATATCAATGACTAATGATTGTTAATACCTGTTTTGTTGTTGCTAGTGGTGTTGGTGGTGGTAGTGGTGGTGGTGGTGGTAGTGGTGTGTGTGTGTGTGTGTGTGTGTGTGTGTGTGTGTGTGTGTGTGTGTGAGTGTGTGTGTGTATGCTTGAATGTAAGCCTCTTCCTCTTCTGGTTTTGCAGGTGTGAGATTATTTATTCCCTGTGCTTTCATGGGGTTGAGTTTTCCTTCTAGTACCTTCCATAAGCCTCGGTTTGTGCATAGGTATTGTTTAAATTTTAGTTCATCATATAATAGATGGTTTTCTCCTATGATGAGTGGAGTTTTTGCTGGATATATTAGTCTGTGCTGTCGTCTGTGCTCTCTTAGAGTCTGTAGGTGGTCTGTCTAGACCCTTCTGGCTTTTAGAGTCACCTTTGAGAAGTCAGGTATAATTTGAATAGGTCTGCCTTTATATATTACCTGCTCGTTTTCTCTTCCAGTTTTTAATATTCTTTTATTATTCTAATTATTATGTGGTGAGGGAGCTTCCTTTTCTGTTCCAACCTATTTGGTGTTCTGTAAGCCTCTTGTCCCTTTATTGGTGTTTCCTTTTTAGGTTAGGAAAAATTTCATAGTTTTTGTTGAAAATGTTTTCTGGGCAAAGGCCAGGAAAGAAAGATGAAATTCTCTTTTCCCTCAATTCCTATTATTATTAGACTTGGTCTTTTTATAGTCTCTGATTTTCTGGATGTTTTATGTCAAGAAATTTTTACATTTAACATTTGTTTTTGTTTTGCTTTTTTTTTTTAACTTTTGAGCATAGTATCTATTTCTTCTATCCTATCTTTAATTCCTGAGATTATCTCTTCAGTCTTTTGTATTTGGTTGGTGATACTTGCATCTGTAGTTCTTGTTTCCTTACCTTGATTTTTCATTTCTATAATTCCCTCTGCTTGTGTTATCTTTGTTTTTTTTTTTTTATTTCAATTTTCAGGTCTTGAACAGTTTTGTTTCCTTCAACGGCTTCCTTTTTTTTCCTCTTGGCTTTCTTTAAAGAATATATTCCCTCTGATTTTTTTGTTTGCCTTTTCCTCTATTTATTTAAGAGGTTTATTTAGTTCCTTATTAAGGGCCTCAATAATCTTCATAAATTTACTTAAGATATCTTTCTTGTCCTTCCGCTGGGTTGGAATATTCAAGGACTACTGTAGTAGGAAAACTGTATTCTGGTAGTGACATATTGCTTTTGTTGTTGCTGTCTGTATTCTTACGTTGGCCTCTAGGCTTCTGGCTTTGGACTCATTATCGGCAAAGGTGACAATTTCTGAGTTCATCTTTGTTGGATAGGTGTTTTGTTCCTTCGTTTCTGTTTCCTCTCTGGTATTCTGGTTGGTGTGGCCTGTGGTTTAGCAGGGGGTATTCATTCAAGTTGGGCTATATTTCTGGTAGCTCATATATCCTCTGTTTGAGCATGGGGTCTTCACCTGAGTTGGGGGCTGGAATTCTGGGCCATTTCACATATTTTTAATATCAAGTCTAGATTCATTCCTGGGATCCACCGAGCATCTACATTATTGACACTTCTCCTGTTACTTACTACTCTTTGTTATATGCATATATTCCTCTGGGATTGTGTTTCTCGTGCATAAAATGTTTCCATTATGATTTCTTATGCAAATAATTTAAAAATGAATTCTTATAGATTTTACAAACTAGAAACACATTAGTTTTAGCTATAAAATGTAATATATTTTCAATGAATATGCATTATTTTAGTAACAGTTTCCTTATAACCTTTAAAATTTATACTTCTATAATTTTCTAATGAATAATTTCTATTCTTATATGATAATTCTTCTATTTCCTCTTTTTATGTTCTATGACCTAAAATGTATATTTCAAATGGCCATAATAAAGATATTTCTCTTTCCAGTTAGATGTATTTCTTTCTGTATGCAAAGTTCAAAATTTTTTAATTTTGTTGACTCATGGTTTTTGTATTCTGTTAAAATTTGCATTTTCAGCCATTATTTATTCAGATAACATTTATCCATTTTTTTCTCCATAGCCTGTAGTGTTCTTCTCATAAATTGATTATGCATATTTTAGTTAAAATACAGCTAAACACTGTATTATCCTGTGTGCCCTATGATGGATACTATCTATTGGTGGCACTAGTTTCTGCAGTCTAATTATCTGCTATTAATTTCATTCAGTTGTTTTTCAAATAAGAAATAATTTTTATCTCTAGATTTAAAAATAATATCTACTTCAACTGGACATTCTTTTATTCTTCACAACCTTATTAGCATGTTTTTCTAGTTATATGAAGACCCTAAACAGAATTATAATACCTTATTTAATGCAATACCATTTAATCCTTCTTTTTGTGACATTTCTGCATTATGTTTCATTTACTGTTTTAGCTTATCAATACTAGGGATCTTCTATTTCTTATTCTGTGATTGTAAACTTTTACAAATTGTATATATATAAATTTTATATTCCTTCTCACCAGGCAAAACACATCCATTAATTGAAATCCTGCAAAGTGTGAGCTTTTCTTTATTGACTCTTGGAAACAGGAAATTCATGTCAGTCTATTTAGCCTTAGAGATTATTCCTTATCTAGTTAGCTGACTTAAAGTGGGTTTTAAACCATTTATATTTTATTTCTTACTCTGATTACATACTCTATATTGTCTACCATTAACAGAAAAGTCTATATAATTCAGAATATTTATACTTCTGCCTTTTTGATCTTTCCATAGCAAATTTTTGAGACTACTCTATCTGCCATGAGCTTGTGTCATGACAGGAAAAAGTTCATTGTTTCTTAAACTGCTTTCTCCATCTTAATTTTCAGGAAATCATGCTTTTAATAACCACATAGATATGTATATAAAAATCCCTATACACATATGATAAAATATAATGAAATTAACAATTCTTTCTCAAAAATGTTAATTTCTCTGGAAGGAATTATAAATTAAATTCCTTCCTGGCCCTGGGAAAATGCTTTTGACTTGATTTTCATGGCACGAACTTGCAAGTAGTCTTCACTTCTAATTTTTTGTATTATACCCTTTTTTATTCTTTTATGAGTTTTATTCCAAATACTACAGTTTTACATTGGTTCATATCTTCTAATTAATTGTCATCATATTATTTGCTAAAGTTTCTCAAAAGCACCATAGATTCATGCTACTCCAAATACATTTCCTTACATTAATATGTTATGTCTTATATCACATAAAGTACTTGTTAGTTTTCTATTGTCTATGTATGATTGACATGGTTTTTAAGTTGTAATGGCTGTTTCATTTCTTATTATTTCATTTGTGCAATATAGGATACTCTTTTGGCTCTCATTAACCACCTCTGCTAGGAAACCAAGAAACTGTGTCATACGATTGCTCGACAAGAGATGCACATCCCATCATCTTAACTGAATATAAATCAGGTATTAAATGATCCTGTTGAAACTACTTTCGTTTTTCTCTTTGGTTTTCACAGTGATGGATCAGACCTGTTGTGATGGTTCAGTAGAGTATTTAATAGCTCTTTCAGGATGGGCAAGAACCAAACAAAATGACTCTCACATGGGATAATTCAATACTGACATTATAAAAACATAATTTAAGATATTTATTATAGACTTGATGTATTCATTTTAGAAACTCTAGTTCAAATTTTTAAAATGTTATTATATCACTCTTTGAACATTAATAAATTAAAAGTCCTCAGTTTTAATATATGAATACTTTTCTTTTTGTCTCAATATGATTATACTCATTCTAATTCATCTAAAACAAATCACAGATTTATTAGATTTTTATTGCTGTGAAAAGTACCTGCTTGGCAACTCTTATAAAGGAAAACATTTAATTGGGATTGGCTTACAGTTTTGAGGATTAGTCCATTATCATCACAGTGGGTATCCCAGTGGCACACAGGCCAACTGAAATATTCTAGACCATTTGAAGTGGAGATAGATTGTCAGCATTGCCTTATAGTATAGAAAAACGGAAATTTGACTTTCTTTTGTCAGTTACTTGGATCAGTTCTGCCTTGTATCTTAGGTATCTATGATATTTTGTTGTTCTGAGTGACTGCTGATAAGTTGCCTATTTGTAATCCTTTGCTTTTCTGTTTCCTGTTATTTTATCATAAAATAATTTGTTCATAGTATCCTGTAGTTATTAATGGCATCTAATTGTTCAAAGAAAAAAATTTGGATGATATTTTATATTTTTATTGATTTCCATGTAGAATGTTTTAGATTTTGAAATACCTACATTTCATTTATCTGCTGGTTACTGTTAATTTGGCAGATCACACAAATTGCAAAAAGGAAAAGAAAAATATGAAAAAAAAGTATCTGTTCTAAAAGACAGGTAAGAATGCCATATTTTTAAACTGCATATTTTATTTCCAAATCTAGAAGAAAATAACTGCTATGAATAATTCACATGAAGTCTTTAGTGCTGTTGAGGGAAACAGGAGAGTTGACCTCTGAGTGCCATTTCTCCTTATTTAACTCCTCAGCATAGAGTGGCGTCTCGCTAAGCTACTCTTCCATTCCATCATCTTAACATCATCTAGGAATTGTCATAAAAGATGGCCTTTCCACTACCTATCATCATAAAAACTGTCTTCAGGATTTACATGCACCAAGAGCATGCCTTTTCTGCCTTATGTAAGGATACCTGTGCTACAGCCCACTCTTGCCTGAAATGCAAATGATTTTTTTCTCATTTTCTTTTTTCCCCTCACTTAAAAAATGTATCATTTTTTTGTGTTAGAGTATTTTATATTTTAGATTTTTTTTGGACCATTGCCATGGACCTGTATTTCTGGATAAATTATGCACTTATAAGGCTCCAGATATCTCTTATCTTTTCTTTCAAAATGATGACACACTTGTATGTGCTATTTTTCTCTATTTCCTTACAATGTCAAAGGAGTTTGTATATTACTAAGAGTAGGTTTTTCTCATATTGAAAAACCAGTTTTTTTAAACATAAAATTTGATGTATAAAATTTAATATGCCCTTGAAAACTTTAGGAAAAAATGTATAAATCTCTTAACTCTTAGGCTTGGGCAATCACTTTTTATTTGAAATTCTTCATCAAATGAGGCTGTTTCTTTCAAACAAAACAAATATTAAACACAATGTCTCATAGTTTATATGCCCAATGAAAAATAATATCAAGGAAATATGGACAGAATATAAACACTTCTCTATCTTTTTCTTCAGGTCATTAATACCTGGGATTACTGCAAAATTGAAAATCTAGAAAAGTCATCAAATGAATCAATATTTTGATAGGTCATTTATAGTAAACTTGGAAAAAGTCAAACTCAATCTTGAGTTTTAACAAAATTTTAAGATGTATGCATTAAAGATATTTCTTGTTTAAGCATGTTTATTCCTTTTTTAAAAAATCAATCATCTTTATTAACCTATCAATGCTATATTTTACACATAATGTCTAGTCAGTTTCTCAAAGGGCTCTATTTTTAGTACACCATGCTAAATGGTCAATAGCCAAGTGTGATGGCTAAACCTTAGCCTAGCTTTGTGATATCCTCTGGGAACTAGAAAGCCAACTATTTTACACTCAAAAGCAATGTTCCAAAATAACTAGAAATCTACAATTTTAAGCAGGGGAAGAAACAATGTTCATTTTGGTCTTTTTTGTGTTTATCTTACAGAAAATCATATTTTCAATTAAGAACAACAATGATATCATAAAAAAATGCTCTGTTTTTTTCAATTTTTGAACTTCAACACAGTACAAGTTGAAACAAATTGTATTGTAGTCTTTCAGGAAGCAATTAGCCATCATTAATGTATCTGAGCCTCCTTACTGATAACTGGGTCCAGGTTGGGTATATCCCTGATCAAAAGGAAGATGGTTATGTGCATAAGGATTGGGCCCACTGGAAGGAGGGGTACTTGCAGGAGATGGCATAAAACCTGGTCATGGTTGGTAAGCACCAGGTTGGCTTGGAGCCATTCCAGGTTGAGCGCCAGGGCAGGGGGAACAGTATAATTAGCAGGTTGAGATGTTTGGGTAGTATAAGTCTGTGGAGGGTAAGTACTCTCCTGGTACTGCTGTGGTGGTTGAGTATGTAATTGTGGCAGACCAGAAAAGGCAGGAGCCTGTGCATGGGAAGCTGGTTGTTGGGATATAGTCTGCTGGCTGTAACTAGGTAAATACTGAATAATGTACTGCTTTGGAGGAACTTGAGGCTGCTGTGCCTGTAGTCAGCCTGCTGCTGGTTGTTGCTGGTGCATTTGACATGCTTGTGTCTGAGCTCCTGCATATGGAGGTTGCTGTGGCCAAACTGCTGGTGGGTGTGCTGATAGGGAGGAAGAAGCAATACTGTCAGGAGTTCCTGAACAGTCTTCTGCAAGAAGATTGAGTGGCCCTGAAACCTGGTCATCTGTTAATCCAAATGCTGACATGACATTTTTGTTGATTTCATCTTAGTTTTTCAGAGGATCAAAAGCTGACATACTTGCTGCCATAACTTTAGACTGTTTTCCAGAAGAATCAGAAGCAGCAGGCTTCTTCCCTACCATCCACAGTATCGTTTACAGGAATACTTGTAAAAGGTCCTGGTTGTCCAGACAACTCTAAGCTATTCACTAAGCAATTAACTTTATTTTGAAGTTCTATCAGTTCTCGACTAAGATATTTCACCTGACTTGATTCAAGGGGTCTTGGTTAGCCATTAACAAATAATGTCAGCTTCAGTGTTCTGCTACACTGAACTGCAAAGGAAAGGTCAGAACTATCAAAAACTGTTAAAAGATCTCCATCTTCATCCTTATACTTTGTTGTAACTTCATCATTTCTCAAAAGTTTTCCTCTGCATACTTGCTACATCATTAGCACTAATTCATTGTTAAGTAATATCTTCATTATGAATGGGATATATTCCCCAAGTTGAGCTTTATTAATTAGCTTCCCACTTAGGTCCAATTGTTCAGGGTGGACTCCAGGTTTCTTTATATATACAACTCTAGAAAAGAAATTAACCACTTGCCCGGTCCGCTGTCTCTACGGACGTGGCCACAGGCTTTGCAGTGTTGTAGGGAGGCATCAGACACCACTTGCTGGGCCACCCTCTGCCGAGCCTGGTCAAGTTGTAAGCTGCCTGGCCATTTGCACACACCCAGTAAGCCTACCAATGAGCCACGGCCCCATACATGGCAGGTGGGGAGAGCCTAAACATGTTTATTCTAAGCAATGGTTTCCTGATATGTATCCTAGCTAGCATAAATAATTGAGAACTCAGCACAAAATTCCTCAAACTCTTTGATGTGTCAATGTTGCCATTTACAACCACTAGCACCAAGAAATTTATTAAACCTTACAGGTAAATAATGAAATAGTAATATTTCTTGATTTATTTTCAAGTCTCATAAATAATAAAACAAAAAATAAAGATGGTGAGTCCATTGACAAAACTGAGGTTTGTTTACCTCTAAAATCATATTAAATTGAAATAAATAACAATTACATGTATTAGTGCCACACACCAAAATAAATAACTAATAAAAAATATGTAATCAAATAACCTTCCAGAAAGAAATTTCAAAACAGCTTTCACAGCCTAAGTAATTTCCACTACTAAGATGTAATTGCTCTAACATCAGATGATGCCCAAGATCTTGTGTATAGCAAGCCAATTATTATTTTCTCTATATCACTTTCCTCAAAAACTGTTCATCTGACATTATCCTCTAGTATTTATATAACATTAACTTGCAAAATGTTTTACTTGAATAATCACAGTATAAGTCCAAACTATGTTAGAGAAAATAGCATTATCATGATTTTACATGAGAGAACAGAGATGAGCCAGATTGGGTCCTTCTCCAGGCTTTGTAGTTAATTAATGATGAGGTATAAATAACAAGGCAAACAGAGGTTTGGTGTGATGGTTAGTTCTTCTACCTTGACTCCTCTCAAATGCTTGTCTATTATTAGCTTATCTATTCTATCCTTTTTTATTATTAGGAAATTTTCTATTCACTTTACATACCAACCACAGATCCCCCCTCTTCCCTCTTCCCTCCCAGCTTTCCCCCACAACCTATGCCCTATCCCCACATTTCCCAAGCCAAGGTCTCCCATGAGGAGTCAGCAGAGCCTGGCACACTCAGCTGAAGCAGGTTCAAGCCCCTTCCTCCTGTACCAAGGCTGTGAAGGGTGTCACACCCTTGTCACTGGGCTCCAATAAGCCCGCCTATGCACCAGGGATGGATCCCGATCCCCTTGCCTGGGGGCCCCCCACACAGTTCAAGCTAAACAACTGTCTCGGGTATCCAGAAGGCCTAGTCCAGTAATATTGGCAACTGTAATAATGTATTAAATAAGCAAGTTGTCATAGAATAGATAAATAATTATTAGAAAAGTATTTACCATATGAAAATTAATACATTTCTTTTTCTATTCAGATTAGCTTTTTAACTGCTATAGAAAATATGAAATTATGCCTGTGAATGAGTTAAGATATGATACTTCAATACAGGTGTCCACTCTTTAATTTAAACCAGGTAAATGCATTTATCTCCCAGTTATTTATAATTTCTTAAAATTTATTAATTGGTAAATTGATAATTATTAACAATTTCTCCCTGTCCCCCACTGTACAGTAGCAGCACAGTAGAGTTTGTTCTGCATAACTTTAACTTAGTAAACACCGAGCAAGTTTTCAGCATTATCTTCTCCGCACTTTTATTCTCAGCCTACGGAGTTTCTTAAAACTGTATATAATCTGTTTGAGATCACAGCTAAATGTATTAAGAAGTTCCTACTGAGCTTTACTTTTTTATTTTTATAGATTTATTTTTTTAATTAATTAAAAAGGTATTTGTGTCTATACCTATATGTGTCCGTGTTAGTACTTGTTCTAGAGAAGAACAAGTTCTAGTTTTAACCACTGAGCCATCTTGACAGCTTTTTGTTTATGTAATATTCTGCCTAATGGACATTTCCCTAAAATAAAATATTAATTTCTATGTAGTGGTGATACTTACTTAAGGGGATAAAATTGTATAAAATGTAAAAATCGGCATATTTCTCCTTTTATATTAAAATTTAAAGTACAGTTGAAGATGATTTTTTTAAGGATGCTTGATTTTAGATTGGTCATCTTTTTTTTTTTTTTGCATTTGGAAAAAATAAATGTCCTAGTTGTTACCTCTAGAAAAATAAAGATGAAAAACTCCAAATGCCAAGGCTCAGTAATTTTACTGAACAGTTAACAAAAAACAATAAAAGTAATTTAAAAATATCTTTCAGCCATTAGATATTCCTCTGTTGAGAATTTTCTGTTTAGCTCTGTAGCCGATTTTTTAATTGGGTTGTTCAGTATTTTGAAGTCTAGCTTTTTGAGTTCTTTATATATTTTGGAGGAGGGAGAAGGTGGGACCTGTAGGTGGTATGTAGATTGAGTAGAAAATTTCTTAATAAAGAGAAATGAAAAAAATAGAAAATCTGGCTAGAAACAAGCCAAGCTATGGCTGGGCATTCATAAATAAGTAATTTAAAAATAATAATCAAGCAGAATATTTAAAATTATATTACACCATATGTTATGATAATCATAAGAAGAATAGATCATCTAAAGTGATCCTAAAATAACTAGTAAATTGTTTATGGTTACAGAATATATGATTAACACACAATAATAACTATCACTTTATGAGTTGCAATTTTATCATAAATATGAAAATTAGCAAAATGATGAAATTTTCACTTGCTGTAAGGTATTACCTTTGTGTTTTCTGTTGATAGAATCATGCCACATATAATAGGCTGTGCCAAATATGTGATATTAATGTTTTAGTGTTCCAAGTTCTGGAATTATAGACAGGTACCTCCACCACATGCCAACCAAAAACAAAATGTTCTAATTAGCGCAACACCTAAACTATATAATCTAAAATTCCAAATGCTTATGAAAGAAACCAAAGGATGCATTATTAGCTACAGAGATAGTCCATGATTATATAATGCAAATCTCAGCATGTCCAGATCTCAGTTAACCTGACTCATCAAGTTTAAGTCACTTACAGGCTAAGTCTCAGCTAATGTTTTTTAGACTTAGTCAAAATCCATGAAAATATTTGTGTGGAAAGACACAAATCCTATTAGTTGAAGAAAAGGGAATCATTACTAAATTGAAAGTTAGGATATTTTAGTCTACACAACACTAATCTAGATCTAGTTCTACTACACTAGAAAATATGTCATTGGCAGAAAGACAGGAAAGCAATCAGTAAGAGGATGAATTGTGGAGTAACAAGCTCATACAAATACATCTACCTAACTTTCTAAAAAACGCACATATATAACTTGAAGAAAAGAATAGCATTCCCAGCAAATGTATTGATGAAGAGAAATCAACCACAGTAAGGAAAGCCTTGGCATGAAAATTAAACATTAAGCCCAAATTAATTCCAAAAGAATTATTCATTACAACATGATATATAAAGTTAAAATTATTTTCTTAAATATGTAAATGTAGAAACTATGCTTGGTAACTAAATATTTAGATTTTGCTCTAGAAAAGAAACTGATGAAGGAACTGTTAATAATCTGCTCTCATCAAATTTAAACACTTGTTCTGTGAAAGCTCATGTGAAGAGCAGCAGAAGACAAGCTACAAACAGGTTGAACATCTCTGTAATACAGACAATCAAACAAGAACTCATGCCAGAGTGTGTTTTAAATCTTTAAGACTCAATATCAAAATGGAACAAGCAAAGAACCTAACTAGGATTTGAAACTAACAGATGAAGCTGCATTTGCCTAAGGAGCTTTTCAGGAGTTCAGTCCTGTAATCTTGGTGCTTAGAAGATTGAAGCAGAAAGATCATACGTTCAAGTCTAGTCTAAACTAAATAGTGAGACCCTGACTTGATCAACATTTTAAAAATACTGTACAGATGTCATATCTGTATGTGAAAATCAAATCTAATTAAACATTCACTGAAGCTGTATGAATTAAACTCACATGAAAACATTACTATGTGACCAGCTAGAATATCCCTATGTTGCTGGAGCTATTCATATGAGAGTGTTATATAATACATCCATCATCAAAATCTGGGAACAATTAGTTTCTTAAATATGAACTCACCATTGTAATCAACTGAGATCACACTCTGGATATCCATTGCAGAAACACAGAAACATATTCATATCAGGCCATGGACATGAGTTTTTATGTATAATAAGCAAAAGCTTTAAACAACACAGCTAGGCTTCGATAATTAAAAAAAAAACAAAATGGTTCATTGACAAAATAAAATATAATTGGGAAGTAAAAAGAAACAAAGGAAGCATACAAAATAATTTGGATAAACATCCAGAAAATCACATTGCCCTATAATCACAATTATGCTACATCACTGGGGAGATCAGTGGAGTTCAGTAGAGATCACGGAAAGTGTGTACAATATATACTTCAATGTTGACTCAACACTATCAAAAGATAATATGTTCAAGAAAGATTATTGATCCTCCAAAACACATATTACATTATTCCATTTGTAAACCTCTTGTTTAGCAAATTCTTGAAATGAAGAACCTACCCATCCATGGCTTATAACTACTAAGGATGGAGAGGCAATAACTAGGAGCTAAAAGAGATGTAGATATCTTGAGAAACCATCAAGAGGAAGCCATGTCATAACCAAACTGCACTACATGAGTCCATATTAAAATGTGTGCGTGTGTGTGTGTGTGTGCACGCACACGTAGGAAAAACATATACCAGGAAGTTATATGGACTGGGAGACAAAAGACTAGATTAATGTTAGTTCTCTGGTTGTGTGGAGTTGTGGTTATGCACCGTGTAACTAACTGAATATGACTGAGCAAAGAAGCTATGGCATCTGACAGCAGAATGTTTTAAGTCAGGTCAAGGATCTGCCATTATGATACTGCAATATTCCAAAGAAGAACTTAGTAGTTAGATGGCTTTTAAATTGGCCTTAAAAGTGCTCCATATCCCATAGATGTATGTATTTAGCATCATTTACAATGCACAGAATGCTTATTGACTTTACATTACCTAATGATTAGGTTTCTTTATTTTTCACCTTCACTTTAGAAGGTTGTATATCGTTATAGACTTCCAGTTACAGAGTATAATTTGTTTGGGTTTTTAGCACTGAGATTTGAACCTGCTGCAGTCATTATTAATGACTAACAGTTTATGATTTAAAGGAGAGAAGCATATAATTTAGTATCAGAACAGAGCAAAATACTTTTTTCTTTCTTTTTTTGTTTTTTTTATTATCAAATCAGTCATTAATAGCCATATATACATATATTCTGATTACTCTGACAGCATGCCTTCTATCTTAACTTACCTCCTTACTTACTGAAAGTCCCTTTTCCATGCTCATGTCCTCTCAGTTTGTTTTGTGACCTACTGATTTCAACCAACCCAGTATGCTTTGATCCATTCTTTTGTAACTGCATTAGCGTCTGGTGAGCTCCCAATAGATGCTCAACTGAACACAATGGCTGACCCCACCCCCTGCAGCAGTATCCATCAGTAGCCAGTAGTTCTACAAGGAAGAGTGAGGCAACATGAGCCCCACCCCATCCTCAAGTGACTGTACATAGCACAAATCTTCTTCACACCCTATTTAAGTAGCCATAGTTGCAGTGCTTTCTTGTTAGCAATGGCTGTGTTGGGCCCCTAAGATAGCATTTCCTATCCCTACTAATGCTGAAAGGTAAACATGGCCTTAAAGAGTCAACTGACAGCAAGCCTACTGGCCAAGAGCTGTCAGCTCCACGACTATAAGAAGTCCCGGGGTCACTTACTCTGATGGGAAGAATAAAGTGAAACAGGAAGGAAAACAAGGTGCCAGTCTGACCTGTGGAAATAAGCAGCCATCCTCATATTCACAGTCTTGAGGAAGTGGCTCACTAAGATCCTATCATTACTCAAACGTCATAAGGGTTTTAAAGAGCACTTTGCTAGAGGTCAAGAACTGAGTGCAAAGAATAATCAAGTTATCTGTGGTAATGCAAGTCTCTTCCAATGAACACAGCTGCTTTCTTCGGGATTTTGCACTGACCTCTTAGACACTCAGGTGGACCGTTTTAGTTTCTATGATGAATTATACATTTTGAAATTTCCAATTGAATAATTTTTCCCAACCCTGCTAGGGAAAAATGTCTTTATATCACTATACTATATTCCCAGTATTTTTCAAAACATAGCTTACCTTTGCCTGACAAACTAAAGCACCATTTTTATGATGTAGAGTTTTGGGGATTCTTATACTACACTTAATTTTCTGATAAATATAAAATTATAATAAAATGTCATTAACAAATCTCTTCAGCTGTCTAAGTATCTTTTCTGTTGTACTCTGAATGCCAGACTATGTTTAATGCATTTCTTTCTGTATCAAATCAAACCCCATGGGAGAAATAATAAATAAATCTTGAAGAGATTTCTGAATAATTAAGTGAAATAACAATTAACTGACTGAGAAAACTCCTGAATTCCCTACAGAATCTCTCCTTTTATATGTAATTAATATTTCTTCAAATAATTAGTGAGGATAAAAATCCAGGCCATCTGTCTCTAAGTCTATGATTTTTTGCTCTTCAGTCTTATACTCATTTACCCAGATAAACTGTACAAAATATTTGTTTCTTCAACATAAATATCCTCAACAGATGAATGGATTATGAAAATGATGTACATATACACAGTGGATTACTATTCTACTGTGAAGAAAAATGAAATTTGTAGGTAAGTGGATAGACGTAGTAAAGATTAAATCGAGTGAGCTCACTCAGACCCAGAAAGACAAATATCATCTTCACTCTCATCTCTGGTTCCTAACTCCAAATTCTTCAGATGTGAGTATACAACATGGAAAAATACAGAAAGTAGAAGAGTAAAAATGGACCGTAAGTTGTGGAGAGAGTGGAGGTATGAGAGGGGAATATAGAATACAGGTGAAATGAGAAATTTGAAACAGTAAAGAGGCTCCACCTAGGAGGAGAAGGGAGGTCAATACAGAAGGTAAAGGAGGGGCAAAGGAGATATGACATCAAGGTTATTTAACAAAGCCTCAAGGAATCCTATTAGTCTCTATTTACCTAAAATTATATACAACACATATGTATCATATATATTATTACATATGCATATAATCATATATGATGATATAATATATCAATCATATAGACTATCAAACATATGTGTGTATTCAAGATGTTTCAAAATAATAATAGAATAAATAATATAGACTATTGATGTAGTCCTTTCTTATGTTTTCAGAGGTTGAAGGTAATACCCTATAGCTACTGAGACCACAATGGGTAATTTGAGCTGGAGCTAACCTGAATGCTTCATTCCTAAAGTCTATCTTTCACAGAACCAGAAAATACTTTGCAAGATGCTAACAGAAGGAAACAATTAGTAGCCCTAATCAGATGCAATATATGAGTCACAAAAATAACCAGCACAGCAAAATATCCAGAAAGGTGCAATAAGTGGTACTGATATGTTGGTTTTGATAATCAACAACTGTCTAATTGGATTAAGCTCATTCAACAGGAGGAAAAACATGCATTGTACTAAAAACCTAGCCAGCTTTCCAGGACTAGTGAAGTTATCGACATTAGAAAAAAAATCTGCTACGTCTACATTGCTGTACCAACAAACTTCCTTACTTCATTGTAAATCTTATTCTTTTATATTAACAGTAAGTTTAATTTAAAAAAAAATGCTTCTCTTTACAGCAAATATAGAACATCATAGCAAACTGCAAAAGGACACACAGAGAGACATTATCCCCAAAAAGTACAACTACATCACAAACCCTATATCCATGGATCAAGGAACATTATGGAAGAGTTGACAGAAACATTGTAAGAGACAGAACACCAAGAAGTCTGCTGTGAAACAGTCTATCCTATAAATAATAACATAAGGAAGACCAGAACATGACGGCATCAATAGACATACTAATGCAGAAGTTGCTGGGGGTGGGGTGGGTTTCCACAATATCCCTTCCTGAGAAAATGAACTAGAAGCAACTAATGGCTGCTGGGAGACAGAGAGTTAACCTTAACCCATCCCAGGAATGAGAAACCTTATTGGTTATCCAGTACAAAGTGATCAGCCCTTAAACCGTATACACAAAATCAGCAAACATGGACTCAGAGGTTGTATTTATATATTGGTCTATATATACACATATATGTAACACTAATAAAGAAAACAGGCTATCATTTTGGAAGTGGGGTGTTCTTGGAAGTTTTGTGAGAGTCTGGAGAGAAAAGAGGGAAGGAAGAAATGAAGTAATTCTATTTTAAATAAAAATGTATAATTTTTTAAAAATTATAAAATAAATAGTAATAAATATCTGTTTCATTCCGAAAGAATACCTGGATCTAAAATAATCAAACATTTAACTTCCCTTTTCTTAACACAGTCATTACAACCATGATTAACAACCATGAAGATCTTTTGGAAGATTCTGAGCAGTGCTGAGATGTTCACATAACACTCACTAAGGTGCCATAACCCTAGTCCACTGTCTAGCCATTCTGTCATGTTCTGCTCGGTTAGTCAAAAACTGAGTGTCAATACTTTTCACCAAAGTATCAGCAGAATTGTAAAATGTTAGCAGATAGAGAGGGAGACTTTTAAGATGGTTACTGCTAGGCTCCAGTTGTCTTTCACTACATCCAAAAATCAAACTGATTACTGAAATCAGTAACACATAAAACAACAATAACAAAGTATCAATGAAACAAAGAGTTGGTTCTTTTAAAATATCAGTAAAACTGATAAATCCTTACCTAAATTAACTAAAAGATGGAGAGAGAAGATCCAAGTTAACAAAATTATAAAAGAAAAGTGGGTTCATGACACTGTGGATATGCAGAGAATCACAGGAACATACTTTAAAATCCTGGACTACACAAAATTGGAAAAATCTGAACAAATAGATAATTTTCTTGATAGGTACCACTTGCCAAAGTTAAATATAGGTCTGAGAGACAGACCTATAACTCCCAGTGAAATAGCAACAGACAAAATGCCTCCCACCAAAAATAAATTAAACAAACAAACAAAAAGCCAAGGGCTAGATGGTTTTAGTGCAGAACTCTACCAGACTGTCAGAGAATAGTTAATGCTAACACTCCTCGTATTATCCCACAAAACAGAAACAGAAGGAACATTGCCCACTTTGTTTTAGGAGGCCACAGCTACCCTGTTACC
Organism: Peromyscus maniculatus bairdii; assembly: GCF_049852395.1. Classification (NCBI taxonomy): domain Eukaryota; kingdom Metazoa; phylum Chordata; class Mammalia; order Rodentia; family Cricetidae; genus Peromyscus; species Peromyscus maniculatus. The sequence goes on from NC_134871.1 coordinate 13,969,900, forward strand.
AAAACCACACAAAGACCCAACAAAGAAAGAGAATTACAGACCATTTTCCCTCATGAACACAGATGCAAAAAGTACTCAGTAAAATAGCAGACAGAATACAAAAGCATATCACAATGGTTTTTAAAAGCTCTTGGTAGGACAGAATGTGCCAGTAAAGAGTTCAAATGAAAAAAAAAATTGTACTGTGTTTATTTATTAGTGCATTCCATACTAAATAAAGGTCAAATTACTTAATAATTAAAAATGCATGGTTAGTAATTTGGAGATAAAACTACAATCTCATTTTAAATACTGTCTTGCATTATTTTAATTGAGCAATCAACCATTCTATCATCACCACCTGTTTACTTAGGTATGTAGCACTCTGTATTAATGGGATATATACAGTGTGTAAATATATATATATATATATATATATATATATAGCACTTAAATATAGTTTGAATATTAGATGGAAATTAAGATTTATTACAAAAATCTGTGCATTTTATTCTAAATATGGTTTAACACCATTGATGGCTTGTATTTAATGCCTGCCATTTACTATAAGAGCTAAACATCTAACTTTCATTTAATATTTTACAACCATAATGTAAAATATTAGCAATATTGATGAATATTTTTCTTTATTTTTATATTTGTTTGTCTAATTATATTAATGCAAAGTCCAATTTTATTTCTCAGGGTAGCCTAGAGCTCACAGTGGAACCCATGGTTATTTCTTGTTTTTTTGAATGCCAAATGCCATTTATTGAAGGAGGGAGGATGTCTTAAATACAGGCTTACAGCACAATGGGAGAACCCTGGAGGGCAGAAGTTTGCTACTGACATTTTACAATCTTGCATCTAAACTGTTAATGCGCGATATGCAGGAAACGCAAACAAGGAACTTCCTTTAAGCATTCAGGAGGGTGGAACACAGCAGGGAATTAGCATAGGGAAGATATGAAGGTCAAGGTCAGCAAGCAAGAAAACAGTTACCTAAAACAGGGGCCAGGGCCCTACAGGTCCCCCCTTTTACTAAAAAATGAGCTTCTGACTTACGTTGTGTGGGACATTAGCAGGTCACCTTACCTGTCAAGGAGACACCTGCCCAGGCCACACAGGCACTAAGTCTTAGGTTTTTGAGCACCCCCCAGGTATTACCTGTCTCTGAATATTCATCTTACAGAATCATGTATGAGCTGCAGAGTTAACTGCTGTCAAAGATCTCAAAGTGGCACTGGGCTTGCAATCTGTGTGTTCTACACAGAAAAAACTTACAGCTATCTTTGGGTTTTTGCTTCTGGGTAACTGAAAGAACAAACGTGTAACTCTGTGAATGTTGATGTTTTCTCTGATACTTAATGCCTGGTTTAGACATAGTAAGTTACAACCCAAGGCATGTACTCAATTGGCCTCATTTCCTCAATTTGAGCTTTTTAGGTATCCTCACCAATGGTTAGTACTTTCAAAAACTATGATATTTATGAATAAAGCAGAAGCTAGGTAGTTTTACATTAAAATGAATGTCAAATTTATAATAGATATAACAGATCAAATAGACTAATCATTGCATTAGTGCTCATTCAGCTACCAATTTCAAAAGTTGTAAATACTGCTGAACTTATTGAAGAAAACTTTTTCAGTTGTATGGTTAATTATAATTTAATGTCCATAAGTAAAACAAAGTTTGTCTTTTGTCTGAACATCAAATTATATAAAGTGTGTTTCTTGTCGGCTCAGCTGCTTCAGTTCCAATTTCTTACCACCCTGCTAAGAATATGCAGTAAACAATTCACAAGCCAAAATTTACCATGGGGAATTCATCCTGTTGGCACCAAATAGACCGCAGGTTAGAGGAGGTCAGTCACCTTCAGATTGATGGCATGCAGAAAAGATTGATGTCTTCCAACATGGGCTTCTATGTCCTAAATTATGCTCAGATAAACAAAGAATTTGAAAATAATTAGCATGAAACTAAACTGCATTTGGAAGGGAATAGAGCAGTGGTTCTCAACCGGTGGGCCACAAACATTTTCACAGAGGTCAGCTAAGACCATCAGAAAACACAGATGTTTACATTACAAATAATAGAAAAATAACAGAAGCTGGGCAGTGGTGGCGCATGCCTTTAATCCCAGCACTCGGGAGGCAGAGGCAGGCGGAGCACTGTGAGTTCGAGGCCAGCCTGGTCTACAGAGCGAGATCCAGGAAAGGCGCAAAACTACACAGAGAAACCCTGTCTCAAAAAAACAAAAACATAAATAAATCTTTGCCGGGCGGTGGTGGCGCACGCCTTTAATCCCAGCACTCGGGAGGCAGAGCCAGGCGGATCTCTGTGAGTTCGAGGCCAGCCTGGGCTACCAAGTGAGTTCCAGGAAAAGGCGCAAAGCTACACAGAGAAACCCTGTCTCGAAAAACAAAAAAAAAAAAAAAAAAAAAAAAGAAAGAAAAAAAAAAAAAGAAAAATAGCAGTCATGAAGTAACAATGAAATTAACTTTAAGGATGGGGATCACCACAACGTGAGGAACTATATTGAAAGGTTACAGCATTAAGAAGGTTTAGAACCACTGGAATAGAGGAATATATTACTAATGTATTCAGATATTTTAATATAAATAAACTGTCATAATTTTTGTTTTATAAAAATACTTATATTAGAAACTATTTACTTATTTATAAAGAAGATTTAAATATGTAAATGCCTTGATTATAAAGTGATGGATTATTATCACAAATTTGCATATATTCACAACTTATCAAATACATGAATATACAGAGGTAGAAATATTTTGTAGTTGGGAATTTTCTGAAAATATTAATTAACACATTCCAGTATGTAATAATTTAATATTGAATGTTACTTTAAAAAGATTTAGTAAAGCATAGAACATTTAACAAATAATGTCTTGGATAAGCAGAAAAATGTCTTTCATGAAGATGAATCATAAAGTTGTGAGGATAGTCTCAGGTCATAGCCCTTAAGTCTTTTCTAAAGGAACCAAATAAATTATAAATGTCAGAACTGGAAAAATATACTTTGCAGATAGAGATGCATCTGTGCATTTCTAGTTTATTTCATAACAATTGTTTCTAGTCATTCATTGTTTATTTCAACTTTTTAACTTATATGTTGAACTAAACTTAATTGTACCTTGACTGGGAACTAGTGAAAATGGAGTATGTTTTGACATAAATCATCTTAGTTTCCTGATATCATGTAGATATTGTAGAGGTTTTTTGTTATTTTTTTCTGTTTAGTTTTGATTATAAGTCTGTCTCTGCAGCACGGATATGGTTTACTCCAAAAACAATGTGATGAAAAAAATTATTTCATTATCTCATAGCTATATATAAAAATATCTGAGCATGAGTGACTATATCTTTTCTTTCTAAGAACATGTAAGCATTATTTCCAGCATTATTTGTAGCTAGAAGTTTTCCTGTGTCCCGCCTGGTCCCTCAGCCACTCAGACCCAAATAAACATACAGAGGCTTATATAAATTACAAGTTACATGGCCATGGCCTAAGGCTCAAGCTTCTTGCTAGTTAGTGCTTATAACTAAACTCAGCCCATTTCTATTAATCTGTATGTTGTAGCAGGAATCTTAAAAGTTCTTATTAACAAATTCAAACCCGAGGCGAGTTATTGGGGTCCATGCTGGTAGATCAGAGAGACAGAACAAGCCACAGCTATCTCACCTCGCTGGATCCTCAGCTGGTCTTGTCTCCTCAGACTGGAGGCCTCTGAGTCCTCATCTGGAATGGGTCTCAGCTGAATTACTGCTCAAAAGCCTGAAACTTAACCAGCCACATGCTTAACCAGCCAAAAGCTTCTCGTTTCTGGTCCTCACGCCTTATATATCTTTTTGCTTTCTACCACCACTCCCTGGGATTAAAGGCTGGCTTTCTGGTATTAAAGGTGTGTGTCACCATGCTTGGCTATTTCCAATGTGGCCTTGAACTCACAGAGATCCAGAGGGATTTCTATCTCTGGAATGCTAGGATTAAAGGTGTGAGTGCCACCATTTTCTAGCCTTTGTATCTAGTGGCTGTCTGTTCTCTGACCCCAGATAAATTTATTAGGGTACACAATATTTTGGGAAACACAATACCACCACAGTATGTTGCCACGTGTTCCATGGCTTTACCTGTGTGCCATTACATGCTGCTCCATGGACAGCAGGATGGCATCTTCTCGTCTCTGCCTTTCTTCTTCCTGTCTCTCTCCTGGATTTCCCACCTGCCTCTAAGCCGCCTTGCCATAGGCCAAACAGTGTTATTTATCAACCAATCACAGCAACATATATTCACAGCATACAGAACTACATCACCCATCATTTTCTCTTTTCTAACCCCAGTACCAACCATAGAGGCCTGGAGGTCTGTACAGACAGACAGAAAGTGACAGAGCTGTGTAGGAAGAGGAAGAGAGGCAGCTGAGCTAAGAGAGCTAATGAGAGGTCAGAAAAGCAAGGCAATAATACTGGACAACTTTCAACTACAATTATTTCTTGCATTTTAGAAAACAATATAAGAACAAAGAAAGAGCCACCCATTGGAACTTGATAGTGTAACTGTGAATCTCAATTTCTAAAAGAAAAATAATTTAAAAAAAAATGACTGAAGTATTCTTAGAGAATGGAACAAGAGAATCAGTAGAAGGAATACCCCATAAAATGTTGTTAGAATATAAGAAGTCAGGCTGGAGAGATAGCTCAGTGATTAAGAACACAAGCTGCTCTCCCATAGGTCTTGCATTCAATTCCCAGAAAGAATGTGGTAGCTCATAACCATCTATAAATAGAATCTGTTGCCCTCTTCTGGCATACAGAGGACTCATACATAAAATGCAAATAAATAAAATTTAGTACAAAAGAGTATAAGGTAAGAAAACTATATTAAAGTATTTTTTAGAAGAAAAATTTGGTTAGTCTTAGATACATCACAATATCTTCCATTTATGCTCCAACTGAAAATAATTTTGTCTATGCATCAGTTATCTGTCATCATTGTAAAGTTTATAGAAATAAACCAATCATTGATAATTTTGAGACTTAGAATATATTTAAAATAAATATCTTTAAATTGTTTAATATTGTATTTCATCAAGATATAGCTTAGAAAATTTAAGGTCACAAGATGAACTCACATCAAAATTTTCCATTTAATAACTGAATGATGGGTGATTTTATAATTTTACATTATTCCTGTCACTGTGATAACATTTCCTGACCAAACCAGCTAACAGAAAGGGTGTTTATTTTGACTCACACACTGCTGTGGATATCTGTATGCTGTGAATGTGTTGCTCTGATTGGCTAATAAATACAGTGCTGATTGGCCAGTAGCCCGGCAGGAAGTAAAGGCAGAACAAAGAAAAAAGAGAATTCTGGGAAGTGAAAGGCTGAGTCAGGAGACACTGCAAGCCTCTGTTGCCATGAGAAGTAAGAGGTAAAGTATGGGTAAGCCACAAGCCACGTGGAAACTTATAGATTAATAAAAATGGGTTAATTTAAGATATAAGAACTGGATAGCAAGGAGCCTGCCATGGCCATACAGTTTATAAGTAATATAAGTCTCTGTGTGTTTACTTGGGTCCAAGTGGCTATGAGATTGGCAGGCAAAAGAGATTTGTTCTGACCACCAGCGGGCTGAGACACACAAAAAAAAAAAACTCTAGACACACACACACATACACACAAACACACACACACACATACACACAAACACACACACACACACACACACACACACACACACACACACGCAGTTTTAGAGTTTAGCTAATCATGGCTCAGGAGTAAATGTGGCAGGAACTTGAGGCAACTTCTTTCATTTCACCCACAGTCAGAAAGAAGAGAATGATTAATCCTAAACTTCCCTTTTTATGCAGCCCAAGATCCCAGTCCAGGGAAGAGTGCTACTCAGAGTGTATGGGTCTTCTCATGTCACTTAACTTCAGATCATCTCCGACAGGCATACCCAGAACTTTGCTGCCCAGGCTCTTCTACACATCATTGATTTTGCAATCACTATTAACCATCACACTTGTTAAGCCGGAATCAAATAATACACTTATAACTTCATTAAATGTCTAAGAATCATTCACCATAGTTGGGAGTATTTCTTTTGTTCTAAACTCTAGAGCTTACAAGACTTACATTGTTTGACATAAAATGTTAGGCAAATCTACTGAATAAAAAATGACCTTGTATTATACTATAGCTGCTTTTGTGCTCCATGTTCGATTGATTCATTTCCAATCATACATTTTATTCATTTGTGTTACTTAATTTTTTTAGCTTTATGCTGTAGAATGCATAGATAGTTAAAATTTATTTTCAAAGAAATTGTAGATGTACAATATGGGGATATTAGTGCCTCATTTTTTCCCTTTCTCCTATCATCCTTCCAACCCCTCTCATGCATCCCACCTGGTTTGCTCTTAAATTCATTGCATCTGGACTCTTTGTTAAACTGTTGTTGCATACGCACACGTTCTTAAATATATAAATTCAATGAGCTCAGTCTGATCAGTCTATATAATATTATATACATATAATATGATCTCAGGGCTCATCAATTGGTAGTAGATAACCAGTTGGTGGGACTTTTCCATGGGAAACACTATTTTCTGCCTCTCTCAGCATTTCTCAGAATTTTTCTTTCCCTGTAGATTTTTGTTTGTTTGTTTAACTCTGGTCGGGGTTAGTGAAGTCATGGATCTTGGAGGAGGACCAACTACCACCAACTTATGAAATCAATATAACTTCCAACTGCATTCTCTGTATTTATCCTTCTACCTACAGATAAGTGTAATTCTTTACCCTGAGCAAAGAAACTGTTCTTTGAAAAAAATGGAGACCATGGCAGAAAAGCAACTGATCAAACTACAAAAAGAAATGATCGTGCATTGACCATCCCCAACATATCTATCTACAAATACAATTCCTATATTTCATGAAGTTTGTGACAGAGAGTATGGAAATGAAAAGAGCCAGATGAACAAGAAGTCTGTTATGAGATGGAATCTCCTAGATACATCAGGGAAGCTACTCCCATGAAGGAACAAGCCACTGCCACTACCTCTTACTCACCAACTCCTCAGCCTGAAAAAGCCTTAGCGAAAAACTTTTAGTTCATCTCCTCATGTCTTATATACCTTTCTCTGTCCAGCCATATTACTTCCTTCTTAGTGCTAGGATTAAAGGTATGTGTGCCACCCAAGGACTGAGAGCAAGGGCATGAAACCCCAAGTGCTGGGATTAAAGGAGTGTACCACCACTGCCTGGCTCTGTTTCTCTCCCAGACTGAGTCAATCTCACATAGTCCAGGGTGCCTTTGAACTCACAGAGATCCAGATGAATCTCCGCCTCTCAAGTGCTAGGATTAAAAGTGTGTGCCACCACTGCCTGGGCTCTAAGTTTAATCTAGTGGCTTGTTCTGTTCTCTGATCTTCAGGCAAATTTTATTAGGGTATACAATATATCACTACAAAGTAATCTGAATAAAAATTATCCTTTCTATTAAATACTAAATTCAGCTTATATTTTCATTTCAATCAATTATTCTTTAAAAGTGTCTGTACCCTCAAAGCATTAATAATTTTTATCAAAGCATTGATAAAACCATTATATTAAAGATAGATGTACTAGTTAAATAATTTATATTTAGAATTTTAAATTATTATTTAGTATTCCGAAGTATATGTGTTTATTTTCTAGATTATTTTCTATTAGTTCAATTCACTATAAATAAATAGATTAATTAATTTACCACTGTTGATATTTGAAAAAAATATTTGTAATACTTCATTCATATATTTTGTAAATTTAGTTCTCTGATTCATTTTGAGTCGTAATTGTATTAGCCATTTTGGTTTGCCATTATGGTTACTGCCAACTGTATTTAATTTTATCTCTCCTTCCTACTATATATTTTGTTATTTCATCTGTCCATCAAGTTCTCAATCAAGAAGGAAGACACATATTCGTCATTATTACAGTCATAGTGAAAATAGCAGGAATGGAGCTAAATTCATTGTTGAAAGTAGCTTTTTGTTATGTTTTGTTTTATTGTTGTTTGTTTGTTTATTTATTTATTTTGAGACATGGCTTCAAATTTGCAAGGCCATCCTTAAAATCATGGTTTCTCCAGAGCTATCTCCTAAGAGCTGGTATTATAGACATACACCACCACATCTGGTTTTAATGTTGTTTCTCTCTTTTTTTTAAATTTTTTTTTCCTTTCACATACCAACCACATTCCCCCTACTTCTCCTTCTCCCACTTCCTTCCACCTCCCCCCCCATCCCACCCCCCATTCACTCCTCCGCAAACCTAGATTTTCTTCAAAATCAAATAGTGGTTTGATCATATACTTTTTACCTTCAGCAGATGTTCGGGTCTCTGGTGCCTCTGCTTTGTACCCTTTAGTTCTCATCATTCCCTGTCTTCCATTGCTGATCTCTGACCTGAGAGGCACACCTGAGTGATTCAGCCTCACTCATTCTTGTATGTATCTTATGTCTGAATCATGGAAGTGCTTCACTTGCTTGGTTTAAGCTTGTTTTCTGTTTATAACACTTAGTTTGACATTTGTTTAGCTTTTGAGATGACATATTCAGTTGCAAAAAATGAATTATCTGCCTTAAGCATAAAAGATTGTAGCTTAGTTTTAATACCCAAAAGCATCATACCTGATGCTCACTGAATGTTTCTCAGTGTGAATAGAATTTGCTGAACATTTATTATATATCAGCTAATGTTTTACATATCTCATCTAATAGTGAGCTGCTAAATGAGCATGTTACATAAGTATCACAGATAGCATTATGGTGATAACCAAGGGGGTTACATAAAATCATTGCTCTCCTTTAAAGTAAAAATTGAAAGGCACAGTGGCTTCAAGAACTTTTCAAAGGTCTCACAATGCTTAGTTTTCGAAGCAAGATTCAGAACTGTATATTATGGATCCCTGTGTACTTAACTGTTTTGCTAAACCTAAAAGCAAACACTTTGGAAAATTCTAAAATCACTGTTGTCATTAGGCAGAAAGTAGGCATAAGCTACCCTGCTTCAGAAGGCTTTATTAATTGTTCATACTGTGACAAAGTGGCATGCCTATTGTATTTCTATGAACTGTTTACAACAAAATCTGTGCTAGCATCTCTAAGCCTCTTTAACAAAGGTTGAAATAAGAAGAAAGCAATTCTGCTGTGTGCCTAGGGGAGAATAAGCTCTCTCTATGTAGCTTCATCTCCTGATGCACATTACTTGTGGGATGGCTGACTATTAGAATGAGCAAATTCCTCTTCCAGTTTTGTGAATCCATCTAAAGGATGCCTGAAGGTAAAGGTGAGTTATGTGGTATAATCTGAAAGCATAAAACTTTGTATGACTACATTTTTGACATGCCTGGCCTCGACAGCCTAGGAATTCATGTATTATACATGGAGAGACAGCCTGCAGTCCCAATAACTACTTGCTCTGTGAATGACAGCTATGAAAATACTGTCTATCACAGACTTAGATACAGTTTATAATGGGTGGATTTCTAATTAGTTAGCTTACACATGGTCTCCAGACTTCCTAATCCAAGACCCAATTAATATATGAAGTAGAACAATATTTATATTACTGATGTTGCTAACCATCATAACCCAGATAGCTAAAAATAAAACATAAGTCAGAAAATATACAGTCCAGTTTTAGCTTCCCAATTATTTAACCTCAGGCGTTTTACTACACATATTTGAGTCCTGTTTTATTTGCAAATTACCATGTTTGATTCTTAATTAAAATTTCAGTGTTTCAAAATGTATCCTAAAGTAGTTAAGTAAGCTTGGGCTTAGAGTCCTATGTGTCAAGATATTGGATATCAAAATCATATCAAGGCTTATTTCTGGCTTTGAAATTATAATTGTTCACATTTCTTACTTAAAGGGGTTTTCAAATACCAAATGTTCACTGTGTAATAATATTTCCTTTTATTAATTCTGAATGCTTGCTGATTTATTCTACTTTGTCTCTAATAATCCTAGTCATTTTGTGTTTTAGGAATAATTGAGTAATATATTAGCATGAGGTTAATATATTTCAAAGTTTTCATTATAGAAACCATATTCAAGAATTTTTCAGTACTGATATGCAGTTTAGAAACTTACAGAAACATATCTTATATAAGTAAAATGTAACTAAATATTTGTCTTAGCTAGTGTTCCATTGCTATGAAAAGACACCATGACCAAAGCAACTCTTAGTAAAGAAACCATTTATATTGGGGGCTTACTTACAGTTTCAGAAGATTAATTCATTATCATTATGGTATAAGGCATGGCGTCAGGGAAACATGGTGTTGGAGAAGTAGTTAAGAGCTACATCTTAATTTACAGGGAGCAGATAGAGAGTGTGTCAGACTTGGCTAGTCATGGACTTTTAAAACTTCAAAGCCTACCCCCAGAGACACAACTCCGCCAACAAGGTCATACCTTCTAATCTTTCCCAAACAATTCCACTAATCGGGACAGAGCATTAAAAAATATGAGCCTCTGGGAGCCATTCTCATGCAAACCAAAATTATATTCTTGAGCAAATCTTGCAAATCTTTCAAAATCAAATCCCTTATCTTAGGTCATATATATATATATATATGTATATATATGTATATATATACATATATATATGTATGTATGTATGTATTCTTGCAACACAATGGAAATTTTGGAAGAGACAAAGGTAGTTTTCAAGAAATCCTGTTTTCCATAGAAAGATTTATTACATTTTTTGTACATCATAACAGAAAGAAAATTTCAAATGTATGTAATTATTAAAAATTTTGAATGTTTTTTTTATGTCAACTAACATTGTTCTTTGTAGTTGGAAGTTTCTCTGGTCATGTCCAGCCTTTGGACGAATCTCTCCCACCCAAGCTCTCACAGCTGCTTATAAAATAATCACTCAGAGGCATAATTACAAATTGTATGGCCTATGGCTTTATCCTCTTGCTAGCTAGATCTTTCATCTCAAATTAACCAATTCCTACTAATCTACATGTTTCCACATGGTTGGGGCATTAGTGGTCTGCTGGCATCTTGTTGCTTTTTTGGCAGTGGGCTGGCATCTCTCCTGACTCCATCATCCTTTTCCTATTGTCTCTTTTAGATTTTCCTACCAGGCTCCATCCTGCCCTTCCATAGACCAATGCAGTTTTATTTATTATCCAATGGGAGACACACATATTCATGTCATACAGAAAGACATCCCACAGCACTTTCCCTTTTCTGTCTAATCAAAAAGTAAAGTTTTAACTTTAACATAGTGAAAGTATAAACTTTTTTTGTTGTTGTTGTTTTTGAGACAGGATTTCTCTGTGTAATTTTGGTGCCTGTCCTGGATCTCACTCTGTAGACCAGGTTGGCTTCAAACTCACAGAGATCCACCTGGCTCTGCCTCCTGGGGACTGGGATTAAAGGCATGCATCACCACTGCCTGGCTATAAAATTATATATAACAAAACAGTTATCAAATAAGAATTACAGTTACAATATCTAGTCTATTTGTTTTTGACAAAATTAAAGAAACATTCTGTCATCTTTCCTATTTTTGTGAGTCTAAAGTTTCATATCTAATTTATCTTTTATCATAACTAAGGATAACTGTAATTGTAACTATCTAGTCTTCAATTCCATCAAAGACCCCAAAAGGATATATTAACTAAGTAAACAGGAAGTGCATTGCAAGCAACTTCCATAATTCTAGAAATGACAGAGACGTCTGGCCACCTGGGCAGTCATCCAAAGTTGCTCTGTAATGTTGGGGTATCCATCTTCATCCTATATGCCTAGAGTTTCTCAGTCACTTCTCCCTGTGTCCTGCAGAGTGTCTGGCAGTCTCCTCTGCAAAGAAGGAAACTGAAGGATCATCTTGTCTTATTTTGGCAAAAATTCAGTGGTCATTTTCCAACAGGTCCTGTCTGTCCAGTTGATACAACATCCTGTCAAGCATTCTAGGCTAGGCACTTTTTTGCCCAGTGGCTAACTTTTGCCTCAAAGACAACAGACTCCATATGGAGTTTCTTTGATGCCCATCATCCTCTTTGAAGTAATTGGTACTGCCAGTAGTAGATATGTCTCATTGTCCAGAAAAGTCTAAGTTTTTAAAACATTTTAAATGCCATATACTGTGGGTCTTTGAAGTGTTTGAAGATTAGATTATCTACCTAATTGAAATATATCTATGTATACCTAGAAAACTTAACTAACATGACTATAAGTTTGATTATCATAGATGACTAATTACTTTGTATTTTTAAATTATATATTATAATTTTAAATGGTTTGCATAAACATACTTTAAACAAGTATATATATGTATATATATATATATATTTAACTTTAAATGTATATTATAAACCAAAATCCATAGCAATGTAACATTTTGAACAAGCTGTTGCTCTTTAAAAGCAGGTTCAATAATCTAACCTTTTTCCTATCATATCTATAGTTCTATATAAAATCTAATATATGTATTCTGATTATTCTCACCATTTACCCTCTTTTATCTGTGTCCCATCCTTGTCAATCTACTTTCATATCTACAAGTCCCTTTCCCATGTTTGTGTTCTTCTGCTTCATTTTATGACCCACTGACTTCAATGAACATCATCTATGTGGCCCTGCGTATAGAATTATCCATGGAGTCTGCTGAGCTCACCAATGGGTGTGCCTTTTAGATAATGACTCCCTACAGAATGGATTCAATTAGTACCCTATAGCTCTTCAGGGAGGAGTAGGCCCTCATATTCTCCTCCCACAGCTCCATGACTGGCTATTGACAAGTCCATTTTTAGGAGACCCAGTAAAGGCAACAATAGCTGCTTTGTGTCTTGCTTAGAAGATAACATTCACCTTCCATTCAAAACAAAATATTCTTCCCCAGGGAAGACCACATCAATTGGTTATCCAATAACAAATGACTATCTCTGAATGTATACATAAAACTAACACTACACAGAGTTATATATTAGGAATATTTATATGTATATACATATATGTGAATATATGTGTATTATATGTGCATGTGTGCACATAACAACAATTAATGAAAAAAAAGGCTATGTATTTGGAAAAAAGCAATGAGAGGTATATGGAAATGTCAGGAAGGAGGAAAGTGAAGGGGGTGATGTAATTACAATTTTGAAATAATATATAATTATTATAATTTATAATTTCAAAAATAAGTAAAATATAATAAAAAGAATTTATTTTCAAAAATAACTCCCCAAAAACTAAATGTTCTTCATCAAGGCCTACAAAAACATTTCTTTTAAATGATCTTTCTTTTTTTTTTTTTTTTTTTTTTTTTTTTTTTTTTGTGTGTGTGATATATATTTTTTATTTTACAATACCATTCAGTTCTACATATCAGCCATGGGTTCCCCTATTCTCCCCCCTCCCACGCCCTCCCCTTACCCCCAGCCCACCCTCCATTCCCACCTCCTCCAGGACAAGTCCTCCCCCGAGGACTGTGATCAACTTGGTAGACTCAGTCCAGGGAGGTCCAGTCCCTTCCTCCCAGACTAAGCCAAGTGTCCCTGCATAAGTTCCTGGTTTCAAACAGCCAACTCATGGAATGAGCACAGGACTTGGTCCCACTGCCTAGATGCCTCCCAAACTGATCAAGCCAATCAACTGTCTCACCTATTCAGAGGGCCTGATCCAGCTGGGAGCCCCTCAGCCTTTGGTTCATAGTTCATGTGTTTCCATTCATTTGGCTATTTTTTTTTCAATAATTGAGTAAAACTGAAATTTATTTTATGCCACAGTCGTCCTAGGGACCTCCATGCTATATATATAGCCTCTATGGTTCTATGGGTTGTGGTCTGATTGTTCATTTTATATCTAGAATCCACCAATGAGTGAGTACATACCATAACTGTCTTTCTGGGTTTGGGTTACCTCACTCAGGATGATTTTTTCTAGTTCCATCCATTTGCCTGCAAATTTCATGCTTTCATTGTTTTTCTCTGCTGAGTAGTACTCCATTGTGTATATGTACCACATTTTTTTCATCCATTCTTCCGTTGATGGGCATCTAGGTTGTTTCCAGGTTCTGGCTATTACAAATAGTGCTGCTATGAACATAGCTGAGCATGTATCTTTATGGTATGTATCAGCATTCTTTGGGTATATGCCCAAGAGTGGGATGGCTGGGTCTTGAGGTAGTTCGATTCCTAATTTTCTGAGAAACCGCCATATTGATTTCCACAGTGGTTGTACAAGTTTACATTCCCACCAACAGTGGAGGAGTGTTCCCTTTGCTCCACATCCTCTCCAACATTGGTTGTCATTGGTGTTTTTGATCTTAGCCATTCTAACAGGTGTAAGATGGTATCTCAGAGTTGTTTTGATTTGCATTTCTCTGATGATTAAGGATGTTGAGCATTTCTTTAAATGTCTTTCAGCCATTTGTAGTTCTTGTTTTGTGAATTCTCTGTTTAGCTCTTTTGCCCATTTTTTAATTGGACTGTTCAGTGCTTTGATGTCTAGTTTCTTGAGTTCTTTATATATTGTGGAGATCAATCCTCTGTCAGATGTGGGGTTGGTGAAGATCTTTTCCCAATCTGTTGGCTGTCTTTTTGTTTTATTGACTGTGTCTTTTGCCCTGCAAAAGCTTCTCAGTTTTGAGAGGTCCCATTTATTAATGGTTGTGCTCAGGGTCTGTGCTGTCGGTGTTTTATTTAGGAAATGGTCTCCAGTGCCAATGCGTTCAAGAGTGCTTCCTATCTTCTTTTCTATTAAGTTTAGTGTAACTGGATTTATGTTTAGGTCTTTGATCCACTTGGACTTGAGTTTTGTGCATGGTGACAGATATGGATCTATTTGTAATCTTTTACATATTGACACCCAGTTATGCCAGCACCATTTGTTGAATTTATTTTCAAAAATAACTCCCCAAAAACTAAATGTTCTTCATCAAGGCCTACAAAAACATTTCTTTTAAATGATCTTTCATTTTATATTGTGTATATAAAATTTCATTTTATAAATGGGAAATTATGTATATGTCCCAACACCTGTTCTTATGTAATGCCTTTTGATTTTAGTTGATTTATATAAAAACACAGACATCTATAGAGAAAAATCTATCTATATGGTGTCTTTCTGTTCTCATAGTTACTTTAAAATTATTTTTCATTATTTTTTATATTTAACCAGGGGTCTAAGTACATGAAATTAACAATTTATCTACTGACTCAAACTAAAGAGATTGAATTCAAAACGCAGGACATTTATCTGAGACATGATTAAGAAATATGTAAATTCATGGCTTCAGGTTGGCACAAAAATAGATCAGAAATGTCAAATTAAGAAATTCCCAAATAGATGGGTTCAGGATAACACTGAAAACTGTGGAAGCCACTTGCAGTTAGTAAGTCAATGTGTTTGAATTAAAATATGAAATAAATGAGTAGATTTTTTTCTTTACTGTAGTAATTTTTTTCTGAAAATAACTCTCCCTTCTAAGAGACTGAACTTTTGCAAGAACTTGAAATCCACTTAGTAATATGCTTTGAAGTCATTTATGACTATGTATTAAAATGGCCTACTGTGTACTGAGCCTGTGTAATTTTAACCTGGTTTGGAGAAAACAGTCCAACTAACCTTTCTATGCTTTAGACTTCTAATGCAATCAGCTTTTACACAAGAAGTTAAATGTATAGCTTTAATCTTAAACTATGTACTCTTCAATGCCCTGATCCAGTAGAATGTATGTCTGCATGAACATGATTCAATAATAATTTGTGAAAACAGCCAACAGACTGAAATGAATTTTAGAACAAATATCTTAAAATGTTGGGTGCTATATGTAGATGTAAGATGATAACAACTTGTTGTATTCTAGCATGTTATTTTTCATCAGTTGTAGGAGACAAAGCAAATTCTTCCCTTTCAAATCTCTGTTTCAGGTTTTTGTAGAAAATAATATCTCATTACTCCCCTGCCCTTTGTGTTCCCTGCTTTTCAATAATATAGAGCAAAGCCCTCTTTTAGGAAAAAACAGGCAACAAGACAGATTACATGGTCAAGCCTCATCAGCAGGCAATAAGAACAGACCAGGCAAGTACAATAGATAGAATACAAACTGGTCTGTGACCACAAACTACAGACAGCTGGGAGATCTCAGGTAAGACAGCTCCAGCTAACAGTCCTTAAAGCCTGCCAAACAGTACCAAAACATATTCCCTCCCCTGGGCACCATCTTCAGGCCCACAACTCCTGCTGCTTTACTGGAGGTCAGGCCCAAATTAGGCCTCTCAGGTAAGACACCACCTACCACATGCTAAAACTCCTTAAAGCTTGTCCAATAGCCCAAAACTTCACCCTCTCCTCCCCTGAGCTCCTTAGTCCAACCTATTCCTTTCACTAGAGACATCTACTTTACTAGAGGCCACACCAGTACTAGGGAACCCACACACCAAGTTGGTACCCAGATATCCAGAGAAACTACAGGTATTTGAAACCCCAGAGGCAACATTGGCACCCACACCACCTAACATCACTCAGGACACAGAATTCTAAGTAGAGACACCCTACGGGGAACTGAGGACTCAATGGTCACCAGATCTGCAGGCCACTCAATCCACAAGACCATAAAAGACACAGAAAAATATCCAAAACCATTCATTTAGGAAAAATAAATCAGAAATAAGCCCCCAAACCTATAACAACTCCAAATCCAGATGACTAGATACCAGCATAAGAACACAATCAACAATCTCGGTTGCTTGAGGGAGCAATGATTGAGATATCTTGATAGAGGGAGACATTATGGGTTTAGGGAAAAACCTGGTACTAGGGAACTTCCCAGGAATCCACAAGGATGACCCAGCTTAGACTACTAGCAATAGTGGAGAAGAGTGCCCGAACTGACCTTCTCCTGTAATCAGATTGGTGACTACCCTGAGGTCAATCATAGAGCCTTCATTCAGTAAATGATGGAAGCAGGTGCAAAGATCCACAACCAAGCACCAGGATGAGCTCCAGGAGTCCAGTCAAAGAGTGGGAAAGGGATTATATGAGGAAGGGCGGTCAAGATCATGATGGAGAATCTACGGAGATAGTTGAACCAAGCTTGTAGGAACTCACAAACTTTAGACCTACAGCTATGGAACCTGCATTGTACTGAACTAGGTCCTCTGCATGTGGGAGACAGTTGTTCAGCTTCATCTGCTTGAAGGGCCCCTGGCAGTGGGATCAGAAATCGTCCCTGGTGCATGAGCTGGCTTTCTGGAGTCCATTACTTATGGTGGGATGCCTTGCTCAAACTTGATACAGTCGGGATGGGCTTGGTCTTGCTTTTAGTGAATGTACCAGGCGTTGCTGACTCCTCATGGGAGGCCTTACCCTTTCAGAGAAGGGAATGGGGCTAGAGAGGGGAAGGCTGTAGGGGAGTGAGAGGAGGGATGAGAGAGGGATCTGTGGTTGGTATGTAAAATGAATTTAAAAAATTCTTAAATAAAAAAGAACACAATAGACAATAGTCATCACAATATGGCACCACCAAAGCACAGCTTTTCTACTACAGCAAGCCCTGGATATTTCACAGCTAAAGCACACACACACACACACACACACACACACACACACACACACAAATGATCTTAAGTCCATCTATGAAGATGATAGAAGCCCTTAAAGAAGGAATTAATCCCTTAAAGAAATCCAGGAAAATAAAAACAAACAGGTGAAGGAAATGAATAAAACTGTTCAAGACCTGGAAATGGAAATAGAAGCAATAAGGAAACACTAACTGAGGTAATCCTAGAGATGGAAAATCTAGGTAAGCAAAATGGAGCTATAGGCACATGCATCACTAACATAATACAAGAGAAGGAAGGTGGAATCTCAGGAATACAAGACACGATAGAAGAAATTGATACACTTGTCACAGAAAATTTCAAATCTAAAGAGTTCCTGATGCAAAACATCCAGGAAATTTGAGACACCATGAAAAGACCGAACCAAGAATAATAGGAAGAGATGAAGGAGATGGTTTCTAGGTTAATGGCCCAGATAATATATTTAACAAAATCATGCAAGAAAATTCTCCTAACCTGAAGAAAGAGATGCCTATAAATATACAAGTAGGTTACAGAACACTCAAGTAGATTAGACCAAAAAAGCAAGTCCCCACACATGTCATATAGTTATCAAAATACTAAATGTACAGAACAAACAAAAAATATTAAAACTCCAGGGGAAAAATCCAAGTAATATTTAAAACCAGACCTATTAGAATTAAACCTGACTTCTCAATGGAGACTCTAAAGACCAGAAGGACCAGGATAAATCTTTTCCAGACTCTGACAGACCACAGAAATCAGTCCAGACTATTATACCAGCAAAACTTTCAATCACCCACCGTAGTTAGAGAAAACAAGCTATTTCATAACAAAGTCAAAACTAAACAATATCTATTCACAAATCTAGCCATACAGAAGGTAGCAGAAGGAACATTCTACCCCAAGGAAGTAAACTAATCCCACAAAAACACAAATGGTAGATAATCTCACCCAGCAAAACCCAAAAAAGAGAAACAAAAAGAGGGAGGGAGAGAGAGGGAGAGAGAGAGAGAGAGAGAGAGAGAGAGAGAGAGAGAGAGAGAGAGAGAGAGAGAGAGACTCCTACCACTACCAACAACAAAATAACAGGAACTAACAATCATTGGTCCTTAATACCTCTCAATATCAACAGTCTCCATTCCCCAATAAAAAGGCACAGGCTAAGAGAAGGTGGCATACACGAAATGTACCTCAACATCAAAAATATATATTTATTTTCTCTTTTTTTAAATTACATATTTTGGTAGAGAGATATGAAAACCTAGACAGTAATTCTCTTTAGAGCTTTTTTCCTTCATTCCTACAACATGGGTCCAGATTTAGAATGGCATTAGCGTTTGTGATCTTTTCTTTTTGCTTATTATTTTCCTTGTCCAGCTTGTACTGAGGCAACGCGGTATTATAATCAAATGGTAGCCACTTTTTTTTTTAGGTTCTCAGCGTCAGATTTATTTCATTTTTTTAAAAATTGAAAGTAGAATGTTTTTCTTACATTGTGTATGCTGATTATTGTTTTCCCTCCCTCTACTTATCCTATTTCTTCCCTTCTTCCTCTCCCATTCAAATCTATTCTGTGTCTGTCTCTCCTTAGGAAACAAACAGGCTTCAAAGGGGTAATAATACCTTTAAATAAAATGAGATAAAACAAAAACTGATACATCAGCATAGGACAAAATAAACAAACAGAAGGAAAGGAGTCCAAGAGAAGGCTCAAGAATCAGACACCTACTCATTCACACTCTCAGGTATCCCCTAAAAACAATAAACTGGAAACCACAATGTATTCTCAGAGGACCTGGTGCAGACATATGCATACTCTGTCTATGCTGCTGCAGCCTTGGAGTTTATATAAGCTTTGCTCATGCTGACATGGAAAGCCTTGTTCTCCTTGTGTCCTCTGTCATCTGGCTACTACACTCTTTGCCTCTTCTTCTCCAGATTCCTTGAGCCCTGAGGTGAGGGATTTCCTGGAGGTATTCCATATAGAGCGGAGTATTCCATAGTCTCACACTCTGCATAATGTCTGGCTGTCAGTCTCTATATTTGTTCCCATTTGCTACAGAAGAAAGCTTCTCTGATAATGTCAAAGAACTAATTTATAAGTATAACAGAATGCCATGAGGAGTCATTTTAGAGCTACATTGTTTTTGATGTTGTTATTTTCTTAAGAGCAGTATTTGGTTTTACCCCAGATCTCTCAGCTATCTCCTCCCAGGTTAAGGATACATCCCAGGAAAGAGAGTCCCATGACACTGAACGTATAATTCCCATTATACTACCAAGGATAAAGGGACAAGTCCTAACCAAAGCCTCTTGACAGAAAAGGCCACTCTGATCCACATACTCTACGTGCAAGACTGATGGTTGGAACAGGCCTCTTCTTGCCTCTAGATTCTACTCACAAGTCTCGAGGGGGGGGGGGCGGCTGAGTATAGCTGCACAATGACTAGAAATGTTGACTTGCACTCCAGGTATTCTTGGTCTTACTTTCTCAATGGCCAGAGTTTAAACCATGCCACAGTTTCATTGCCCCTATCCCCAATTTAATCACAGAACAATTTATATGACAGTGCAATTCTTGACTCTCAATACCACTGAGAAATTTCCTTCATTGGTAAATATGGTCTCTAGCTTAGTAATCCCTAAAACAATAAATAAACAAATAAATAAAAAGAGAAATACAAGATACCAAAAGCCAAAACACAATGTCTAAACTATGAGGCTCTCAGTTTGGACAAGTGATGACTTGTTTTCAGAAATGACTTTGACTGTTTTCTTTTAAATGGCTACTAAGATCAGAAGTGCTGGTGGATGCTCTCTCTTGTTCTCTCTCTCTCTCTGTAGATATATATATGTATATGTATATGTATATACATATGTGTGTATTGTATACAATTACATATATTTATATGTGTGCATATATAGTATATAAATGCATATAATATATTGAAATATATAGAGAGAAGTATTTGTATATATTATACATATTTGTATATATTGTATTTATTTATATAGTATATATGCACATATAAAAATATATATTTGTATACAATACACACATATACATATAATATATACAAGTATATATAATATATATGAATTCTATATATGTTTGCATATATTTATTTTATATATATATTGCCAGGTGTCAGTGGATAAGAGTTTTTTTAGTGATGGAGAATACATCCAAGAGATAAATCAATACCACGGTATCTGGGAATCACCAAAAATGTGTAGTGTTCAATTTGAAGTTTCTTCACTTAACAAGTACCTAGTCACACAAGCTTGATGAATTGGAGTAGTATGTTCTCCTCAGTTCAGAAGGTACTTTGGTAAGTGGGGGCAAAGATTCCTGACCTTTGAGAAGCATGGCCTACAAGTTCTATTGATTAGTAGTAATCAAACTTTATCTACTTTTCCCCATAGAAATTGCATGTTTTTTTTTTCCTCTCAGATGTAGCATTATGTTTTTCTATAACAATTAGACCTGGAAAGAGGAAGTTCAAAGGGAAACAGTCATCTATTTTAGCACAATGTATTGTAGTTACAGGGTGAATTATTTCCTTCAGCATCCAGTTACTTTAAATAAAACAATGTCTCAAAACCAGAACACCCTGTTTGATAATGAGTCTGATGCTTTGAGATAAGAGTCACAGATTATACAGTTCAGGCTATGTGCGAATCCCAGGAAATCACAGGCGCTATTTAATGCAGGAGTAGGAGGGTTGTGTAAACGTTCCCTATTCTATAGCTCCTGAGTTTGAGTTATAGCCAGGCTTCCAAAGTGCCTATACAGGCCAATGCTGTAAAGTCCAGTACTCTCCCCAAGGGAGCCCTGTATTATCCTAGAATGTCACACCCTTCAGGAAAAGTAATTAAGGCAAGGAGCTCTTTGTTCTCCACCACACACACTTTCTTGATAACTGAAACATAGTACTGAGTTTTCCTTTTAGCCAAAGGGTATAAAGAAGCCATTTCACTTGGAATTGACTTCACTGTTTCTTGACCTAGCTCTCTTACCTACTGCTGTCAGGAATGCACCATGAAGATAATGTAGAACTTTCTTACTCTGATATTGGAGGTTTACTGACCTTGCCATATGGTAATAGAATCAGTATAACTTTCCCAGCCACTCTAACAGGAATTTGACTGGATTATTTCAATCTGAAATTCTCTGATAATGTAGGGATAAAAAAACAGTTTATCTATATCCATGTGGGTCTATTCTAGACCTCTATGTTCCATTGTATAATCTATTTGTTCTCTCACCAAATCAATCTTGATGACTTAGTTTTACAAAATACTAAATATTGACAATAGCATTATTTTTCTCGTTGAAAAGTTGTTAAAATGGGGAATAACTAGATAAATTTTATAGTCAACTTGTTTTGCCTCTATTAGCTTTCCTGTTCTACACATTGTAAAACAAATCTTTTTTTATTTAAGAAATTGCTTTATTCATTTTACGTACCAACCACAGATGCCCCTCTCATCCCTCCTCCCACTCCCCCCAGCCTACTCCTATCCCCCACCCCTCGTCCCCTCCTCCAAGGGAAAGGCTTCCTATGGGGAGTCAGCAAAGTCTGGTACATTCAGTTGATGCAGGACCAAGCCTCTCCCCACTGCATCAAGGCTGAGTAAGGCATCCCACTACAGGTATTGGGCTCCAGAAAGTCAGCTCATGCACCTGATCCCACTTCCAGTGGCCCCTCAAAGAGACCAAGTCACACAACTGTCTTCCATATGCAGAGGGTGTAGTCAGGTCCCGCGCAGGTTCCATAGCTGTTCTAAATTTCGTGAGTTCCTACGACCTTGGTTCAGTTGTCTCTGTAGATTTTACCATTATGATCTTGACACCCCCCCCCATGCTCATATAATCCCTCCTCCCTCTCTTTGACTGGACTCCAGGACCTAAGCCTGGTGCTTGACTGTGGGTATCTGCATCTGTTTCCATCAGTTACTGGATGAAGACTCTATAATGGCAGTTAGAATATTCACCAATCTGATTACCGGGGTTGGCTAGTTCAGGCACCCTCTCCACTGTTGTTAATAGTCTAATCTGGGGTTGTCTTTGTGGATTTCTGAGAATTTCCCTAGAACCAGGTTTCTCCCTAACCCCATAATGTCTCCCTCTATCACGATATTGCTTTCATTGCTCTCCCACTCCATCCCTCTCCCAGCTCCACCATCTCATTCCCTCAAAACAATTCTTGTAAGAGAAGTTACTATTCACCTTCATTGTTTGCTTTGTTACATGTTTGGGTAATCCAAATCTTATTGAATGTATGGAAAATTAATGTGTTACTCAAAATGTATTATTTCCACATGAATTCATTTTATTCAATTACTTCAATAATTTAATTTTGTTTCCAAGTATATTTGCATCAAAAAATATGCTTGTATATAATTACAGTAACTGATTTGCTTTCATTTTCAATGATATCTCAAAATTGGAGTCTAGAATAATTAATCTAATTTGCCTTTCGGTAGATGCTTTTTCTTTGGATCACCAACCAGCTTCCAAATAAAGACAAGGAGACTAATTGCTAATTTTGATTGTTTAGCCTTAGCTTAGGCTTGATTTGTTAGCTCTTTTAACTTAATTTATCCTGTTTCTATTAGTTTATGTTTTGTCTTAGGGCTTTTTACCTTTTTTCATTCTGTACGTCCTACTTTCCTGCTTCCTCCATGTCTGTCTGCAGACCCCTGACATCTCTTTTCTTTTCTTCCCAGAGATCTGTCTCTGCCCTATACTTCATGCCTCGATATTGACCATTTAGGGTTTTTTTTATTACACCAATTACAGCAATACATTTTCACACAATGTACAAATATCCCACAACAACTTTCAGTATTTTTATTACATGGTGGCACTCATTGAAAGACTGATTATCAATGAAAAAAACTGATCAAGCAAATGAGAAAAAGGATAGACACAATAGTTAACATATCTAAATTGCCAACTGTAATCATTTGATTTTTATAATAAGGAGAGTTACTAATATTTCCCATCTAGAATAAGTACTGCTATTATCTTTTCACTAAGGAAGATAGTGATAGCAACAGAAAACAATCCTATTCTACAAGTGAAATAAACAATATTTATGTTCCACTGTGTAAGAATACTTAAAATGTATCTAATTATATGATAAAAGAAATGACCAAGTAATAATCTATGATCATAATTTGACATGTATTGCAATGAAATCTTTTGTTACATTTTATTTTGTAGATTTAAAGAGTTTAATCTGAAATCTATATTTGATTTAGGACTGGTGTTTTCATGAGTTATTCTGCTTCGGGATAAATCCACAGCATTCTCTTCATTTCACACTTTAAAAACAACCTTATTGCCAACACATCGTTCAATATTACGTAAAAATACAAAACAAGTAATATTGTGTTTTAGGAGCAAATTAACTTTAATAAGTTCATTAAATGGAAGTTTAAACATTACAATAAGTTAACAGACTCTTGGATGTTTATTTTGCCTTGAATTGTTATGCATCATTTAAATTTTAGGAATATACTTTTAGTCACGAGTTTCTCTTGGTTATGTGAATGTCAAGCAGGTGCACAGAAACTTAGTGGAAGAGGTAATTAATACATATGAATCTTAGATTTACTACAATTCTTTTAAAGAATTCAATATTTTTTATGAAATGTGAAGATCTATATTTTAACATCTGTATATTTTACAATATCCTCCTTTGACCAAAGAGGTAAGAATCAAATTACTATTGTACAAATTACTATGTACTATTGATAGAAAAAAGCTTATCTGTTCTGGGATGTGCTCTGGTGTTTCATTTTTATTGTAAAGACACAACTTAAGCTCAGCTCACTTTTAACAATGAAGGTTGTATGTTAAAGGTCAAGGTTTGCTGGAGTTCATTTGGATCTTGGTATTGAGATACTTTCTTCAAATCACCCTCCTGTTAACTGTCTCCTTTGTATGCTTTGGAATCCACTTGCTAATGTGGAACAGGCAAAACCCTTTAGATATTTCAGATGCATAACAGACCATATTCAAAGAGGCTTTATTTTGTAACTTGAATTTGCAGATGAGTGCCAAGAAAGAGGCTTATGTTTATGAGTCAAACTTTGTGTCATTTACTTTGGGTTGACAAATTCCCTGTAGAAGAAATAATCTTGGATAGAGCTTATTGACTAAATAGATCAGATTGACAATATAATTAGGATGACAAATATTGATCTCTATGGATACCGGTTTTCATAATCCCTTTGTGAGTGACTTCATTGTCCAAAACATTCACCTGGAAAAACAGTATGAAAAGTTATTGTCAAGTCACCCAATAGTTTGATATCTGTTACAATAGATTTGGTGTTTCTTCTTTTTCATCACTTGATATATCATGGTTAAAATATGGTAGCACATTGTAATTGCTATTAAAATGAATAAAGATTATGTATACAGTAGCTCAAACATGTCTCTTTTTCTTTACTTTTGTCCCCCATATGTTGAAATGACCTCTTTTGTCTGTCCAATACTTTTTGCTTTACCTGTTAAATTGTAAAGACATTTAGTTAAAAATCCCAGTCATCACCAGGAAACAACTGAGAAAGAGTTCTAGTACAGATTTGGAATCATTGCAAAAGGGCCCAATGTGATTACAGTAAAACTATCACAATTCTAAACGATATAGTTTTATGTATGGTAATTTGCAATTCAATCTGCTTTGGGTATGATATGTCTGTTTACATATAGTCATAATAAGTATGTAAATATGCATTAAAGCTCCAATTTAAAGAGACTAGCTAACAGGGAAAGACCTTAGGAGGGACACAGGGATGACCCTGTGAAGGAGAAGTGGATAAGATCTACATGAGTGGACTGGGTGTGTGGGGGGGTGGCAGAGGGTGAGGAGTGGGGGCTGAGAACCTTGGGAAATGGGAGGGTCAAGCTGGAACTGGGAAAGAGAGGGAGAGTAAGGAGGAAGATACGATGATAGATGAGGACATCATGGGAATAGGAAGAGGCAGGGTACTGGGGAGGCTCTCTGGAATCCACAAGGTTGACCCCACCTTGGACTGCTGGCAGTGGTCCAGAGGGTGCCTGGATGGTCTACTCTAGTGACCAGCCTAGCAAATAACCTAGCTGTCATCATAGATCCTTTGTCCAGTGACTGATAAAGACAGATACAGAAATCCATGGCCAGTCACCAGGCTGGGCTCCGGGAATCCAACTGATGAGAGAGAGGAGAGATCATGATTAGAGGATGTGCAGAGATGACCGGCCACACTAGTGGAAGCCCATGAACTGTGGACTGGTGGCTGTAGAGCCCCCATGGGACTGGACTAGGCCCTCTGGATACAGAAGATGGTTGTTTGGCTCAAACTGTTTAAGGGGAACCCAGGCAGGGGAATCGGGATCTGTCTCTGGTCTATGGGCAGGCTTCTGGAACCCAGTACCTGTGGTGTGACACCTCTCACAGGCTTGGTGCAGTGGGAAGGGGCTTGGACCTGCCTAGGCTCAGTGTGCTGGGCTCTGCTGACTCTGAGACCTTGATTTGGGGGATATGGGCATGAGGGGTGGCTTGGGAAAGAGGGTTGGGGGGTTGGGAGGAGAGAGAAGGGAAGATCTGTGGATAGTCTGTGGAGTGAGTAGAAAATTTCTTAATAAAGAAAAATGAAAGAAAATAAATAAAAATAAAAATTACTATATTTTACAATGAAGTTATTAAAATTTTTCAAAAACAGATACAATGGGGGAAATATGAAAACTGGATAAAATCTGATAATGGCTCGATTTTTTTTTAACTGGCAATAAATGCTTTGACCCACAAATTCTTTTCTATTAAGTACAGTCATGTATAATCATGAGAGTTCTCTTTTGGAAGGTAAATCAAACATAATTTAAAGTTTCAGTTTTATTACATGAATTAAGTGATGTATTTTTTTCCATTTGTTTTGTAGATTTGCTCATGTGCAGTGACCATACAGGACACAAATGTGAAGCCTAACTCTCAAGGAAGTGAATGAGCTTTATTTTCTTCCTTAAACTTTTGTAAAAGAACAACTACCACATTTCTTTTTTTCTAATATTAGTACTACTTATTAACCCAAGTGATTAACATTAAAAATGTAATATTAACTATCCAATGCATGTTGAAAACTCATATTTTAATTGACCTCATTTTATGTGCAAGTTTGTACACATTAGCAATGATCATAGTGGAAAAATGTTCATAGTAGATTGGAGGTTTCTTGATATGAGGAAAATTTCACAAGGGCCACTAGTATTTAAATGAGATTGACTTCAATAAGACTTAAATTAGAATGATTTGAAATTTGAACTGAAAATATTTGTGTGGATGCAGCAACATTTCCTGGTTATTAGCTATTCCTGATATTGATTCTCAGGAATGAATGTGTCTTTTGGCAGGATCCAGCATCCTCATGAGATATCAGGTAATTCGCAATGGTATCATGAATATAAGAAACTCATAAAAATTAGAGATAATGAGGGAGATGGTGGGAAAGACTGTCAGAAATGTGTGTTATGGTGTGGTATTGTATTCCCCCAAATGTTGTGCATGCTAATAAACTTATCTGGGGTCAGAGACAGAGCAGCCACAATATTAAACATAAAGGATAGGCAGTGGTAGCACACGCCTTTAATCCCAGAAGGAAAGCCTTTAATCCCAAGGAATGGTGGTAGAAAGCAGAAAGGTATATAAGGCGTGAGGACCAGAAACTAGAAGCATTTGGCTGGTTAAGCTTTTAGATGGTTAAACTTCAGGCTTTCAAGCAGCAGTTCAGCTGAGAGCCATTGGGATGAGGGCACAGAAGCATCCAGTCTGAGGAAACAGGATCAGCTAAGAAGTTGGCCAGGTGACGTTAGCCGTGGCTTATTCTGTCTCTCTGACCATCCTGCATTTCACCCCAATAACTGGCCTCAGGTATTGATGTAACCAACCGTCTTATTAAATAAGAAACACAGAAACAATGTAAAAGAGAAAGCCGAGAGGTCAGAGCTCAGAGCTAAAATCTCACCCTTCCGCCTGCGGTGTCCCAGTTCCCAAAAGAGACCTATTTCCTGTCTGTTCATCTATTTATAGTATTTCGTTCTGCCTTCTCATTGGTTGTAAACCCAAACACGTGACTGCCTCGTCACTGTCTGAATGTACAGCCCCCTAGGTCTTAAAGGCATATGTCTCCAATGCTGGCTGTATCCCTGAACACACAGAGATCTATGGGATTAAAGGCGTGTGCCACCACCGCCACACTCTTGCTATGGCTCTAATAGCTCTGACCCCTGGGCAACTTTATTTATTAACATAGAATCAAAAACACATTTCAGTACAATTAGAATACCACCACATTTCCCCTTTTCTATTTTAATAAAAAGAAAAAAAGAAAAAGGTTATAACTAACAAAAGAAAAACTATGTACAAAAGTACAATAACTATATACAATATATACAAGTAATAAATACCTAAACAGGTATTTGACAAATCAGAGAAAATAATTCCATTATCTATCCTATTTTGGTAAATCCAAGATGTATCTAATGCACTTTCTATCCTAATTAATTTTCAACTATAACTAACTAATCTTCAACTATAACTAACTAACCTTCAACTCCCTCAGAGACCCAAGAAGGGAATAATATTAGCTAACAAAAATAAAAACAGGAAGTGCATGCAAGCAACTTCCAAAAAATTTGTGAGTTGACAGAAACAGCCAGCTGCCTGGGCAGTCACCTGAGGTTTCTCCGCAGTGTTGGGGCATCATCTTCAGCCAATAGGCTTAGTGTATCTGACAGACTCATTTGTGAAGTAGGATGTACACAGGGTCAACAGTTCAACCTCACATTGGGTGAGAGCAGTCCATGTAGCAGAAACACCTGAATTCCACTAGTGTTCTGTCATGATTCAGGATTTTAAATTCTGGAAATTGTTGACAGTTTTTTAATTCAGCTGTTCATTCTTCTTGGCTGTGTATATATGGCTTCATCTCAGCATCCCTTCTTCTCCACATCCCTCTATTAAATACCAGTCTACTTTCGAGAGGCATGAGCTTTCAGCTGCTGTTCCATTGCACAACAGAAGCCATCGACCCTCTGCCTGTTAAGCTGCCTTCAAAGAAAAGGGCACCGTACCTTTTCTGGATTGCAAAGGCCACGTCAGGGATGGGGCCATATTGTCCTGGCATCAGAAGATGCCTTTTGATAAAGCCATAGCCACACTTGTTTTGGCAAGAATCAGTAGTCCTTTGTTTCGTGTTCTGTCTGTCCATTTTGTCCTGTTGATACGAGGATACTGTGTTGTCCAGTGGTTAACTTTTGCCACAATGAAAGTTGACTCCATATGCAGTTTCTTCAATGCCCATATTTTCTCTGAAGTAGATTGGTACTGCCAGGAGCTGACATGTCTCAAAAAAGAAAAATTTTCTAAGTTATTAAAACATTTTAAATGCCATATTCTGTAGATCTCTGAAGGGTTTGAAGATGACCTGTCTAAAACATCTCTGCTCAATTTTTAAAACATATCTAATATGACTACAAGTTCTATTGTAATATCTAACCACTAACTTTCATTTCTTTATATCCTAGTAGTTGGTAATAATAACATTCAAGGATCATAAATTTGCATTACATTGTTAAATGAATGGTATGAATATAATTAGAAATATACATATAGCATTTTCTAACAATATCAATTTCAAATTTGTATACAATATAAAACAATCCAATCCAATGTAAAGTATTTAAAACTAGTAATTGTCTTTTTCATTTCTTTCTTTTTCTTTTTTTTTCTTTTTTTTTAAACAAGAACATTAAATCTAATCTCCTTTGCTTAGCCTTTTTCCTAACCCTTGACAATAACTTGTAACCAACCCCCCTAAATACTGAAAATTATCCCAGACCCAAAACCCATTAAAAAGACCAAAAAACCACCCGCCCCACACCACCTCTTTGGGAATGTGGGCGTCATAATCTTAAAATTGTTTCATGCTGGGTATGGGCAAAGTTTTCTTTATCCTGAAAGAAAAATTTTAGGTTAATTGTCAAATTCTAGGAAAGGTAACTATATCCTTCATTATCCAGCCTGTGTATAATGCCAAAGTTCAGGGTTTATCTCAAGTCCTTATTCAAGTAGTCTTTGAGACTGGATCATCTCAGCTAGTCATCTCAAAATTGCTCTGAGCACCTTGTAGTTCAAAGCTGATCTGTGGATGATGTTTGTCAGCTTAATGATATTATTATTGTCCACGTGGAATTGTTGTTGTTGTGGGGCCCCATCTTCTTTCTGGAGACTTCAGTTGATGTTAGGCCTGGCCGTGATTTCCTGAAAACTGATAAGAGACTCGAACACAAAAACATATATATGCAGTTAGCCTTTTTTCTAGAATTAGTTAGTACTCTATATGACCATTCATATCTTAACAAAGTTTAAAATGTATATATATATATATATATTAATCATGTAAATTTTGATATAAAATTTATACTTTAAGAAAAGTTTAAAGAATCAGAATAGAATCAAGAGTTGAGATTAGTAATAGAATAGTCCTTTAATTAATTTTGGCTTGTCCTGTACCATAGCAGAAGTTGGCTCTTTTATTCTGGCATGATACAGGGAGTTTGCATTTTCCTTTTAGCAACATGCTTGAGTTTAAAGAAGGAGAGAGCCATTCTCCAACTCCAAAGTCAGCTTTAAATTTTAATTGAACTGGGACTATTAGAAGACCAATAGTGTTAAATCTTTAGAGAAAAGCAGAAATAAACATTTAGGAAGACATAAAATTTTTTAGATAATATATACCCATACATCGTTTCATTCTGTTTCTTGGGATAGATGATTTGTCCCTTTTCTTCAGTTGTCTCATTTGTCCAGTGTTCTTCAAATTCCTTAACCTTCATTCTCCTAAAAGACAAAAACAAAAACCTTTCCCCAAGACTAATTTTGGGGATATTTCCTTTTGACAAGTTATTATCTGATTAAATGAAAAGGCATGTGTTATTGATACAAGTTAGTTTAAATTGGATGTTCATGCTGGTTGATGAACTATCACCTCCTCTAATTAAGAGGTCTCTCTTGTTCAAATCGAACCTTTATCAATTTTGATGGTACCCACAGCTTATCTTCTCCTGTAGGAACAAAAGCAAAACCTCGTCCCCAATGTAATACATACCCTGGTTTCCATTCTGAGGTCAGCACATCCTTAAAGTATATAGGCTGATTTAATTCTGTAGTTTTTTCTATTATCCAATGTCTCTCTGCAGCTGTTGTTCCTTTCTCATTGGCATTCAGAAAATTCAAAGTTAGAAGAGCATTATGCAGTCTATTTTTGGGGGTTTTTGTTACCCATTTCTGTTTATTTAGCATATCCTTTAGAGTTCTGTTTGATCTTTCTATAACTGCTTGACCTGTAGGATTATGTGGTATGCCTGTAATATGCTTTATATTGTAATAAGCAAAAAACTGTTTCATTTTAACAGAGACATATGATGGAGCATTGTCAGTTTTGATTTGTGCAGGTATACCCATGATGGCCATAACTTCTAGCAAATGAGTGATTACAGAATCAGCTTTTTCAGAACTCAAAGCAGTTGCCCATTGAAATCCTGAATAAGTATCGATGGTGTGGTGTACATATTTCAGTTTTCCAAATTCTGCAAAGTGAAACCCGTCCATCTGCCAGATTTCATTTCTCTGAGTACCCTTTGGGTTACATCCTGCTGGTAATGGCGTTTGATTGTAGAAGGAACAAGTAGGACATTTCTTTACTATTTCTTTGGCTTGTTGCCAGGTTATGGAAAAATCCTTTTTAAAACCTTTACTATTGACGTGATGCTTTTTATGAAATTCTGAGGCCTCCAGCACATTTCCTATCAATAATTTATCAATCTCATCATTGCCTTGTGCTAAAGGGCCTGGCAGACCAGTATGGGATCGAATGTGAGTTATATATAAAGGATGATTCCTTTTCCTGATTGTATCTTGTAATTGAATAAATAGTGAAGTTAATTCTGAAGCATCAGGGATAAATTCTGCAGTCTCAATATATAACACCACTCTTTCAGCATACTGAGAGTCAGTTACTATGTTGAGAGGTTCTGAAAAATCCATTAATACCAACAGAATAGCATACAATTCTGATTTTTGAACTGAATTATACGGACTTTGAACCACTTTACTTAAATTTTCTGATTTGTAACCTGCCTTTCCTTCTTTGTTGGCATCTGTATAAAATGTATGAACTCCAGATATGGGTTTTTGCCGTACAATTCGAGGCAAGATCCAATCAGCTCTCTTTATAAGATCAATTCTATTGCTTTTGGGATATTTGCTGTCAATTTCTCCCAAAAAATTACTGCAAGCTCTTTGCCAAGGTTCACTTTCTGTCCATAATTTTTCAATGTCCTCCTTAGTTAATGGTACGATAATTTCTGCTGGGTCTATGCCTGCTAATTGATGAAGTCTCAATGTTCCTTTGTAAATCAAGTCAGAGATTTTTTCCACATAAGTTTTTAATTTTTTATTTGGTTTATTTGGTAAAAATATCCATTCCAATATAATATCTTCCTTCTGCATTAATATTCCAGTAGGAGAACGCCTAGAAGGTAAAATAACCAAAATGCAACCCAGCTTTGGATCAATACGATCCATGTGTCCTTCATTCACTTTCTTTTCTACCAAGGCCAATTCTTTCTCAGCTTCAGGTGATAATTCTCTTGGACTATTTAAGTCCTTGTCACCTTCTAAGGTTTTGAACAAATTAGTCAGTTCATCATTTTTTACCCCAACAATAGTTCGTAGATGAGAAATGTCTCCAAATAATCTTTGAAAGTCATTAAGAGTCTGTAGACTATCTCTCCAAATTTGCACCTTTTGGGGTCTAATTTTTTTGTAGCTCTATTTTATATCCTAAATAATTAATACAATCTCCTCTTTGTATCTTTTCAGGAGTAATTTGTAATCCCCAGCAAGGCAAAATTTTCTTTACTTCTTCAAACATTATTTCTAAAGTATCTTCATTTGAGTCAGTAGTAAAATATCGTCCATATAATGATAAATTATAGATTTAGGAAATTTTTTACGTATCACTTCCAATGGCTGTTGTACAAAGTATTGGCACAGAGTTGGGCTATTCAACATTCCCTGAGGGAGGACCCTCCATTGAAATCTTTTAACCGGTTGAGAATTATTATAAGTAGGTACTGTAAAAGCAAATCTTTCTCTGTCTTTTTCTTGTAAGGGTATTGAAAAGAAACAGTCTTTTAAATCAATAACTATGAGAGGCCATCCTTTTGGTAACAGAGTAGGCAAAGGCATCCCAGATTGTAGAGAACCCATTGGCTAAATTACTTTGCTAATTGCTCTAAGGTCTGTTACCATTCTCCATTTACCAGATTTCTTTTTAATAACAAATACAGGAGAATTCCAAGGGCTGGTTGATTCTTCAATATGCTGAGCATTTAACTGTTCTTCTACCAGCTCTTCTAAAGCCTGGAGTTTCTCTGTTGTTAAAGGTCATTGTTGGACCCATACAGGCTTGTCTGTTAACCATTTTAAAGGTAGAGCTGTTGGTGTCTTTGGAAGATCATCAGTTATTGTGCCCTGTTCTTGTATAATATGGATGGCTGGTGACCACTCATTAGAACAATATCTTCTAATACTTCTCTCAGTAATATGTGTTAGTTTATGATTTGTTTCTGAGATTGGAGGGATGTTAATCTGAGTATTCCATTGTTGCAACAAGTCTCGACCCCACAGGTTCATAGTTATGTTAGCAACATATGGTTTTAATTTTCCTCTCTGTCCTTCTGGACCTATACATTCGAGCCATCTTGCACTCTGGTTCACCTGAGATAATGTCTCAATTCCTAACAGTTGAACGTTTACCTCCTGAAGAGGCCAAGTTGGATGCCAAAATTCTGGTGCAATTTTGGTAACGTCCGCACCTGTGTCTACCAGACCAGACAACAAAACACCATTTATTTTTATCGTTAATTTTGGTCTCTGTTCATTAATAGAAATTTGCCAAAAAATTTTCTTTATGTTTTCTCCTGAATTTTCTATTCTCTCTGTTTCATCATCCTGACCAGCATGATTTATTCCAATAGGCATTTGGTTATTTAATCGCTCAGAGCAGGGATTTCCTCTATGGCTGCAGGAAAGGTTTGAACTGGATTTGCACTGGGGGCCTGCGCGAGGCCCCTCTGGGAGTTTCCCGAAGACTGAGGCAAAGGATTACCCTGTCTGTCCTTTGTTGATCTACATTCGTTGGTCCAGTGTTTTCCCTTACCACACCTTCTGCATACTCCAGAAGGAAGGGGCATTCTGTTGCCATTGTTCCTTGAAGAAACATTTTTTCTAGGAATGACCTGTCTACAGTCCCTTTTCAAATGTCCTTGCTTTCCACATCCAAAACATCTAACACTCCTCAAACCTTTTGAAATTACTTCTCCTACCCACATATCATCATGCTCATCAGCCTCAACATTAATTGTTTCTCTAATCCAATCTTCCATAGGTGCAGATCTTGCCCTTAATGGCTTGATTATTCTTTTGCATGCTTCATTTGCATTATCAAAGGCCAAAGATTCAATTATTGCCTTACCAGCTTCTGAATCCGAGACCATTCTCTTTACTCCTGAAGCCGGTCTTTGTAAAAAATCTGTAAAAGACTCTTTTGGGCCTTGCATCACCTTTGTAAATGACTCAGATTTTTTTCCTGGTTCCTCAATTCTGTCCCATGCATTCAAGGCTGCCGTTCGACATAAAAGTAGGGTTTGAACATCATATAAACATTGTGTTTGTACTGAAGCATATTGGCCTTCTCCAATAAGCTGATCCTGGCAAACTTGTATTCCTTTATCCCTCCATTGTTTTTCTATGTTTTCAGCCTCCTCGTTAAACCAGGTCAGAAATTGAAGTCTCTGGCTGGGTTCCAGAACACCTTAGGCAAGGTCCTGCCAGTCCTGTGGTACTATCCTATTATATGTTGACCAAGAGTTTAACATTTGCTTTACATATGGGGAATGCATGCCATAAGATACTATTGCCCCCAAAACCTTTTTACATCCAACATTTCAATTGGAGCCCAAATATTTTGTGTAGCCATTTGATCAGGCATCTGCTGTACGGTTACAGGATAAATTAAGGGTGACTGTGTGAAAACAGGCTTTCTTTCTGCAACCTTATGATCCCGACTTGAAACAACTTCACTGTTAATTTCTTCTGTCTGAATTTTTACAGATTTAACAAGTTCTTCTAAAGCTGTTATCCTGGCACTTAAATTGACTATCTTTTTAAATATTAAAATGTGGATTAGCATAGTGATAAGCTGCATAATTCCACCAATACTAATATTATATTGTTGTTCCATTGTCAGACTGCCTAAAATTTCAAACAAAAAACAATTTTCTTCCAATGTACACATAAAACCCATTTGTTTTTTAATGTGGAAAAAATTCTCTTTTAGATAGTTTCCTTTAAACTATCTGATATGTTATGACTTACCAGATCTGCGTAGAACAGCAGAAATCCGAGGGGATTTTCAAAACAGCCACCTAGTGTCCCAGGTGTAAATCCAGAGAGAGAGAGAGAGAGAGAGAGAGAGAGAGAGAACGCACAACAAAGTGTAGCTGGCTAAAGCTTAAATCCAGCCACATGTTCCCTCTTGTGCCGAGTCAAGGCTTGGGTCTGGCTTCCTTAAGCTCCGACCACGTGCGTTGGCTTTACAGGCAGGGCCCTGTTCGGCAGGGCAGGTCTGAGTTGTTTGTAACACCTGTAACACTGGCTTTAAGCAAGTAGGATTTAAGCAAGCAGCTCACCGATAGTCCAGCCTGAGGTCAAGCAGATCTAGACCCAGGCTAAGAAGCCACCGCTCGGACTAAGAACCCGACTGACGCCAGTCGCCGCCTGGCGCCGCCGGCCGCCTGCCGCCCTTGCGGAAAGCGGACCTGCCGCCAAGCCAAGCGGTTTTTAATGGATTCTTGTCACGTTGGGCGCCAGATATTGATGTAACCAACCGTCTTATTAAATAAGAAACACAGAAACAATGTAAAAGAGAAAGCCGAGAGGTCAGAGCTCAGAGCTAAAATCTCACTGTTCTGCCTGCGGTGTCCCAGCTTCCCGAAAGAGACCTATTTCCTGTCTGTTCATCTATTTATAGTATTTTGTTCTGCCTTCTCATTGGTTGTAAACCCAAACACGTGACTGCCTCGTCACTGTCTGAATGTACAGCCCCCTAGGTCTTAAAGGCATATGTCTCCAATGCTGGCTGTATCCCTGAACACACAGAGATCTATGGGATTAAAGGCGTGTGCCACCACCGCCACACTCTTGTTATGGCTCTAATAGCTCTGACCCCCGGGCAACTTTATTTATTAACATACAATCAAAACCACATTTCAGTACAATTAGAATACCACCACACTCAGGTTTGATTTTATTAATAAGAACTTTTAAGATTCCTGACACATTATGGCATTCCCTAATGAGTCATTAACATCCAGCAATTGCACACTGACAAATACATGGGACTGATCTTCTCTACTATACATTTATATGCTTCAGTTTAAACTGAATTTTAGAAAGGTATAGCCAAAGACACAATTGAAGGACTAAATTGATAATTTATAATCAATGATGGCATTATAATTTATCACATACACTCATTTTGGATATAAAATATTTATTGAATGATTGACTTGAAACCAATGTTTTAATGTCTGTATAACTATATCAAAAAATTATAAATATATTCAATTTTTATTTTTACCAGTTTCTGAGAGTAATTTTTCATAATAGTCTTGAAATAAGTCATGTATTTAAAGATATCCCTCCGTATGATTTTAACTAATTCTGCAATGAAGAGTTTGTTTTTAATAAAATGGTATTTCTATGAAGTGTTTCTTCTAATGGGACCAATCTGACATAATTATTTTAATTACATACTATTCCTTTGCAGGCATCATAATTGTCTTAATTAGAAAATGGTTGTAATAGTAATAATTATAACATTTATAATAACAACAGATACAAACATACCAAATATACTGAAGATTTAATTACAGGGCAGGATATAGGCCAAAAGCTCAAATTTTAGGAATTTTTTTCAATTAATTCACTCAATAATGTCACTGAGTAGGTAGTACTACTAGGTTTTTGTTTTGTTTTTGTTTTTTTTTTCCTCAGGGAATTAGAAAAGTCACTAAAAAAATTCTAATCATTTCGTCATGGGACATTCTGTTTGATGCTAATGACTCATCCATTGAGTTTGCCTGCTGTGTACTCGCACAGCGTTGATATCAAGATGCTGGCCACAAGATGGCACTGCCCCTAGAGAACTAAGGCTATAACTATTTCCATCCATGTTCCAATATCAACCCTTATTTTGTAAAAGAATACACTATATTCAATATGTTATACAGACAAGCCAGGAAGGCAGAAAAGCATCTTACATAAAATAATATGTTCCTCAGAGTCACTCAAACAATGAGAAATGTTCAGAATTTATAGGGAAAAAGTTGGCAGATAGTCAATAACAATGGGGAAAATAGTACTAAGAACTACAATAACCACAGTAGACAGAAAACCAAAAATATGTTGCATATTTTGGATTAATAAAATCATTCAGGGAGCCAGTAACAGAAATTGGGGAAATCAAGAGAAGAGGCAGAGGAGAAATCTGTGAATAAGCTGTCCCTACAATGAGCAGGAGGAGGCGTGTTCCCATTCTCAGATCCTTCTCAAGTTGTAAAGCTCAGTGATTAGAACTGCAATGGAATCAGAGGAGTTTGTTACTGGTTTTCCTGCTTAAAACCTTCAGCATTTCGCCACTTTTGAGGATATCATGGAACCAAACAAGCAAACAGTTTTCATATTAACAGCAAAGCAACAGAGAGGGTAGTGGTCCAAATTTATTAAAGAATTTTGAATGGAAAATGTTTCATTTTTGTCATTTGTTTTTTTTTTAAATTTCAGTTAATTTCTATTTTATAAAAAAAAAAACAATTTATGTTTGTAATAGTCATCATGATTGTCCTCTTCAGGGCTAGACAAAGACTTTGGAGTCATCCAACTTCAGGGGCCGAATAGCCACCGAGTTCTCAAGTTCTTTTTCTTTTTGGAGTATGGACTTCTGAGTTTATTATTAATCATAACATCCATCATAATTCATAAAATCATAGTATTTCCTTATGTAGGTTATAGTACGCTGACATTGCAGACAGCTCCTGATGGACTCCCAACCCTCTGTCCTGTAGCCAATCTAATAAATACCCCTTTGTATACATCCATTTCATCAGTTATTTTTCTTTGAAAAGCCCCAAAACAGTGCTTTCTGATACTGTTTGTCTAGAATAAAGCTACAATAGATCAACATGGTTTTTACTTTCCTATAATAATCATATTGCATTTGACAGACATGGTGCTTATTTTTACTTTATAAAACTCATAGTGATATTTTGGCTATTTACATTTCTTATTCTACCAATTTTTCTTTTTGGTTCAATTCAGTTTTCACTCTATTTTGTCTACATCATACTTTATGTACTAAACATATAAAAGGTAACTAAAAATACAGTTTCAACAGATTTCTGTAATTCTGTCCCTCCTTCACCGCCACACCACCTAAGCATGTTATATATATATATATATATAATATGACATAGGAAATATAGGACATGGACATATGACAAGGAAATATAGAATATATGAGAACATTTTATCTTGTTGCTGAAACCGCAATTAGAAGACAAAATATTTCACATATAATTTAACAGAAAATGCTTGCCAATTAGTTATAATAGAACTGAAGCATTTGTTTCTGCATTTCCTCTGTACTTATCTTCTCAGGATGGAGTTTTGAAGGAAACCCTTACAGTGTCCCTTTAGTAATCTCTGGATTTATTCTCCTAGCTTAATCCCACTATTATATCCGCCTTTCCATTACTTGTCCAGTTACACTTTCAGCCCTCTCTGCTTGGTTTCTCCATTTTCTTTATCGACCTCTAAGCTTAGAACAGCATAGTATCTTCAAATAAGATGGGTATCTTCAGTGTTTAGATTGCAAATCTGACTGTAGCCAGTCACCAATGACCAACATAGTCAGTGTATTTCCAATTGTGTTTGGTTTTTTTTCTAAAAATTAGTCTCAAATTTCTCCCTTTTCTACTTCACTCTGTCACATATACTTAGTTTCTACTTAAACAGTTAAAATAACTTTTAGAAACAAGTACTCATAAACTGATTTCTTACTTCCCTGATCTTTCTAGATGCTGATGTTTAATTTTATATGACAATAATGCATATCTAAACAGATGTGATTTTATTTGCCCACAACTTGCTGATCATACATAGCAGTGTGGGTAAGATTCACATACTCCTTGCTCTCACGGAGATTAAATAATTGGGATTAAATCATATCATATTCCTCAATTATTCTTAACCTGCTCTTTTTTTTTTGGTTTTTTGAGACAGTGTTTCTCTGTGTAGTTTTGGTGCCTGTCCTGGGGCTCTCGCTCTGTAGACCAGGCTGGCCTTGAACTCACAGAGATCCACCTGGTTCTGCCTCCCAACTGCTGGGATTATTTTACTAACTGATGGCTACCTTTTCAATTAAAGCATTGACCTATAAAAATTATAAATCTGTCTTGTGATCTTTGACTGTTGCCTACACCTGCTCTTTTTTCCCCTTAAGACATACACATGTAATCTTATAAGGAATAAAGAGGATATTTATAGATTTACCATATACAATAGTAAACTTGAATCATATGAGTTCAACTTAGTTTCAAAAGTTTTACTTCTTCAGTCATAAAAGATAAAAACTTTAAACTTGCATATTTGTAAAGTGTTATTCTTTTTCCAACTTCATACTACAGAAGTAAATTTTCTTCTTGGTTTAAACAAAGAAAAAGCTCCCCTTTGAAGAAAGAAGTTCTCCAGAATTTTGCAATGCCATGCCCTCAAGAAGTCTCTGTGTTATGACTGCATAGCTCTAGAGAAACAAACACTAATTTTCAAAGCTATCCTCAAAAGGAAACTTGGTGTGGCAATTCAGCAATTACAAAGGTCAAAAATTTTTATCATTTGAAGAGAAAATTTCTTATATTATAAATTAAAAATTTCCCATAACATTACTATATATAAAATGAAGACAGTGAAGACTATTTTGTATTTGATTAAGTTTTAGCTATTTCTCTAGAGTATTATTGTTGCTTGTAGCTTTGAGTAAGTAATTAAGGCTTCCCTGCATGAGTTGGAAAGGGTGGACGGGTATTTTCAGCTATGAATGAAGCATCCATAACTTAAATTCTTAACTTCTTAGGAAGAGCTATTAAGATAAACATTACAAAGACCTTTAGAAAATATTAGTGATACAAAATAAAACAAGAAGCCTTTTTCAAAAGCCAACACACTTGTTTCTATAAAAGAATATCAACTTTCTCATAAGAGTGCTTCCAAATGCCTTTTTTGGTTGCATAAGAGTCTTATAAAAATAACCATAATTAAGATCTGTGAGTCCTTAAGAAAATATAAGAAGGTAAAGAGAGAATTGCATGAAAAACAACAGGAAAAAAATCTGATCAATGTCTTCTTCATGGGCTCATGGTGATGACACACATAATATGACCCAGGGCTTGATCTGAAGGACAGAAAGTATCTGGGTCTTTCAGAAAAAATTTGATGGACACTAAGAGGGACGTACATTTATAGGGCTGGAAGCAACCTGTCTTCTGTCAAATGCAGTCTCTTATTTTTTGTTCTGTCCCTCGCTTTCTCTTCTGTCTTTGGTGGTTGTAATGGACCCTCTAGCTCAGTCTTAGCTTTGAGTTGGGGTGTCTGTTTATGGTAGTAGTGGGAATGCCAATGTTGTACATGACAGTTTGCAATGCTCTACTAAAAACGGTGCAGATAATTTTCTCTCAGTGATAGAAAAATGTTGGAAGAATAATTTCTCTGAACAAGCTTTAAAGGTGCTCACATTTCTGAAAGACAAGTTCTATGATGTTGTCTATTTCTGACATCCCTTCTTTAGTTTGACAACCTATCTGTAGTTCATTTAAATGAGAATATTCTGTGGCGTGTCTCTGGTATTCATTGCCATCATGCATCTTGAGTTCTGTAGAGAACTGGCAACCCAGCCATTTACTATTCAGTTTTTTATTACCTGAATTTTTATTATAACTATACCATTTATTAGAAATGATAAGGACTCTCTCATAACAGAAACACAAACTCAAAATATCACTATTTTTACAGCAAAATATTATATAATCATTTACTAAAACATTTCTTACTTTGATATTAACTAGTTTAAGACTATAAAGCATGATGAAACTTTTCTAGTCCAAAGGATGTAAAATTTTAATAATCTCAAAAGGAACTGAGAGTTATTGTTAAATGCTTGTCATTCTAAGAATGGAGAGACCAAGATAGGATTATAATGACTGTGAGGCCAGGCTGTGCTACTTAGAAAGTTACAGAAACTATATTTTCTCCAAAAGAAAAGAGAAAAAGAGAGAAGAAGAGAAGGAATTATGGAGAGAGACAGGGAAAGAAAGAGGGAGAGAGGGAAAGAGAGAAAAGAGAAGGAAGAGTGGGAGAGAGAAAGAGAAGGAAGAGAGAGCGAGAGAGAGAGAGAGAGAGACAGAGAGAGAGAGAGAGAGGGAGGGAGGGAGGGAGGGAGGGAGGGAGGGAGGGAGGGAGGGAGGGAGAGAGAAAGAGAGAATTTACTTGGAAAAAATCTGACTTCAGGTACAGAGTTAAGTTGGCTCTGTATAAGCTCCAAGCTGTTGTAGATCATCCAGTATCTAGTGGGCAATGACAGCATGCAGACCTCAACGCTCTCTCTCACTTGTCTCTCTCATCAAGTCTCCATTCTGCTTCTCTCCCGTGTGCACGGACTGCTCTGTTTCTCTGTCTTTACCACCTCTCCATCATATATTTGTTCCCTGTAGCTGCACCCTCCCACTCCGGGGCTGACCAGGGCTGCTGGAAGCTGACTGGTAGCCAAAATAACAATATTTTCAAAGCAAAATTGCAATGTTTTCAGTACAAATTCATTTTCCCTTAATGTTTTCCCTTAAGTTAATGTGTAATATTTCACTGTAAAACTGATAACACATGTGTTAATTTGTTGGCAATTTTGCTGTCGGATTTTAGTACTCTAATATTTAATACGTTCAAATATAAGAATGAAGAAATAGAATTAAAATTAAATATAGTTACATGAAGAAAATTAATAGTACTAGAATCAAGCAACAAGCTAAAAGTATTTAAATAAACTTCAATGTATTTTAAAAATGTATTTGTTATAAATTTTAATAATTTTAAAAACATACCAAATGGCTTAAACACTCATCTCCTTTGTTCCTTTCTAACCCCTTTTTCCTTCCCTCACCCCGTCTCCTGTCTTCTTTACAACTTCACATCACATATGTCCCTGCATGTCCTCAGTACCTTCTTTAAAAATCTCTTGCCTCCTTGGAAAGTTTTCTTTTGTA
The DNA here is from genome assembly GCF_049852395.1 of Peromyscus maniculatus bairdii. Taxonomy (NCBI): domain Eukaryota; kingdom Metazoa; phylum Chordata; class Mammalia; order Rodentia; family Cricetidae; genus Peromyscus; species Peromyscus maniculatus. The sequence continues at coordinate 14,012,002 of NC_134871.1, forward strand.
GGCTTTCTTCTTCTCCTTCTTCTTCTTCTTCTTCTTCTTCTTCTTCTTCTTCTTCTTCTTCTTCTTCTTCTTCTTCTTCTTCTTCTTCTTCTTCTTCTTCTTTTTCTTCTTCTTCTTCTTCTTCTTCTTCTTCTTCTTCTTCTTCTTCTTCTTCTTCTCTCTCTCTCTCTCTCTCTCTCTCTCTCTCTCTCTCTCTCTCTCTCTCTCTCTCTCTCTCTCTGATGCCACATATTAAATAATAGGCACTTCGGCCAGTTCCATCCCCTTGTTATTCAAATAAGTGGTAGTAAACATGAATGTGCAGGAATATCTGTGGTCTGACGTGGAGTCCTTTGAGTAATTTCCAGCAGACGACTAACTAGGTCAAATAGTAGCTTTGAGTTTGCGTTTTTCAGAAATCTCCATACAGATTCTCATAATTTCCCTGTTCTACATCCCCACTCAGTTTCTAACTCTGCACATCCTCTTTAGCGTCTGGTATGTAATAAACCCAAAGAAGGAAATTAAAGGCCTCTCTGAAGAAAACTTAAAAAACCAAAATGGGAACTAGATCACAAGAACTAGTTTCTGTGATCTAGAATTGGCAAATTGATAACACAAATAAGGTTATATTAACAAAATTTATCTACAGATTCAATGCAATTCCCCTCTAAATTTAGTAATATAATTCATATAACCAGAAAGAAATAACAGTCCCAGGATAATATGGACACATAAAAGAATACAAATAACCAAATGAATCCTAAGGAGAAAGAGCACAGTTGGAGGTATTACAGATAGAAGAGAGAGTTATGAATTGTATCAGGTTCTTTAACTGTACACTCAATGGTTACATTTAACAAAAGCCATTGTGCCAATTTAGAAAGCTTGTCATCTCCTTCTAATCCTTTATTCCTGTGAAAAACTTCCATGGATCTTCCACTCCCTTATATATGCTGGCAAAAATCCATATACTTAAAATATAAATAAAACATGTAAAGAATGTTGACCAAATTTTCCTGTCATTTACAGAACTTGTGCTAAGTTCTCTGAGAGACCTATTTACTTTTCTATGGAATCTACTTTGAAATATCCAATAGTGATGTGCCATAAGAGAAGACAGGAAGGTTCTTGTGAACTCCTTTCTCATGCTACTAATGCAAGAATTTATTCAGATTATTACCTTTTAAAATACACAATTTTAAATGACTATATAATGACCAATGGATTATAGCTAACTTTTATTTATTCTAGTCTCATTAATACTGCTTCTGTTTGGTATTATAATTAATTAGTTACAAATAATAGCAATTCTTTTTGTGTTTTCAATAAATCTTGGCTCAAGATTATTAAATAACTTTGATTTTTCTTGTGTAGATTATCATAACCTCAATATTTTTCACTTTCTTTTTATTTTAGTTTCTTTAAAATCATCTTAAGTATCAATCAAATATATTTAACAGTGCTTATTTTTTCTAATACTACTAAAATTCTGCATAAGTCAAAACATATAGTCTATTCTATCAATCATGGTGAGAGTTAATTCCTAGAAAACACGAAATTAACAAGAAACAAATGTCATAGAAAAAAATTATTTTCTCCATTCTTCCATTTTAAAGTGAGCTAACAATTTAAAACTTCCCATTTTAAATTCATAAGCCTATATAAGGCATTTAATGAATTACTGAAGAGTGAGAAATAAAATGCATTTGGATAAGGGCTGAATTAAAGAAACAGAATAATGACCTATGGATTTTCTTGGAGGAAATTGTTAGAAGCAATAAAATCGTTCTTTAGAAAAATACACATGGTCACAAATAAAAGTTTATACACATTTTGATAAATCTCTCCGATTTCTTGAGGGCAGTTTACACATGCAAAAATGTCCACAAAAATCTCTTCATATTTTGCCCTGAAGAGCTACTAAATATTTGCATTTGTATTGTGCCTTGGCTCTGCAATTTTCTAGTAAGCCCATTTTTTCCTCTGGAATGAAAATAAATAAATAGTTTAAGCAAGTGACACCAAAGAAATGTTCTATGTGTGTTCACTCCAAATGATTCAATTAGTAGTGCAATGAATATTTATGGGAACTCCCTGGGATCCATGGCTCTGTCACATAAACCTATTTGTTTTAGAGTTCTCCTGTGTACATTTGGGCAAAGATTGATGAAACACTGTAGTTAGTCTAAACTGAAAGATTCTTTTTAATAAATCCATCTTGTAGAAAATATCAATGTGTACATTTAGAAATCCACATCTAATTAAAGAATACGATAAAATCTATAATAATCTCATAGGTTATGTCTCCAATTCTGCCTTACAAAAAGAGAAGTATTTGAATAAGGAAAAAAATCAAACTGGGACTTTCTTACCTATTTGGTCTTTTCTTAATTATATCCATTATATCATTATTAATAAGTTGTAAACTTAGTACAAAAACATATATCAGAAAACAGGTGTAGTAAAATAAGACAGATGGGTAGCTAACATTCTGTTGATCTGGTAGTCATTTTGTTTCCCAGTTTAACCCATACAACTCACTTCTGTCCACTTAAATGCAGAGAAAGATAGTGCCTAAATATTAAAATCCTACACAGAAACTTATGGCAAAATCCTCCTAGATATAAAAATATATGACCCATAATATTAATTCTTTCTGAGTTTTACATGGGTAAGAACCAGGGCCAAAACATGAAAGCATCATGTGCAAAATGGGGCACTGGGAGTGGGGGAGGAAGACTTGACTTAATTATCAGTAGGCACATGTCATGCGAAGACAGCAATTTACTGGACTAAAGGCAGATATTATTAGATGAAAATGTCTTAGTTGAGAAATGATAAAAGACGTCTAACTTATGAACTAAGACTAGATAGACAATATATCCTAGTAGCATTGCATTATATTCTACAAGAGTATAGTATCTTATTGTTTTACACATAAATTCATGCACTTTTCAACCTTCATCAACGTAGCTTGTTTTTGCAGTAACAAGCATATACATAAAGATTCAGATTGGTCAACATTCAGAGGATGAGAGACTCTAGAGTCCTCCACCATCAATGGGATATGTATACATATATCACATCTCTTTCTATAAAAGTTCAATGATCTGCATGAAAGATTAGATGGGAACACTGTAAGAATCAGATGAAATGGTTGACTATATCAAAATAGTGTCTTATAGATAAAACCAGGTCATTGTATATATGAATTAACAGCAGCTGTTAAAACTTGCAAGAGACTTTCTAAGATCAAGCCAAAGAAATCCCTGGAATGGAAATCCTACTACTAGCTGAGGAACTATTACTGATATTTGATAGTTGTGGGAGAATGGAAACTCCCTTTTCTTTAAGGAAATAACCCCTGGTAGGCCAAGTGCACTCCAATGAGTGTATTTACTCTCAGGAACATAAACATAGTGCATATTAAAATTTATTGGTTATGTAAAATTAAAGATGACTTACAGCCCAGGGTGTATTGTGGTAGACACAAATCTGGGAGGAGTTAGTAGGAGGAATGATAGATGAATATGATCAAAATATATTATATGACATTTTCAATGCATTAATAAAATAATTTAAGAGGGTAAATCATTTACAACAAGTATATTACATTCATAAATGATAAACTACAGTTACCTATGCTTAAGCAAATCAAATATTTCAATGTCTTTGATAGGATCTAGATTGAATTTCATCTGCTGTGAGTGGGTAAGAGCCAATGATTACACACATATGCACAGCATTATTAATGGTTATGTCAGCACTCTAATCTAAATAAATAAGATCAATTAGAAAACAAACATACATTAAATACATAAAACAATTGCTTATTAAATATATTTACACTCCCAATGATTTATTATAGGAATTATGACATTACATAGGTATGGAATTATTCTCCCCATTAGCAACGTTACTGATTTACTAGAAATTCCATATTTAATAAATGTATTACTTTTACTACTCAAAACCTGAGAAATGGTCAAACACATTAAAATAAAATTAAAATAATTTTTTTAATTTGTAAAATTTATGTGTACCTGTAATTCTAGTAAAAGGGAGAAAGAGACCCGACGATAATTTGCTCTCTCTTCTCTAGCAGTGGCCAAATGGCAATAGCTCTTCATTCTAAATGTCAATGTGGGTGGTGTCTCATGAACCTTTTCCTTCTCCTTGCTGGAGTGTTGACTAGCTAGATATCATGCAGGTATTGTCCTGGCAAACACAGCCGCCAGGAGTTCACGGGTGCAAATTCCCCATTACGTCATGAAAACATTAAATGAAAACAATCTTCACTGACATTTTGCCTTTAGAACTTTTCCTCTCCTTCTTCTGAAATGTTCCCTGAGACTTGGTGCAGAGAGTGTTTGATATAGATTTTACATGGAGAGTTGATCCTTCTTCAATTTTTCTCTGCATCTTGTGCCATTGTGAAACTCTGTGGTATACCATGCTCTAATTGCTGGTACCCTACACTCATGCCCATTGAAGAGAACTAATTGGACTCAGTATGAAGTTGTTTTTTTTTTTAAAGGAAAGAAAGAAGACATTACTTTGGGAGGAGGTAGGGAGTCAAGATCAATCTGAAGGAGCACCTGGGGATGTGTTTGATCAAAGTACATTGCGTTTATACATGGAATTGTCAAAGAACCAATGAAAATTAAAATAATGAGGAAGTGATGAGTTGTTTCAGTTGGCAAAATGCTTGTTGCAAAAGCATGTCCTGAGTTGTACTCCCAATACCAAAAAGCTGGGTGACATGTGCCTGGAATCCTAGTAAAGGGAGGGGATGTAGACACAGGATAATGATAACTTGGGCTTTCACATCAGCCAATCTTGCACAGCGGTTTAATTAGAGACCCCTCTGCAGTCTCATGAAATGAGCTGAAAAGTAATTGAGAAAGTCTGCTGACCTAGCCCTCAACCCACCTTAAACACACAAATCTGTATACACTCACAGCCACATGTTGAAATTACAAGAACATTGGTACACATATATGTGTATACACAATAACTTGATTAAGAATTAGTGAATTGTGGAACTGGAAATAGTAAATTATAACATGGAAATGAATAATCTTTATTGTATGCATCATTATGATAACCATATAAGCCTAACTAAAATATCTTTGTGTGTGTACCACCCCAAACAACCCCTAACCCCCCCACACACATGAAACATGTAGATATTAACATCTAAGTCAGCTAGGTGTATTCTTTGTACATCTTATGTTTCAGACACTGTGCTGGTTTCAAGATAAGCATTGCTTGCTTTGCCTTATTTGTTTATGTTTTTTAAAGAGCTGTATATTCACGAAAAAGGTGGGCTAAATGCTGAAGTAAACACCTATCAAGTAAAAATCCTCATCATTAACTGGAAACTTTGGGCATGGTTTTGTGCCCTTATAAGTAATAGAAGTTTTCTCTTCTAGAAAATAATTAAAAACTAATTGGGGTACAGGTCCTACTGTGAAAAGAATCAGAAACTGATTTTTTTCATTGTATCAGCTTTCTTCCTGGGGGAGGTTTCCAGAAGACAACATAAAGAAAAGGGAAGCAAGCACTGACATCTCAGTAAGATTTTATTTATTTGTTTGTTTGTTCATTAAAATGTTTTCTTTCTACATACCAACCGCAGTTCCCCCTCTTACCCCTTCTCCCATTCTTCCCCCCTCCCCACTCAGATCCACTACTCATGTGGGTAAAGCCTCCCTTTGGGAGTCAAAACGGGCTGCCATACCAAGTTTGGGCAAGACCAAGTCACATCCTCGTGCATCATGGCCAAGCAAGGTATCCCAACACGGGGAATGGACTTCAAAAAGCCAGTTCATGTACCCAGGGTAAGTCCTGGTCCTACTGCCCGGTGCCCCACAAACAGATCCAGCCACACAACTGTCACTCTCATTCAGAGGGCCTAGTTGGGTCCCATGCAGCTTCCCCAGCTGTCAGTACAGAGTCCCTGACCTCCCACTAGCTCAGGTCAGCTGTCTCTGTGGTTTTTCCCCATCATGATCTTGACCCTTCCTTGCTCCTATAATCCCTCCTCCCTCTCTCAACTGAACTCCAGGAGCTCAGCCCAGTGCTTGGCTGTGGGTTTCTGCATCTGCTTTCATCAGTTGCTGTATGAAGGTTCTATGATGACAGGGTAGTCACGGATCTGATTACAGGGGAAGGCAGTTCAGGCATCCTCTCCACTATTACTAGGAGTTTTAGCTGGGATCATCCTTGTGGATTCCGGGAAATTTCCCTAGGACAAGGTTTCTCCCTAATCCCTTAATGGCTCTCTCTGTCAAGCTATCTCTCTCATTGCTCTCCGTCTCTGTTCCTCCTAACATGTTTAATTAGAATGCATCACAGCAATTTCACCCTGCTTCTAAGCTGTGTTTTTCTTTTTTAAAAAAATGGTTTTAAAAGTTAAATATTCTCAGATTGAATTGCAGAAACTGCTATGAGTCACCCAAACAGCTCTTTATGCTAAATATTTTTAAATTGAAACCATATAATATAGTGAATTTTAAAATGTAATTTTGAGGAAACATATACTATCACAGAGTGTGATACTAATTCAACTCAACTGACAAAGGGCAAAAGGAATTAGCAGAAAACAGTAGATTCTGCTCCAGAGTATTCTAATGCAGTCACAATATATTGGTAAGTGAATATTCACACTGATGATGCATGATGATAATTCCTGAAAGTTTCAATTGTAATAAAAAGAAAAATACGCATGTCAAAGGGGGATCTAAAGGACCAATGCATCAAATGTTTGTTGCACTATGCAGGTAGGGTTCAGATTTAAAACAATGCTCACAGCCTATTAGCATCTGAGCCTCTGGCTTCATGCTGCCTTGGAGGAAATAACTATTCAATGAGGGAATTTTTCCTGTTTTCTTTCCTTTTTTTAAATGAAAGGATTCATAAGGTACGCATTGTTTATATTCTGTTTAATAACAGCCAGTGATTTTTTGTATGGCTTATTTGTTCTGTGAATGTGAAAACCTTTTGTATTTACTATAGAATAATCTGAAATGTATATGTCTCTATTCATTGATTCATTCGACTTTTACATAAATATTTGTATCATTTACAAGCTTGTTCTAAAATAGTTGGTGAAGAATAAATACACTATAAAATTTGTTAATAAAATTTAATGATAATAGGAATTTTAAATAAAAGAAGCAAAATGATTTCCTGGGGATATTTTATTTGAGTAGATATTTTTCTCTGATGGATTATAATTTTTGCTGTGTGAGATATTTACCTAGAATGTAGCTGCTTAGAGTAACCTATTTTTTTTTCACACAAATTATATAATTGGAAAATCTAGACAAAGAAGAGTTGTGCAGCTTATATCTCCTTCTTGTCTGTGACTTCAAGTTAAAAGATCTGAAAGCTAAGGAAGATAGATAATAGCTGGCAAACTGGGGCAGTTTGTATGTGCAGCTCTCTACATGGGCATAGTGCCTGGGTTGAAATGACTCCAGCACTTGAGCTGCCAATTACAGTTTCTAAAATCACAACTATATAAGTTCCTGGATTCTTCAAATCAGACATCTTTTCCACTGTGTGAATTCTTACATACCAGTTCCAAAAGAAAACATAAAATCTCCAGCCACTGAAAAAGAAGCCAAATACAAAAATGCAATGCAGCATGAGATGTGAGCATAATTTCTGCTGCGGGCCTCAGGAATATCGTAAGAACTCAGCTGGTTATGGCAAAGTCACTACCTGGAGGAATCAGGGAATTCCTCCAGAGGAAGCAAAATCCCAAGGAGTTTTTGGTGTTACTTGGCTTGTTATATATCAGCTGTATTCTGTTATGAAAATCATGTGTGCCTTCATAGTTTTCCCAATTGATTTTTCCCTAAGAAGGGCTAACAATGTGGACTGATCACTCCCTAGACATACACATTCCAGGCATTTGGAGAACAGGCTCAGGAAAGGCTTTCTCTGGAATCAGATATCTCCCCTAGCCACTTTCAAGGACTAAAGGAGACATTGCCCAGGTGGTCACCCAATTTCCGAGGATTAACAGTGATAACAACCCACAGGCAAGTTTCCTGACTTAAGGTAAATTCCACAAGGGGACACTACCTAGGTCAGGTAGACATTAAGTAATAGCTTTACACAATTTAGCTCAGACCCCTCCTTTCTTACAGCCTTACTAACTCTAACTACTTACCTAACCATTTCTAGGAATATTTAGATAACCTTCTGTGCTAACAGCTATGCTCAGCCAGAACTCCCAGTTCAAGCCTCCCTGTAATTATCATTATTGGTAGCATCCGGCCAGGTCCATCACTGGATGGAAGAAAGTACCTTATCAGAGATACCTCTGTACTCTCTAAGAACAGACTTAAGCATCCAGGCTACCTGTTTGAGAAGGCCTGGTGGATGTGCTAATTAAGCTTAACTTCCTCCTTTCCCAAATCTTACCTCCAGTTCCAGATCTCCCTTTAACTATCACCAGAGGCATCTACCTGGACATAGGTTGCCTAGAGACTGAGCACACTTTCCCCGACCCTGCAGAAAAATGGCAGACAACTTGGACAGATAGGAGCCACAGGAAAAAAGAAGACGGTTTTATTTTCTCCCATTGACCTAGCAACTTATAGATTTTTAACATCTTTTACCAAACACATTTAAGATTATAGTTGTGCACATAAGATCCCTCTTCTTAGATATTACCCATATTTAGCCTTTAGTTAATTCATTAGTCACTTCCCCTTTGGGTCACAAATGGTAATTAACAACTAGTGCCCCTCTTTGTAATTCTTATCAACCCTCCATTTGATCCTGATAGTGGACAATCACTGCCTGAGGAAGTTCAGGCTGAGTGTCCTGGGTGGAGGGGATGATTGTGATTTTGGGGAGATATATAACTGTACAGCAGAGGACACAGAGAAGAGAAAAGAGAATGGAAGAACTAGATAGGTAAGAACTTGAGAAGAACAAACTGAGATGGGAAAGAAGCAGATTGGAGGGCTACAAGAGAGTACTAGAGGAACGAGATGGAAGAGGAGGAAGAGCCAGATAGGGAAGAACAAGATGAGCTAGAATGAGAAGAGGAGAGAGGAGATGGGAGAGGAGATGATATGGGACGGAACAAGATGGATGAGAACCTAGAAGGGGCAGAAATAGATGAAGGAATTAAGATAGAACCTAGAGGGGATCGCAGACAAGTGTAGAGAGAAATCAGGCTAAAGATGACCTAAATATGAGAGCAGAGTATATGCTTGTAACTGAAACAGAATAATGAAGTATATGGACTAAGGAGTTTCGTGTACATAGATTCATTTCTTCTCATCAAAGATTAATTATCAGCTGGTTGTAGATTCTTCCTGGACCCTGGGAGGGGACTATTGAGGGGCTGGACCCCCTTAGTCCTCGATATATTTCTACCCTTTTGCTTTAATCAACAGTTTAATAGAAGTGATTAATAAAGACTGACTTATGGGAGGACTGACAGTCTACCTAGGATTACCTTTTAAAACATCTAAAGTCATTCGTGAAAAATATAAAGGCTAATGAAGAAAAACATTCAAAATCAAGATTGAAGAACAATATTGATTGCTTGAAAATGAAGAAATGGACCAAATGTTTAAAATAAAATGATCATGGGAGAGAAGTCAGAGAGTTTTGAGGGATATTTTGCTATATTATGGGTCACAGAATATCTTTACCTTAGTTCTAGTTTCAGGAAGTTATCAGAAGAGGTATTATAGGGTAACTGATATTTACTTACCTTTAAAATCAGTTTGGGGGCAGCCATAGAGGTAATGCTCTGTGCTGAGGAAATAGTCCAAAAGATGTGCTTCTGTTTGTTTGTTTTCACCTTTTCATTTTTCAAGACATAGTCTTGCTACAGTGCCTGGACAGGCATGAAACTCACTGGGTAGATCAATGCAGCCTTCAGTTGTGCCATACACTAGCCTGTCTCACAAGTGGGCAAATTACAGGAATGAGCCACCATGATAGATTACATACAATAGAAGCAGTAAACACGGAAGATAAAAAATGTATAGAGAAGTTGATGTTTAACTGAAAATTCAAATCCTTTTTCAACATTAGAGCTCAGCAAACACAAACTGATCTTTATTCTCTGTCATGAAATTTCAAGCAAGACAGGTTTAATAATTTAAATATTTTCATATATATATATATACACACACACAATTACCTTACAATACCTAGTAAAATAGTCATTAATATTGTTCCAAACTCTTTATATTATGTCACCTTTACATGGTACTTAGAACTAAGTAAAATTCATTTGTCAAATAATAGTTGAATATATTCAAAAATGATTAAGTATCTTATCAAATGCAAAAGCTTAGAATGGTATTTAAATATTTTCATAATACACTACAAATCGCTCTTCAATTAATGTTAATACACTAAACTGTATATCTACTTTTATATATATTAGATGTACATCTTAAAACATTTTCAATGAAAGAAATAATCAAATAAACAATAAAGAGATGTATATTTATATCCTTCTAAAGCCACTGCCAAATATTTTTGCAGAGTTTCCTGTCTCCTGTGGATTTCAGGATGTGTCATGTAGTGACTGAAGAAGAAATGGTTGCTGAAAATGTTCCACACCAACTGGAAACACACTTTATTATAAATTAACAGTTGGAACACTAGTATTTGACTGTTTTGAAGTCATGTGCTAGTGTGTATTTAATTTATATTTTTTACAAGATGGATTATTAAACCAGAACTTGAAACTTGGGCAGGAGAAAATTTTTAAAGTCACAGAAAAAAAATGACATCTTATTTAGGCATTGTTTATGTGGCTGAGCATATGTAATCAATTGAAATAACTGTACAAGACACTAACATGTATCAAAAGGGTAATAAAATATGAAGCATGCTGTCTAGGGAGGAAGGTAACTAAGTTATTCCTTTAATAACAAGCATTAGTCACATTTTTCCTGAGTCTATTTAGCCTTAATGTTACCCACAGGGAAAAGGTCCTCTTATGCCTACCCCAAATCTTAAATTGCACCAGAAAATCATGTCATAATTTTCTTTGTGAGTGCTTTCAATATAAAAAATAAGTTAATGTATCTGGAAGTTTTCCTGTGTCCTGCCTGGTCCTGCAGCTACTCAGACCCAAATAAACATTGAGAGGCTTATATTATTTTCAAACTATATGGCCTAATGGCTCAGGCTCCTTGATGGCTAACTCTTGCATCTTAAATTAACCCATTTCTATAAATCTATACTTTGTCATGTGGCTTGTGGCTTACCAGTCTGCTGGCATGCTGTTCCTTGGGTGGTAGGCTAGCATCTCTCCCTGCCTCTCCATTCTCTTCCTGTCTATCTGCTTGGATGTCAGTCTGCCTCTAAGCTGCCTTGCCACAGGCCAATGCAGCTTTATTATCAACTAATCAGAGCAACACATATTCACAGCATACAGAAAGACATCCCACAGCACTTCCCTTTTTCTGCCTAATCAAAAAGCAAGATTTTAACTTTAACAGTAAAATTACATATAATAGAACAGTTATCAAGCAGGAATTACAATCACAGTATCTAGTCCTGAATGGGAAAATTAAAGAAAATATTCTATCTATCTTATATTTATGAGTCTAAAGTTGCCTATCTAATTTATCTTTTATCATAACCAAGGAAAACTATAACTATTTACTCTTCAACTACATCAAAGACCCCAGAAGGATATAATATGACCTAAATAAACAGGAAGAGCATTGTAAGCAACTTTCAAAAATTTTGAATGATGGAGACAGCTGGCTGCCTGGACAATCACCCGAGTTCCTCTGCAATATTGGGGCATCCATCTTAAGCATATAGGCCTAGAGTTTCTCTCTGTGTCCTGTAGAATGTCTAACAGTCTCCTCTACAAAGTAGGAACTTGGAGGACCATCTCACCTTGTTTTGGCAAAATTTAGTGGTCATTTTCACATGGGTCCTGCATGTCCAGTTGAAATAACATTTTGTCAATCAGTCCAGGCAAGAACAGTCTCTTGCCCAAATAGCCAGTTCTGCCAAGAAGATAAACTCCATATGGAGTATCTTCAATGCTCATCTCCATCTTTGAAGTAAATCAATGCTACCAGGATCAGACATGTCTCATTGTCCAGGAAATCTGTTTTAAATCATTTTACATGCCATATTCTGTAAGTTTTTGAAGTGTTTGTGATTACCTACCTAATTGAAATATACTCTTATATACCTAAAAACTTAACTAACATGACTATGTTTGGTTATCCTAGATGACTATTATTATCTATTTCTTAATTATATATTACAATTTTAAATGAGCTGCATAAACATAATACCTTAAACAAGAGTAGAAATATACATACACTATAACAAAATTAGCTTTAAATTTGTATCAATAAACTAAAATCCATAGCAAAATAAAACATTTCAAACAAGTTGTTGCTCTTTAAAGGTAGATTCAATTATCTACTCTTTCATCCTATCATATTTATAATATCTCCCTTTCTTCTTTAGAAAGAGATTATATTTATAATTAAACTTTAAATAAAAATAAACATTTATAAACAATATTTTGGGAATTTGGGAGTAGCTTCTCATAGTACTTCCTGCTAGATGGGAACCCTGGCAATCTTATGAAGATCCTGAGAAAATTAAGAATTATGGCCAAGTCTTTACTAGAATGGTCTGTGAGGCTACATTGTCTGAGCCAATTGCTTTGAAGCCACTCTGGATGTTGGATCATCTGGGCCATGATGTCACTGGAGACCTTTCAGGGGGTCTTGGATGACCACACCATATTAGCCTGGAAGCAATCCATAGGTTCTCATCTTCTGTGGACACAAAAACAGAACCTCTCTTCCAAAGCAGTGCATCCTTAGACACAAATTTTGAAGTCAAGATACATTTAAATATATATATATTGTTTTAACTCAGCAGCCTTTACAATCAATTGTCTTTCTGTAGTTAAAAATCCCAAAGACAGTATAATCCAGACTCTCTGTGAGGTTTCCATCTTTACATGGCTTATTTTTATATTACTTTTACTGTCTCTTTGAAGACTTTATTTTTAAAAACTATTTCTTTATATAACTACAGATACACCTTTTCCTCTCTCTTCCAAGCCTACGTACATTTTTACATACACTGTAAACTGTTTAGAGTTTTATTCCATCTGTATCTGTTCTTATTGTGTTTCTAATCATATTCTGACCATTGCTTTAAACTGTAGCATGCTAGGACCGAAGCAGCAGCCCTGGCTGCTGGCTCCGCCCATCCCAGCTACCCAACATGGTAGAGGTAATTCACCACCAGCTCTGGGAGACATGCTTTCTGCTGACTCTGGGAGGCAGTAGGTTCATGCCTCCATCCAGCAATGTGTAGCCCAGAAAGCTATTTTATTTTTCTTTTATTGGCCTATTGCCATAGGCCAATGCAACTTAGTAAAAGCTAAATCCACTACCCAGTGCACTGTGTAACTTGGAGAAACCCCTGTGTACCTAGGTGGGAATCTGACATGCTGTAGCTCAAGCCCACACGCCAGGAACATGCCATAGTGTAGTTCATGGCTTGCCTAAGAGACACATTTAAGAAACTGTTTTTAGCTCCATTTTAGAACTTTTTTTATTATTATTTTAAAGCTTTCTCAGGTTTCTGGTGGACATTCTTGCCCCACCTTGGGGACCAAATGGAGTTAAAAATTTTCCTGTGTCCCGCCCAGTCCTGCAGCTGCTCAGACCCAAATAAACATAAAGAGGCTTATATTATTTTCAAACTATATAGCCTAATGGCTCAGGCTTCTTGCTGGCTAGCCCTTACATCTAAAATTAACCCATTTCTATATCTATATTTTGCCACTTGGCTTGTGGCTTACCTTTTTGCCGCATATTCCATGGCTTACTGGTCTACTGGCATGTTGTTCCTTAAGCATCAGGCTGGCATCTATTTGGACTCTGCCTTTCTCTTTCCTGTCTCTCTCCTTGGATTTTCCAACCTACCTCTAAGCTGCCTTGCCATAGGGCAATGCAACTTTATTATTAACCAATGGGAACAACATATATTCACAGCATACAGAAAGATATCCCACAGCAAGTTAAAAAAAACAAAAACTTCAAATACACAGAATGTCATATTAATGCTATCTAGAATATGTTAAAATGTGAGGAGAATATGAAAGTCAGAATTCAAATATATTTTTATTATTTTTCTTTAAGCATGTATTTAACTATTATTTTAAAAAACATTCATTTTCTTCTATGCTATCATAATGAAAAAGGAGCTATGGCTCTTTCTGGCTTAAAATTATGTTCTTTGCCTCCTCCTGCAGCAGATGGGAATAAATACAGAGACCCACCACCAGACATTATGAAGAGAGAGAAAGATCTTAGAACACATAGCTCTAAATGGGATGTTTCCACCCAATCTCTCCCCTGAAAACTACAGAAAGCCTATGGAAGACGAGTCAGAAAGAATAAAAGAGCCATATTGGATGGAGAGCTGGACCCCTAAATCAATGGATCAAGGCTCATATAAACTCACAGTGACTGAGCAGCAAGCAGAGGGCTACACAGGTCAGCATCAGGTCCGCTGTGTATATATTATAGTCTTAAGTTTAGTATTTTTTATAGGACTCAGTGTGAATGAATGGGTCTATGATTCTTGCACCTTCTCTTGGAGCTGTTTTCCTTCAGTTCATTTGCTTTGTCCAGCATCCATGTTATGGTTTTTGTTTTATCTTATTCTATTTCATTTTGTCAAAAATTATTCTCTTTAATAATAAGATAGAGAAAAAAATGACACCAAAATATATTTCTAAGTCATTACTGTTTTTATCTGTTGGCAATCATTCAGGAACTTATTCCCAGTTAATTCCTGCCATGAAAAGCAGGGGCTAGATGAAGGAAATTCTCCCGTAAACCACCACCTCAAGACAGCTTTGCTTTAGAACACAGTGTTCCATCTGAGAATAAATAAACATAGCAGTCTACACTCATCTCCTGAAAGTGTTGGTCATGACTCCACATGAGTCCCATAACTGAATATCACAGCAATGAGACATCTGTCAAAAAAAAGATTTCTTCACATGAGACATCCAAAACATTAATTCAAATTCAAACATACAGATAAACCAAGATATTTCCAAAAGGCCATCCAGTGATGCTTTACAGTACTCCAGACCTGTTTTTATCCTAAATATATACCATACCATGCACAATCTGCATTGTGTATGACATCAACCTAACAATGCAAGCCACTATTTCCCAAATCAAGCCAGCTTAGATTTGAGACTATTGGAAATTATCAACTGAACTGTTTTTCAGAGTTTATAAGATTTTTAGCCTTCACAGAAATATAGTGGTTTAGTTAAAAAACTTTTAATATTTTCCTATCTTGATTTTTCCAAATATATTAAATTAGTACAACTTTGAATTATATTATGTTAGGATGTTTCATTTTGAAAATTGTGTTCTGAACTGCTAACACGAGTTTCATAAAAATATTTTAATGAAGTTTGGCTTGAGTTTTAGGAGAAAGTTTCCAACAGTTTCTGAAATGCTCCTAACATATTCTTTCCAGTTTTCTATTTTGCTATGTGTGATTTAAAGCATTAAAATGAGCACTGACTATTATGAAGTCAAAGTATCAATCAACTCTGTAAAAGTTAACAGTACACTATATCTGCTATGCTAAATATTCAGGTGTGATTTAATAATCTATGCAAATTATGCAGATGTAACCATGTTATGTATGTAAATATTCTTTAATCCTTAAGAAGTCATAAACTTATATTATATCAAGAAATTTCTTCAAAGGAAATCTATGAATTATTTAAATATTTTTTTATCAATTCTGTACACTTGTTTTATAGACCTATATTCTCTGGACACTTTAAAACTCCTCAAATAAAGCTTGGGAGATTAAATAAAGTACTTGCTTCTGATTAAGAGAAGCTGAGACTTAAAACCCACATTGGAAATATTTTGTCATCATTGTATGTGCACTAGTAATGTAAGTTTTTGAGGGGCAAAGACAGACGGATGACGTAGCCTATTTGTTGAGCGAGGAAAGTCTACCTGCCATATGTCAGACCAGTGAGGAATCCATTTGCAAAGAAAAATATTAAAGGTGAAATGTACTTTGATATTGTCCTATAGCTCACATGCAATTGCCAACACATACATGTGCATGCACACACATTTATCTGCACAAACATGCATATACCCACAAAGAGCAGGGAAGGAAGATGAGAAAGAGAGAGAAAGAGAATCAAAATAGTTTCTCAGGTTAAAAGGGGTCAGAAGTAGAAAAGGCTAAGGCATAGTATAGAAAAACAGGATCCAGATCTCTTTTGCTGCTTGAATCTCTGAGCACATTGGGATATTTCTCTACTTCTATTCATCTTTGCATGGCAAAACTTCTTACCTTTTCATGAATTTACCCTTATACTGGAAGTTTTAGGTTTTCATTGTGGTATCTACTAACTCCCCTTTCACCTCCAATTTTGCTTATTTTTACTTCTAGTATGTTTCCTTGCACTGGAAATATTAAGAGGATACAATGTACATTTACTGGACATATGAATCTCCCAAGGCTTTTAAACCAGTAATAACAACAACAACAACAAAAATCGGACAATGAAGCAGAACATGTGACCTAATTCCAAGATGCCTAGAGTAATATAGTGGAGTATGATAGACAGCAATCAGTTGATAGCTGAATAGTTAGTGAAATAAGGAATAGTTAGTGAAATAAGGACCTTTTTAAAAAAATGGTAGCTATTTTTACTTAATGATTATATCCAGGCTTTGGTGGTAACATATTTTCATATTATTTTTGACTTGCTGACTTACTGGACAATTATTCATTATTTATCTGGAATGGAGCCACCGCTTTCAGAGGTCCAAAGTGGGAAGAACACCAATATTCCTGAGGCATGTGTGATTCAGAATATGTATAAAAAAACCAAACATATAAGCATAATGTTCAGTGGAGCAAATAAGAGTCAAAATATATGCAAATTTATTTGGATTTACACAGAAAACTCTAAAAGGGATTCCAAGAGCACTATGAAAATAGTGATAATTGGATAAAATCATAATAGACTGAATAAAATGTTTTAAAAAATCCAGAAACTTTAATTAGATATTAAAAGAAAATTGATTGCTTGAAATACCATAAATTTATATTTTATAGTCGTATGGTATGGAAATTTGAACAAAAAAATAGAACTGAGGAGAAAATTGTGGAACACACTGCCAACAAAACAGAAAAAATATAAGAGAAGAGATTAGGTCAAGGAAAAGTGAACTATAGGATATAATCAAGTCAGATAGAGTTGATAAAGATGTGATAGAGTGACAGTGGGGGTATGTGTCTGTGATCAAGTCCCTTGACAGAGGGAACACTCAGGCTTGATGCACAACAGTTCAAGCCATCTAGGGCTAGTAGAAGGACCCCTTCTCATACTAAGATTGTGTACAGTCTGTTTCCAGTTCCTCCTCTGCTTGCTTTCCCACTTTGCAAACTTTGAACTTCAGTTGTAACTGCCCTAATGAACTATGTATCTGTCTTCCAGAGCCCATCTCCATTGGACAAGATTGGACTCCATGTCAGTTACTCAGTATATTCTCATTAGTTTCTAATTCTTCTTTATGCAGTCTAGTAAAGAAGAAAAAAATCCTTGCTGAATATTATTATCATTAGAAAATAATGAATAAACTTTATAGGAGAAATACTCCCTTGTCTCTGTGAGACTACTGAACCAATGCTTAGTTTGTCTCTTGGTAATCATCAAATTCACAGGAAGTTAAAATTACCTTACAGCATGATTCTCGGGGTATAGTCCTCATAACAGTGATATGCCAAACCAGGGAACTTAGTACAGTGAAAGTACAAGACTGCCACTGAGACTGAGTAGGAACTGCTGAGAATGAAATCCAACCATCTATTTCAACAAACTTGATGGAGCCTAAAATTTTAAATAATGGAAAAAGTCATGTGCTCCTACCAGAATTATAAGCACCCCATTTAAACTAACAGTATGTAGTAGGAGAGCACTAGGTCAGCAGATATTCTGTAACTTGAGTGTAGAGTTTGAGCTCCAGCACATCTGATTCACATCCTGCTTGCCCAATGATAAATCTGATGACCTTGATATTTCCTCCTTTTTTTTTAGAAATGCTATCATTCAATGAAAGAAATAATTCAAAGAATAAATATGCATGCCACCTGATGACTACTAGACACTTGCTATCTTCTTTCCTACCAGAACAATCTTTAAATATTAGAGGCCCTGTTTTGTTAAATATTATAAAAGAAACAACCTTTAGGGACTGTTCCATATGTTTACAATTGCTGCTGAGGACATTACCTAATATATTCTTAAAAGTCTCCCCTGTAAGTTTTATCATTAGCAAAATCTGAAAATAGCATGTAATTAAACACTTCGTGTAAAATATCCATTATGTTTTAAATATAATTTATAGATTTATTCATATATAAAAAGTGTGAATGATGTACAAAGTGAATACAATTACACTGAAAAGACAACCAGAATACATGCAACACAGCTACTTGAAATTCCCAATTCAATTGTCCTTTTTTCATGATTATTTACATGAATAAGTAAAAAGTCAGATGTTGTTACTTTTCATTTTCATCCCACACTATTCCAGTGATGAGTCAAATGCAAATGAAATATCATCATTCTTTATAATCTAAGTATTGGTTGGCAAAATATAGAATGATATATGAGCATGTAAAATATCTTTAAGTTTCATAAGTGGTACTTATTGAAAAATTATCCATTTCTTTTAGATTTTTCCAATTTGGTTGAGTATGGGTTTTTAAAGTATGTCCTTATAATTCTCTGGATTCCCACCATGCCTGGTGCTATGTCCACCCCCCCCCCTTTTTTTGCTTTGGATTTTATTATTTTGGATATTTTCTCTGTGTCTTTTAGTTAGTTTGGATAAAAGTCTATCTTGTTGATGTTCTTAAAGAACCAATAGTTTGTTTCATTAACTTTTGTATAGTTCTCTTTGTTTCTTTATATTGATTTTAGTCCTTAGTTTGATTATTTCTTGAAGACTACTCCTATTGAGTGTGCTTACTTCACTTGGTGTAGAATTTCCAAGTGTGCTGTTAAGATGATAGTATGAGTTTGTTCCATTTTTTTTATGTAGGGCCTAAGTGCTATGAACTTTCCCCTTAGCACCACTTTTAATGTTTCCATTAAGTTTGGATATGCTGTGTATTCATTTTCATTGAATACTAGAAATTCTTGAGTCGCTATTTCTGCCTTGACTCATCTTTCATTCATTAGAGAGTTGTTTGGCTTCCAAGAGTTTGTAAAATTTCTGTTGTTTCTGAATTCCTGCTTTATCCATGGCTGTCTGCTAGGATGAAAGGAGCTATTTCAATGTTCTTGTATCTATTGAGACTTGCTTTGTGTCCGAATTTTACAGAAAGTTCCATGAGGTGATGAGAAGAAGGTATATTCTTTTATGTTTGGGTGGAATGTTCTCCAAATACCTGTTCATGTGGTTTATCACGTTAGTTTGTTTCAGCATGTCTTTGTTTACTTTTTATGTGGATGACCTGTCCAATGGTGAGAGTTGGGTATTGAAGTCTCAATCTACCAATGTGTGAGGGTCAAGATATGATATGTTGTAGTAGTGCTTCTTTTACAAAAGTTTGTGCCCTTGTGTTTGGGGCGTGGATGTTAAGAACTGAAAGGCCATCTCAGTGAATTTTTTTTTTAATACATATGTAGTGCCCTTCTGTATCTCATTTGATTAATTTTGTTTTGAAGTTTATTTTGTTACATATTAAAATGAATATATCAGGTGGATTCTTTGGTCCATTTGCTTGGTTTATCTTTTTCCAATCCTTTACCCTGGGGTAATGTCTATCCTTGATGTTGAAGTGTATTTCTTTAGGCGGAAGAAGGATGGTTCCTGTTTGTTTGTTTTTTTGTTTGTTTTATCAATTCAGTTAAACTGCATATTTTTATTGTGTAATTGAGGCCTTTGATATTGCCAGATATCAATGACCAATGAGTGCTAATTCCAGTTATGGGCATTCTATGGAGATCCCTAAACAACTCAAACTGATGTTAGGACAGAAAGTAACTCTCTATAAACTGAGAGTTGAGTCCTATTGCTGAGAACAAGTTCTGCACATCTCATTGAACTGAGAGAGGTAGATTTGGTTTAGGCATGGAGCCTTTGCCCCTACATTCTAGTCTCTTTGGTGTGAGAAGGTACTCTGCAGGCTCCTGAAAGAGGAACCTGGACACCAACCCATGCACAAAACTCCCCACATACAATCTGTCCTGCAGCAAGATATGCCAGGCAATGGTGATGCAGAACTTGTGGGAGTGGCCAATCAATGTTTGGTTTAACTTGAGAGATAATTGTGCCTCAGGAGGGAGCTCCTTCCCTACACTGCCTGGATGGCCAAAAGCCAGAGACTTGATAGCCCACAGACTTAGGGTAGAACCAAACACAACTGGAAAAAAAATCAATGAAACTTCTCATAATGGTGTTTTGCTATACTCATGGGTGCCAGGCCCAGTTGTCACCAGAGAGACTTTCTCTAGCCACTTATAGGAGCAGATGCAGAAACCCACAGTCAGACACTGGGCAAAGGGAAGGAGTCTAAATTGGAGGTCTCCATCATGTCCCTCTCATTCAGAGCTCAGGGAATCTTATAAAAGAGGGAGAAGAAAAGATGTAGGGGTGAGAAGGGATGGAGGACATCAGGATAACATGACCCACAGAATCAACTAAGCCGGGCTCACATGGGCTCACAGAGACAGAAGTGGCAAGAATGGGCTCTGTATGGGTCTGCTCTGCATATATGCTACAGCTGTTAGCTAGATGTTGTTTATGTATGTCTATCAGTGAAAGCAGATGTTTCTCTGAGTCTTTCACCTGCTCTTAGGACTCTTTTTTGTTATTGGATTGCCTGTCCTGATATGAGGACTTTTGCCTTTTCTTATTGTGTCTTGTTTTGTCCTGATAGGCTGTCATCTCTAGGATGCCTGGTCTTTTCTGAATTGGAAATGGATAGCGAGTAAATCTTGAGGAATGGGGAGGGGGAGAGGAAGCTGGGAGGAGTGGAAGGAGGAGAAGCTCTGCTTGGAATGTTTTATATGAAAGAAGATCCTATTTTCAATAAGAGTGTGTGTGTGTGTGTGTGTGTGTGTGTGTGTGTGTGTGTGTGTGTGTGTGTCTAAGATGTAGAGAAGGACACTTAATAGGCTTAATCTCATCAATCAAGATAATAGTTTAGTACTGAAATCAAATCTGTAAATCAAAGTTCCAGGTACTATTTTCATTTCACTGAAGTTTTTCTTTGTTATCATGATAATGCCCTAAAATCAGATCATAATTGTGTCTATTGTTCTAGAGGCCAGAAGAGAGCATCAGAATCCCTGGAGCTTGCCTAACATGGCTCTGGGATGCAAAATGCAGCCCTGTGCAAGAGTGGAATGCACTCTTAACCACTGAGCAATCTTTGCAGCTCCTCATTCATTCATTCATCGCTATGGATACTTACTGAAAATGTACACATTAGGGACTTGGCAGACTCTTGAACATTAAATATGAGTAGTAAGTTATAAGTGCATGCTTGTGGGCACATACATTTACAATGTTCCTTTTAAAATAGTCTGCTTACTAAAATGACTTCACAAGGTAAGTGAGACCAAAGTGAAATGCCTAGAGTAGGAACACTACAGTAGCAAGGCAGTGCAAAGAGGCAGGTAGCAGAATTTCCTGACTTATCAAAGTACAATAACATTGTTAAGAGAAGGTAAAAAGAAACACGTGTAGAGAGGAAATATATTAAAAGTTTGAACACTAAGTTATGTGAATTGATGCCAGGATAGGACAGCAGGAATTCACAGCAAGAAGTTTTCCTGTACAATCAGATATTTTTCCATTTCCTGCCAGGTCAATTCTCAAACTTTCTAAAAACACACTAGTTTCTTTTTGGGTGTCTGTAGGATTTCTCTTATATTTATTTACGCTTTTTCTCCCTGAATATCATACACTTTAAAATGTCAGTTGCCAAGTATTGACCTGAGAATATGGACTCTTCCACTGGTCTTGAAACAGACTTAATTTTCAAACAGAGACCAGCTAAAGTGTTAGTAATTCATTCTAAATTTAAAAGAGCAAGTGGGTCCAGGAGCATACTAACACAGTTCTGATGAAATGGACCTTGTTGTTGTTGTTGTTTTAAAATACACAAAAATATAAGATTGGAGCAAAGTTCAAGAAAGTTAGGATTTTTCAACCCATTCTTGAATTGTATGACATTGGAGACATATGAAATTATAGATTTGGAAAGTAAAGAGGTTCTGCTTAAAGGTATAACTTAATTTATCATTCATTTTCAAGATTTCAACAACTTCTAATTGTTCATGATTAAACTGTTCATGATAAAATGTCAAATTTTATAAAGTATGCTTCTTTTTAAATTTTTAAAAGATAATTTACAGGTGGCATTTTCTATACCAAAGCTTTAAAATATTTCGAGTTCATAATCTAACTTCATCGGTGTCTACTCTAGTGAGATTCACACGTGTATGTGCAATGGCAATGTAAGAATCATCTAAACCTCTAGTACCTGTGTGGGTTAGGTTATTTAAAAATATTAAATTATAATGTTTTTAATTTTCAGAGAATTTTTCTTGATTATAAACTTTAGTGTCTTTTTTTCAGTAGTTACATTATTTGCTACACATTATCTAATTGCTGCTTTTATCTAACAATTAATAGTCTTAATAGTTTATTAAGCTTTTTAAAATAAATTTTATTAAATTTAATTGCAATTTCTCATGCATTCTGAGTTTAATATAATGTCCCAGTTGAATACAATTATTAGTATTTCCTTCCTGAACATAATTTACCAGTTTTTAAAAGGTTAACTTTTAACCTCTTATAATTAATTTTATAATTGTGTATGAGCTAGCAAATTTATTTTTCAATATTTCCTGTAATTCTATTCAGTGTCATCAATCTTGTTTGTTTAATATTCACTTACTTGTTTAATTTTTTTAGAGATTTTAATGTAGTTTTGTTTTTTGAGAATGTGTGGGTGCCTGTCTGTGTTTATGTGTAACATATGTGAGCAGGGGCCTGAGTGGTCAACAGACATTTTCTGATAAGCTGGAACTGAATCTATAGGTGCATATGACATAATCGATGTACGTGCTGGAAACTATTACTCTTCAAAAACCATAGTAGGTCATAACTGCTGAACTATCTCTTTAGCCCTTATTCACATGTTTATAATAATGCCTTTTTTGTTTGAAAATAACTGCATCATACAATTTATTTTTATACTTAGTGGTTTACTGTGTTAGAATATGAATATATATATATCCATATATAAATTATCACAAACTCTTTATTACTGTAGTGTATTTATCCTTAAAACTGCAGGAGATAGTGATGTTTTCTTCTTGTTTTTTGTCTTCCTTGTTTTCCCCACACACACTTTAGCCATCAAGTTTTCAAAAAAGTAAAGTCATTTTGTTTCCTCTAAACAACATGTTACATTGTAATGGTTTTGATATTTCCTCAACCCAAATGCTTCTTATATATTTGGGTAATTGCCAGAGTATTGACATTGGGTAATTGATTATAATAGCATAATGAAATAAATAAAAACATGCAAAAATAAAAATATATGGCCAATAGATGAGATATGAAACATTCATAGTGGCTAGAAAATGTGAATCAGATTACAATCAGGGAACAATTCATACTTATTCAGTTATTTCAAACATTCAATGTCTTATTGCATTAAATGTTTGTGAAAAGTAATACCGATGATATGTCTTTAAATTTTTAATATTTGGGAAGTGTGGTACAAATTTTGATATGCAATATTGCCCCGGCCAGCGGGGTGTCAACGGGGGGCGGGGGGGGGGCGGCGACCCACCTGCGGGAGAGAATGAAAGGGACAGGGAGACACGAAGGAAGATAGCAAGACAGGGTTCTGATCAGGCTGCAAATTTTATTCTCCTCAGCAAGGCTTATATAGCATGGGAGGGGGAGGGGGCAGGAAGGAAGGAAAGGGTGCACGACATGCTGGACGTGCAGCTGAGGGTCGTGCAGGTCGTGAGGCTGCAGGGTGTTGTGCTAGGTGATAAGGTCTGGTCAGGGCCCATTGTTTTGTTGCTATGCTACCTTAACTACCTAACCGAGGAATGTTCTTTATCTTTGGGAGCATCTGGTTTAGGGCCTGTGGCTTGTTCTCTGGCCAGGCTAGTACTTTTCCATGGTTCATGTTTGGTCCCTGACACAATATTAATAACATGTCAGAACAATTGCCTGGCATATAATCAGAAATTTCATTTGGGGGACACATCTCTTTAAACATAGAAATAAAGAGCATATACACATAAACTACTTTTGCAACAGTGAACAAAAAGTGAAAATAATATAACTCTCTACTGATTTAATAATTAATTTAAAAATAATTTCCCTCTACCCACCCCGTGTGACCATCAATGCACGTGGCACAGCTGGCCCTGAGATCAGAAGGACAGGAGAGCTGCACCTGCCTGCCACCAGCTGCAACACTCAGGAAAGCAGGCCTTGCACCTCCTTTGGGCAGCACAATAAAGCCAACCCCACTGACAGAGGTGTGGTCAAGCCAGCCCTGATACTATGAGCATGGAAGAGCTGTCCTCATTACTCACCTGTAATATGGTGGCATGGGCAGGAGAGAGAGGGATGTACCCTCTCACCCCTGCCCATCAACAACTGAGGTAGGTGGGAGAGCTGGACATGAGGTCATAAATGTGGGGAAGCTAGCCCTGCCACTCATCTGCTGCAGCATTCAGGAGAATGGCCTCTACACCACTTGTGGGCAACACAGCAGAGCTGACCCTGAAGGTGTAAGTGTGGAGATCCAACCCTGAGGACAAGAAAGCAAAGCAGGACCATTGGCTCCTGCCCCTTGCTCATTGCTGTACAGGGTGATATACATTTCATCACCACGGTAATGTAGACGAGCTCACCCTGGTGGTGAGGACAAAGGAGAGTTGGCAGGCTGACCAACTCTGTAACTAGTTAGGCCCACTACCAAGGTTATGGGTTGGACCACCCTGTCTGTGATCTGCTGGAGCACATGAAAGAACCAGTCCTGCAGAACCAATACTGCAGGATTTCCTCAACACAGGGTAACAGCAGGATGACCAACAGACATTCCAGTGAGGGCCCAGAATCAATAGTGTAGCAGAAACCAGGGGCCTTGAACCAGACCGATAACTCTTTGCAATGAACAAATACAAGTGAAGATATATGGACACAGGGATTTACTGCATGATTCACTGTGTCACACTACAGCTTTCACGAGGAGATTTTTTTTCCACTTTATTTCTTTTTCTTTTAAATTTTATTGGGGGGAGGGAATGCTGCAAGGGTAGAGGGTGCATGTGCAGAGACAGGTAATGGATGGAATCAAGAGACATGAAGTGAAAGACACAAAGAAACAATAAAAAGACATTTAAAAATAATTTATGAAAAATCAAATGCAAAAAAAATGAACTTACACACCAATGGATATAAACGATCTTACCTTCATGCACTAGACCAGATCATTTTTAAAGACAATAATTAGTAAAGATGCTAATGCCTCCGAGGGTTCTAGAGTTACAGATCCTATATGTAGTTCATATGTAAAGCACACATATTTGTGAGAGAAATCTGGAGATACAAAAGCATGTGGATGAAAAAGGCAAAATATAAAGTAATAACAGCACTAAGGGATGGGTTAGCACATTACTACTTGAGCATGTTAATGCATATGGGATGCTCTCTATTCTTAGTTTGCAATACATAAATATTAATTTTATTATTTAAAGTGTAATACAAGAGGCCTTGCATATATCCCAGAAGACAGAGCATTTGGCAAGCTGGAATAATGTTCTCAATTCAATCCTGAATACCACTTACACTAAAACAGCCTTACAAACAAGTCAGGCAGTAGGGGACAACACAAAAGAAGTTCAAGGTCACCTTCAAGTACATAGAGAGTTTGAGGCCAAGCAGAATTACTTGAAACTCCATCTCAAGAAACTTCAAAGAAAAAATATTAAAGTACAACATAGCAATAAAAAAAAACTTCATGGAAAATGAGGATATCATTCATAAAGACGGTATTTTAATTAAACCAATTCTCTGCACCTGAAGTCTTCAAAAGAAAAATTTTAAAAAGTATCGTGCAAGTTTTGTAAATTAAATTGTTAGTAATTTCCTTTCAGCAAATCGTATTTTAACAATGTAACTTGATTGTACAATACACTGATGGATACCTTTGATAAAAAGTGGGGGGGGGGCTGCCTGATTACTTCATTTTAAATGTTCTCTTTAAAATTAGAAAAGAAAACCTAATTCTGTTTGAAGACATCTGCAGCTAGAGTGCCCTAGAGATGAAATATGCACGGCAACTTTCTTTCAACAGTAAACTGAGGAAATTGCTTCAAAACCTTAATTGCCTTTTCTAAGCTTATGCCCTGAAACCTGAGGTTAAATTTAGAGAACTATTGGACCAAGTGAGAATACAGACCAAAAGACAAGTTAACAAACCAGCAACATGAGTGGATTTACTAAACCTTGACTCAATTCCATAGGTGTTTACACAGTACTCCTCACGGCTAAGCTTTTAAAACAAGCTGCTCCACAGGATGTCTGCTGCCTGGATGGGAGGTGCTCATATGACATTTACTAACCGCCCCCCCCCCCCTTGTATCTCTGCCATGTACTGAATTTTGATAGCAGCCCTGGGGGGGGGGGAGGCATGTGTAAAATAGATGACAGGAAGATCCTCTCCCCTTTCATTTACCCTTGAGTGAGGTTCAATAGTGTAAATTTGTCTGGTTTAAAGTTTGGCTAGTAGTGTGTTTGAAGACTATATTAAGTAAGTCTGAGAAATGGCCCAATAGTGCAGAGTTCAGGATTTTTTTTAATTTTTAAAATATTTCTTACTTTTTTATTCTTTTTTCACACATTACATCCCAACTGCAGTTTCCCTTTTCTCCACTCCTCTCAGTTCCCATCCCCATCCCCTCTCCCTCCAGATCCACTCCGCCTCCATTTCCCTTCAGAAAAGAGAAATCATCCCTTGGATATCAGCAGAATAGAGCATGACAAGTTTACAATAAGACTATTGTACAATTGGCACAAAACCCCATATCCAAGCTAGACAAGATAACCAAATAGGAGGAAAAGGGTCCCAAGAGCAGAAAAAAGAGTCAGAGACATGTGGTGGTAATTTAATTGTACTGAAATGTGATTTTGATTGCATGTTAATAAATAAAGTTGTCCGGGGGTCAGAGCTATTAGAGCCATAGCAAGAGTGTGGCGGTGGTGGCACACGCCTTTAATCCCATAGATCTCTGTGTGTTCAGGGATACAGCCAGCATTGGAGACATATACCTTTAAGACCTAGGGGGCTGTACATTCAGACAGTGATGAGGCAGTCACGTGTTTGGGTTTACAACCAATGAGAAGGCAGAACAAAATACTATAAATAGACGAACAGACAGGAAATAGGTCTCTTTTGGGAAGCTGGGACACCGCAGGCGGAAGGGTGAGATTTTAGCTCTGAGCTCTGACCTCTCGGCTTTCTCTTTTACATTGTTTCTGTGTTTCTTATTTAATAAGACGGTTGGTTACATCAACAGAGACACCCCCCTCATTCCCACTGTTAGGAGTCCCACAAGAACAACAACATACACATCCATAACATACATTCAGAGGACTAGGGCAGACCCCTGCAGACTCCTTGATTGTGGCTTCAGTCTCTGAGAGCTTAATTGATTCTGTGGGCCGTGTTCTGATTGTGTGCTCAACCTCTCTGGCTGCCTGGTGCTCAAAACTCTGTAGTCTCTCTCTCTCAGACCATGATTAAAGTGCAGACATTTTCTTTGTTGGCAGCTTGCCCTTGGTGGCACTATTCCATCATTACTATTTCATCATTGTACAACTATTAATGGTATTGCAATCATGACTAAAGATCAATGGTTATGCAATGGAGGACTTAAATTATTACATAAGAGAAACAGTCACTAAATGCCAATGGTTTTTAACTTTATCAAATCAGTAGTGTATAGCTCTCATTCTCAGATTATATGAGAATGAACGATTGCATTATATTATAGTGCATAGTGAGACTTCATTAAATGAAGTAGACTTGCTAGCTTTTACATGGAATATAATACTAGTCTTTCTTACGTTCACATTTCTGGGTGTATCTAAGCTACATTTTCAGTAACTTGAATATATTAACATTATCAGATTCTGGAAGTGTTCTACAAGAGGACATTTTGTTTATGTATTTAATGTTTTCTTCCTTTAAATTCAGGCCTAAGCCAAGCTGTAAGTTTTCAGGGGAGGGCAGAAAAGGTACTTACACTTTTTCATTAATTCTTTGAGGGTTTACTGTATTTTCTCCATTTCCTGTGACGTTGTTGGCTTCTCAAAAATGTCAAATATTGGGGAGGTATAAAGGAGTATGGAGAGAGTCATAGTTAGCGATTGTCAAATACAATTAAATATAGTAGCATTACAAACATGGTTTTTATCCCCATAAAGAAAAGTGATTGTAGACAATTAAGTGACCTAAACTTGAAGTAAATTGAATTTTCTATTCTATATCAGGCAACTAAATACTCTCATAGCTTGCTTCTGACCCATCCCCTCTTAACACATGACCAACCACCCCACACAGAATTCCTTCTTAGTATTCTAATGTTACCACCACATTCATTGTTTTCTACAAAGTCTTTTCATAAGGAAGACCTCTATCTGGCCATTAAGGAATAACATGTTCATCATGTCCTAGCTGACTGGTCACTCTTTTTCTAGGTTTACCACCTCTCTTTCTACACCAGCAGGAACTCCTGACTGCACTTGATGACTGGATTTTCATGTTGTTTACATCATTCCAGAAACTCATCTTTAAGCTGAATGTTTTGTTCATGAAAATCTACTTTAAAGACACTGAAATACATTTCTGCTGGTTCTGATAGATTTACTTACATTTCTAATATAGCAAAATACTTGAGAATCATTCTTCACTGTAGGTTTTATAATTCCTTTTCATTTTGTGTCCTCATGGTCATACATTAAAAGTTTTAGTATTAATTTCACTGTATTAGCAGCTTATTGGTATTGCTTTTGCACAAGCAATCCATTTCACATCTTAAGCCTACTTTAAAATAATTTTAGAATGTGTCATGACTACACAATAAAGATATACATGGTCTGAATATGTTATCTTATTCTTCAAAATGGTTGAAATAATGTTTAGTGATATTTTATTTATTGATATCATCTCTTTCATAAAGAATGAAAAGTAATAACAAAAAATAGCATTTCCATCAGAGGTGAAGTAGGAACAGTGCTAGAGGCTGAGAATTCTCTTTAGTTCACTATTGCTTTGGAAAACTTAGAAAACTCGAGCATAGGCTTTCGTTCTATAATCTTTAAACACTTTAGAACATGAATTTTTAAGTGAAAAGGATAACAACATTTAAATGTAAATTAACATGGATGGATGGGTAGGTAGGTAGGATATTCAGAAAGACAAACAGAAAGATAGATTAAAAGCATATATTTGGATAGATATAGATACAAATAAATAAAAAAGGATGATAGATGATAAATAGGTAAGACAGATGATAGAGAGAGGGATAGATAGATAGATAGATAGATAGATAGATAGATAGATAGACAGATAGATAGGTAATAGATGATATAAAGGAGCTGTGATTTTAAACATTTATGTCTTGATGAAGAGCACAGATATTTAAGAAGACAGTCTACAATAAAGTGCAATGTGCACATTATTTGTGAGATATGCTTCACTGGGTCTATTTTAATTCAAACATGAGAGACATCAGATGCAGTTTCCAGACTGAGTGTTTTCCCTGGGTCATCTTGTCTTTTTTGATTTGATCTCTCAGTCTGGAATTTGTTAATCCTCTTCTGCTTCAAGAACTTCTCTATGAACATGCTGCGTGTGACCTTGAGCAATGATTTAAGTATTCAGGTCCCCTGCTACTTTTCTGGGTATGGAGTAAATAACAGAGCCATTGCATAGTGTTGTTTCATTTATGAATTTACATTTTCTAAGGTGGTGACTATATTTAAAGCATTGCCTCACATGTAGGGGTCATTAAAAATATGCTGTATTAACTGTGCATGGATGATTTCAAGAATCTGTTGGGCACTGGAGGAACTGACTGAAAACTAATCTACTGAAAATAAGTTTGTTAGAGAACAATAGTACATGACAAAATCCATAATGTGTGGGTAATTTTGACAGGTGTCAACATTTTCAGTATCTCAGCATTATCTAATTATTGTTATACTTTTGTACTAAAAGACTTTCATTTTAGTCAGTTTTTATGTGTAAAGAAAAAAAGAAACAAATGATCTCTTGATTCTTTTCAACACAGGAAGTGATATTGATGGCAAAGAAAATCAGTTTATTTCTTATCCTTTAGGTGAATGTTATTAGCATCTCAGAGTACAAACGCAGTCTTAGCACGATGGTCCATTGCTCTGCACTGCATTACCCTTTTACACCTCTCCTCTTAAATACTGGAAGGGTTATATAGCCACTTATTTTTTTTTATTTATATTGATTCTTTGTGGATTTTACAGCATGCATTCTGATCGCACGTATCTCCCTGTCCCCTTGCATCCACCCTCTGCCCTTGCAGCCTTCTCTCCAAATCAAAGACAAATTTAAAAGAAAACAAAAACCAAACCAAAAAAAAAATCTTCTTGTAGAGGCTGTAGTTTGGCCCCTTGAGTAAACAGTTTATGCTTAGTCCATGGTTCCCTCTAGTTTCTGCTACACCACCCATATTGGGCTCTCAATTGGGGCTCCTCTTGGATATAATGTTGTTCTGTGTTATAGAGATCCTACTGTTTGGGATCTGTAGGTTCCCATGCTCTACCAGTTCATAAATTCAGTGGATGTTGGGCTCAGCCAACTCAGAGCCCTGGTTCTGGGCCTGGATGGTACCTGAATTGGTCAACCCACCAGCTTTTCCTCATTGTCCCTACCCAGGCAATGTCTCCTAATGCAGCCTGCAGTAAGGAGCAGGGCCAGTTCTGCTCTCAGTCCTAAGATCTGGGTCACCCACACATCACCAGGGCCAGCTCTACTGTTTTGCTCAAGCAAGGTGTAGGCTCCCCTCGCCAGAGTGCTGCAGGGAGCATAAAAGCGGGGATGGGTAAGCTCTCCTGCTCTCATGCCCTCAGTGTTAGCTTACCTGCATCCTGTAGCATGAATCTTAAAAGTTCTTATTAATAAAAACAAATCCAGGGTCAGGTATTGGGGTGAATGCTGGAAGATCAGAGAGACAGAACAAGCCACAGCCACCTCACCTTGCTGATCCTGTTTCCTCAGACTGGATGCCTCTCAGCTGAACTGCTTCTCGAAAGCCTGAAAGCTTAACCAGCTCTAGTTCCTGGTCCTCACACCTTATATACCTTTCTGCCTCCTGCCATCACTTCCAGGGATTAAAGGCGTGAGTCACCATGCTTGGCTGTTTCCAGTGTGGCTTTAAACTCCAGGTGGATCTCTGCCTCTGGGATACTAGGATTAAAGGTGTGTGTGCCACCATTTTCTGGTCTCTATGTCTGTCTAGTGGCTGTTCTGTTCTCTGGCCCCAGACAAGTTTATTGGGGTGCACGATATATTGGGAACACATTATCACCACAGCACCCTGACAAACAGGGTCAGCTCTAGTATGTTGTCCAGGTGAGGTACATGGCCAGCTCTCATGTGTGCTTCAGCTGGCGAAGGACAGGGCTAGTTTTCTCACTCTTGTGACCCCAGGGCCAGCCTTCTCACCTGCCACAGGAAGTTAATTGGTGGGGGGAGCATCTTTCTCTCACTGTTGTTCAAACCTTAGATGGACCTTTAATAAAAAGCCTGGTACTAGATATGGGGGTAAAAACTGAAAGATCAGAGAAACAGAGCAAGCCATAGCCACCACCTATTACCTCACCAACCCCACAAATCCTCTGACTGAAGTCCTCACCTGAAAGGATCTCAGCTGAACCTGAACTGCTTTAGTTCCTGTTTACTCATACCTTATATACCTTTCTGTGTCTGCCACATTTTTACTTCCTGGGATTAAAGGTGTGTGTCACCACTGCCTGACCTTTATGTCTAATTCAGTGGCTGGCTCTGTCCTCCGATTCCCAGGTAAGCTTTATTGAGGTACACAATATATTATCACATCGCACCAGTGCCACAACATGACAGATGAGCGGGGAGGCAGGGTCAGTTCTTCTTGCTCTGATGCCCTAAGTGTTGGCCCACCTGCAACCATGATCACAGGTCAGCTCTAGTGTACTGAGGAGCAGGGCCATCTTTTCCGAATGCATGGTCAAGCTCTCCCCTGAGAGGCATGACCAGCTCTCCTGCTGCATTATCCAGCAAGGGGTGGGGCCACTTATTCCAGGGCTAGTGAAGGGCAGAGTTGGCTCAGCGTGGCATGGCTCCAATGAGCCCTTGTGCTAACATAGGCCATGGATATCATTACAGACCCCAGCTGCAGCAGGACCATGGACCCAGACATGGCCTAAATGACACCACAGCCCCGGCGACAACACAGGCTATTCAGAACTGTCTGGTCCTGATGACTGCATAGCCCTCAGGCACCCTCACTGACGCAGGTTGTGGCCCAGACCCTGGGGATCTATGTGGTCTTTGGTGGCAACATGGACCACAGACATCAATACAGATAGACCCTGGCAGTGGTAGGATCATGTACCCAGACATTGTCCTAGGCAGTAGCCTAGGCCCGGATGTCAACATGGTCCCAGGCAGCAGCTCAGGCCACTTAAATCAGCCTGGTCCCTGTGGTGGCACAGCCCTCAGATACTAGCATTACCTCAATGGTCTCAGGAGCTGCAGACATCCACACAGACCCTGACTGTTGCAGGACCATGGGCCCAGACATGGCCTTCAACTATATCCCTGGTCCAGATGATACAATTGCCCCATTTGACAGCACTGGCCATGCAAATTGGCCTGGACACAGTAGCTATATAGTCCTTGAACACCAAATTGCCACAGTTTGCAGCCCAGACCTGGCACATGTATGTGGCCCCTGACAGCAACATGGGTCAGGGATATCAACACAGACTCTGGCCGTGGCAGGACCATGAACCCAGATATGGTCCTTGGCAGCAGCCTAGACCAGGATGTCACCATGACCCCAGGTAGCTGCACAGGTCACAGGCCCCTGCATGGCCTCCGGTGGCAATAGGAGCCACAGATATCAACACCTGCCCACTTAGCAGCTCCAGGGCCCCACCTCAATACTTAGCCCTTGACCATAGCCTAGACTTGGACAAAACCCTAGACATGGGTGGCCAGCAAGTCAGTTTAACAAATGGGTTTCTCACCACCCTCACATCTCCAGACTTGTCTCTATCCCCAGCCCAAGAACCAGTCGACCTTTCTCTCTCTTCCACCTCCTGACCCTGTACTTTCTCACCACAATGGTGCCAACTACCTGGCACCAGGGCTCTTCTTTGGGTCAGAGGTGGTGCTTGGTTAAGTTCTACTGGTCCAAGCCTCAAGGTATGGTATAAAACTGTTGCCTCTCTGCTGTGGACATTGCTCTATATAAATAAAACACTGATGGCCAGTGACCAGACAGGAAGCATAGGCAGGACAAGGAGAGAGGAGAATTGGGGAAACAGAAAGAAGGGGGGAGAGACACTGCAGCCACCGCCAGGACAAGCAGCATGTAAAGACGCCAGTAAGCCACCAGTCATGTGACAAGGTATAGATTTATAAAAATGGGTTAATTTAAGATAAAAGAACAGTTAAAAAGAAGCCTGCCACGGCCATACAGTTTATAAGTAATATAGGCGTCTGAGTGATTATTTTATACATGGATTGTGGGACTACGGGGCTTGGTGGAACCTGGAGAGAAGCCCTCCAGCAACAAATGGCGCCCAATGGCTCAGTTTCCACCTTAAACCTGAAAATATTTAATAACCAATTCTAAACAGAGCCAAAACCAGGTTCCTGCTTCTTGTCTCATACAGTCAGCTAGACACGCAAAACACAGGTTTGAACACTGGCGGGTTCCTGGCGTGTGCGTTTAACCAGCAGTATGGCGGGAATGAGGCGTCTGCCAGCGTCACATTAAGCTGTGTGGTAGATTTAGTCTTTACTAGTATTTTTTTTTTTTTTAAAAAAAAAGGTTTCTAGGCTACACGCTGCTTTGATAAAAGCTTAGACCCACTATTTCTGAGACTTGATGACTCACAGAAAGTTGCTTGCATCCATCTACCATTTCTCAGGTACCATTATGTTCCTTCTCAGGTCTTTGATGTGGTTAAAGACTAGATAGTTGTAATTTCCTCAGTTATGATAAAAGATAAGTTAGATATAAAACCTTAAACTCACAAATATAAGTTAGACAGGACATCTTCTTTAATATTGTAACTGTAATTCATGATTGATAATTGTTTTGTTATATGTAATTTTACCATGTTAAAGTTAAAACCTTCCTTTTTAAAAAAAAGAAGAAAAGGGGAAGTGCTGTGGATATCGCTCTATATAAATAAAACACTGATGGCCAGTGACCAGACAGGAAGTATAGACGGGACAAGGAGAGAGGGAAATTGGGGAAACAGGAAGAAGGGGGGAGAGACACTGCAGCCACCACCAGGACAAGCAGCATGTAAAGACGCCGGTAAGCCACCAGCCACGTGGCAAGGTATAGATTTATAAAAATGGGTTAATTTAAGATAAAAGAACAGTTAACAAGAAGCCTGCTATGGCCATATAGTTTATAAGTAATATAAGCATCTGAGTGATTATTTTATACGTGGATTGTGGATTGTGGGACTGCGGGGCTTGTTGGAACCTGGAGAGAAGCCCTCCAACAACACCTCTCTTCTTTCCCATACCCAGGCCTAAGAAGCACTGGTGGTGGTTCCTTTGGTGACACGCAGACTTGGGGTTGATCCTGTCTCCTTCCCCCTAACCCACCCCAGATCAAGAAGTCTGGGCGGTGGCATCTGTGTCCTCCTCTAATTCAGGTGCAGAAGGGGCCGAGCTGTTGCTGGTTGATTGTGTCCCTCCTGCAGACCAAGAATTCTGGGGGGAGCCATAACTACTCGTTTTAACGAGACTATGTTTGAAATAACATGAACTATTCAAGTAACTCAAAAATACTATGGTAACTCTAAATGTCTATTCCCAAAGTATAATACAGTGTATAGTCACACAAAAGAAATTCAGAAAAAGTCTCTCTTCTGAAAACATTTGAAGCAGTCTCTTACTGCTCCCTCTTTAGCAATCTTCTAGCACTTGGCCAAATTCAGCAATGCACAATCTAGTCTTTCCATGCATGCTGACATATGAGTTTTATATGTTCCCTTTTAGCAAGCAATGGTGCTTCTCACAGCACAAGAAAAAAATCTGAATGCAGAACTTTTAGAAGGTGAGTTTATATTTAATGCTACTGTAAAATACCTATGCAAATTTAAAAAGATGATAAGACATCATTAAAGCAAGGTGAAAGGCTGCCACTGTTATTGTAGTTCTAAAATAAAAATGGTCTACTAGAGAATGAATTTTATTTACCTGTGGAAATAGCACTTGTGCTCTATCCAGACTTGCTCCAAGCACACAGAAACATTTCACTGTACCCTCAAGTTAATTATTAAAGCATATGGGTATCTACATGATATTTAACAAATAATCATATGAATATGTAAGGCATTAATATGAGAACATCTGCTAGCTTCTTCCTCTCAATAAGGCAAGTGATGATATATTTCTAGACAATGTAGATGGATGTTTTACCATACATTTTCATTGGAATTGTAGCCACAATTTTTACAGGCAGTAATTATTTCCTTTTAGCTACTCTTATTCCTCATGATATAGTTTGAGTATGGATTTCATTTCTTCCATCCTTAGTGGAAATAATAAACAGATGGTCTTTTCCATTTTCCTCAGTTTTAACTAAATTAACTCAGACTGCTAAAAAATGAAAACCCAATGAAATGAGAATGATTGGCCTTGTGATGCCTAATTGCCACTTTGCCTTTTAATTCACAACTTAAATAAACGCAAACTCTGTGACTGAATTCAACTATGTAATTGCCTTCATTTGCTTGTTTAGACATTTAATATCACCTTTGGCCTTCTTTTTTCTAGGTTGAATAAGGAAAAGGCCATTAACTTCTTTTTTTTAGACAAAAATGTGTTTCAGACTTCCAAATCATCTTTATGAATAGTATTTAAATAAAAAAAAGAACTTTGTTACTCATAAGTATACTCACTCATTCAAACATGTGTTATTGACTATTATGAGATGGCTATTGTGAGTTTGTACAATAAGTTCATAAATGAAAATATGTCTTCTGGTCTCAAAAATTACTCACTAATTAATTTAATTATTATTAAAAAAAATAGCAAAATAAGAGTTGAATATAGAGAAAATATTCTTCATAATACTGTGTTTTAAGTGTGTGAAGTTTGTTAACTGATTTATTCTCTTCAAAACATTCTATGGCTGATAATATTATGAAGATTACTGATCCTATTTCCAGATAGAGGTTCAAGAAAGATAATAAATAATAAACAAATATGACAAATACAGATAATAAAGGTCTGAAAAAGTCATTTAGAGGTTGATTTGCGACTCTTCCAGATTGTCTGACCCACGATATTTTGGTTTATAGTTGATTATTGCAATTGGCATGGATGAATGAAGAACTTAGCAGACAAGATGATAAGAGAATGCCAAAAACTGAAACCCGAGGCAAGAAAGTTTCACCACGTACATGAGGAAGTAAAAGTAACCCCTTGTGACTGCACCTGGAGAAAAAGGTGAGGATCATTTAAAATGTACAACAACAGGTACTTAAAGAGTGTTTCTATGTTGAAAACCAGGAGCTAACACCTAAATGTTGCAAGGTAAAAATAAAAATTATTTTATGGCCAAGCCAATCATGCAGTCTCCCTTGGCGAGAGAATGAAGAGCCCAGACTAAAAGCAGGGGAGCCTCTTTATAGCAAGTGTGCAAGTGATAACAAAAGCAGAATTTTGATGTTAGTAATTTAGTTCGCTATCAGCCAGTTCTCATAATATACCATGAAACATTTTATGGTCAGCCAGTTCTTGTGACATACCATGAAACAATTTATGGCCTGTGAATCACAAGATTATAGAGGATGAACAAGACAAAAAATCAAGTTGACCTTTAGTTGAGGACATGTTTTGAAAAACACCATAAGGAGCAATATAGAAATAAATCAAAGTGTAACATTGTTTAACTAAAACAAAACAAAAAGCTGGACTTCACTGTCCCTTAACACCAAGTTGTGTGATAGTTGGTCTAGATTTTCAAACTTCTGGGCTTTGGGTTCACTCTACAGATGTGGCTTTAACAATATTGCTAGAAAGAATAAGAATGATTGTTGGCTGCCCATCCCTCTCCCCTGTTCTATAAAATTCACTAACTAGGACTTTTTTCAATGTGTTGTAAAGGATATTTTTATTATGCACTTTTCTTGTTACTGGTGTAGAATTTTGTTGCTTGCCATTTAGGATGATTTTAAGCCCTGTAACAGAAGTTATTCACTAATATCTGTAAAGCAATTCTCCTGATACATAGTTGAGACAAAAAAAAATGGACACAGGATCTGTAGTGAGAAATTTAAGTGAAACAACATTAAGCAATTTGCCCAGTTATAAAATATCTTTAATTTTTTAGGATAAAGGCTAATACATAGTGATAGATTATGGCAGCTATGGAACTTATAAGAAAAGATTATCACCTAACATTTTCTTTGTTAAAAATATCATGTGATAGTATACAATGGACATGAATGTCAATAATCAAGTCTTTGCTTACTACTTGAAAGGGTATACATATTTGTGTGCATATGTTGTGTGCACACATATGTGCACATGAGTGTGTGTGCTCATGAGTGCATTTATGTGTGCAAGTGTGCATGCAAAAGTGTGTGCACATGAATGCATATGTGCACATTAGTGTATGTGTGTGCACATCAGTGTGTGTGTGTATGTTTATGCATGTGTGTATGAACTTGTGCATGCACATGTGTGCATGTGTTTATCTCATTATACCATCCTCCTAAAACTACAGTAAACAGTAGTACTCACAGATTTGTTTATCCTCTTGAAAGATTTTGAAGACTTTCAAATTTTGTTTTCTCTTGAAACAGCTATCAACGTGTACTATCTGACAAAAATATAAAAAAGTTAGCCGGGCGGTGGTGGCGCACGCCTTTAATCCCAGCACTCGGGAGGCAGAACCAGGCGGATCTCTGTGAGTTCGAGGCCAGCCTGGGCTACCAAGTGAGTTCCAGGAAAGGCGCAAAGCTACACAGAGAAACCCTGTCTCGGAAAACCAAAAAAAAAAAAAAAAAAAAAAAAAAAAAGTTAAAAAAAACCCTCAACCTTACAAAATAATTAACTTCTAAAAAAATACTGAACAGAAAATTTTTACACATCTCCAAATTATTTACTAGTTAATAAAACAGATGCTTTCTCACACTTTGTTTGCATTTTGTTATCTGATGATATAGTTATTTTTAATATACAAAGATAATCTGAACATGTATTGGGTGTATTTTACTATATTTTAAGATAATAATGAAAAGTACTCTCTCATGCAACACTAAGAATTAAGCAATAGGAAAAATATACAGTTCATTTGCATTCTAGAAATCAAAACTACATATAACATTTTATATCTTGTTATCTTTTTATCTTATTTTGTATCTTTTATGTTAGAATAAGTTATTGTCTAATACATAAATCTGTTATTATAAAGTATATGCTGTTCATTGAATACATATACTGTGTGTACCTACGCATTTATGTATATGTATGTTTGTATATATAATATGAAGACATGGTATAACTGTAAATAGATATCATGGTACAATAATGAAAGAGAAGTTAAAAAAATCTCATTTTGCAAGATTCCTAATTGCAGTATTCTATTGCCCATAATCTTCATGATGTGCCTTTGATGATGTATACAGTAAAATGGTTTATGCTCTCTAACTCATACTTTGTTTCCTATAACAAACATCATTCCATTCTCCCCAATTGTCCATCTCTCCCACCTGGTTACCAATATTTCATCTGACTGTACAGATTTGTATTATTTATTTCATATTCCACACAAATAAAATAACATTTTTTATATTTCTGACGAATTTCATATAGCTTGATATCTTTTATGCATTCACAATACTGTAATATTTTGTATTGCCATTTAATATTTAAACTTTATCCAATACATATTATGAGTTGGTCATTGGCAAATATTAGTTCACATTAAAATCTCAGATCAACTCAAAATCAACTTAGTATTAATCTTAATATCTTCTAAACACGTTTTTCCTTTAAGATACATCAGAAGGGGTGCTGTAAACATCTTGTTTCATAGCATTTATGTTCCTGATAAAGAAAAAATGCAAGAATGATTAGTAAAATTTGGGAGATGCTACAATGATCTCCATTAAGTCACCAAAAGCTTTCTCCATCGTTGTCTTTCATAACAGAGCTAAGATTCACACAATGAAGAGGGCAAATAACCACATATTGTTTTTCATGAATTCATATAAAGATTCTAGTCAACTTTACCACATTTCTAGGACTACCTTCTATAGAAATTCTAGATTTAAGAAACAATGGATATTACAGGGTCTTAATTTCAATAATACAGAAATGACCAAGTGTTATTTTTTGTGATATGGGGCAGTATTTAAGATGATAAGAAATTAAAGTCATAAGACTATGAAGTCCCTATAACTATGCCTTGCATACATGTATCTTATAATATAATATGGAGACTTCTTTAAGACCTTTTGTAAACAGGACTGGGGTTAACATTGAAATCTCAGTTTTATTTATGCTAGTGCATAATTAGGCTACATACTTAACCAGTGGAACCTTGCTACTTTTTTTCATCAGAGTTCTTTTCCATCAATATTGCCTACCTGATTTAAGATAATTGTTTCAGCCGATGTCATAAGTGCAAACATTGAAAGTACTGAGAGGGTTTTCATGCATAAATAAAATGTTTTAAGTTCTAGAAACAAAGGGAAATAGACTGACTGATGTTAATCTTGCCTCACAAATTTGCCTTAGGCTGATTCTGCTCATTTTTAATTTTAAAGCCTGACAAATTCTAATTAGATGCATAGCTGTGTTTATTTTGAACATGTGTGGCTTTTGGGAAACATTGATACTCAGCAAAATAAAAGATTATCTAAAACAAGCATGATTCTTGCTTCTGTAATTCAAAAATGAACATTTTGGAAGTTTCCCCTTTTCAGTACATAGCAAAAGAGGATTTAGTCACAGACAAATATAGATAATATCATTAACACCCCTGCACATAGCATAAGAAAACACTAATGGAAGGGAAAAGTTCCCAAGTCTTTTGATCAGAACATTAATCATTTAAGGAAAGAAATTAAGTTGATGATTACTTCCATTATGAGCCAAATAGTTTTACCACTATCAAATTATTGGTCC
This sequence comes from Peromyscus maniculatus bairdii, assembly GCF_049852395.1. Classification (NCBI taxonomy): domain Eukaryota; kingdom Metazoa; phylum Chordata; class Mammalia; order Rodentia; family Cricetidae; genus Peromyscus; species Peromyscus maniculatus. The sequence continues at coordinate 14,052,568 of NC_134871.1, forward strand.
AAAATAGACATCCATTCCAGAGTCATAATGAAAAATACCTTCAATGACACTATTGCAGATCCATTAAAAATCAGACCTATTTAAATTGGAGCACTTTCTTGGAGTGGAAATTATTTCTATGCAATACATTAAAATATAAGAATAAATTATTATGAGGTAGTCAGAAGAAAATAGTGTACACAATGTTATTTAGCATCTTTAAATTTTATTTTACCATTGTGTTTGCTATTTCTGAAGAATTTTTTTATCATATTTGTTAATTCAGGATTGTCTTCTGACTTACATATACATTAGTTATTTCCATGTTAAATTACCTATTTATGCTTGTTAAAAATAAGTGTGTTTAGAAAAGAAGTTTTCATTCTGTAATAGTTTGTCTCTCTTTACCTCACCTAATCCACATTGTATGACTGTTTTGATGTCAAAAGAAATGAGATGTTAGAAACACAAGAACATCACCAGGGCCATTTAGTAAAGCCTCAAAGAATCATACCATTGTATACATACCTAAAATTATAATTATAATATACATATATTAATACATTATACATAAATTTTATATATTAAATATATTTATATATTTATGCCACAATGCTTTTGAAAAACAAGAACAAAAACCACACCCATGGAATAACAAAAACCTAGTACTAGCAATGAGAACCCTCCTGTCAAATGACTGGTTGGAGTAGATAAAATGACTCCCAAAAGGTGTAAACTATGGGTATATCCCCTGGCTACCCCTCAGAAGGTGAAGGCAAGACCCTATTTGTGAGTGTACTATACTCTTCAGACTCAGATGATTCAAGCTGGGTCCTTTAAGAGCTTTCCTGGAACTCACTCTGTAGTCCAGTCAGGCCTGGAACTCATAGATATCCACCTGCCTCTACCTCCTGAGTGCTAGCATTAAAGGCATGTGCCCAAACTGTCCAGCCTCAATCTGGATCTTACATGAATGCTGCCTTCCTCTAGACTTGCTTCCATGGTAACAAAAATATTATGCAAGCTGCCAAGAGAGAGAAAACATTCCTTGGCAAGATAGGCTTACCTGTCTGTAATAACTATGAACCACAGCAATAAACATCATGGCAAGATACTCATAAAAGTTCAGTATGTGGCACTCACATGTTGTTGGTAGTCGACAGCTGTCAAATTGTACTTAAGTACAATTCAGCAGGAGGAAAATCATTCTTCATACTAGAAACAGAGTCAACTTCCCAGGGACAGTGAAGTCATGAAGTCACGGATATTAGAAAATATTCTGTACCTGCCACTTTGCTAGACCTGCACAATACCTTAATACCCTTAGCTTTAAATCTTATCCTTATACCTATGGATAATTCTAGCTACCAATCCTTATCAGAGAGGCATCTTTTCACTGCAAATGAAACCCATCATGTGAAACCACATCTGGACTCAATGTAGAGATCCAGGCAATGTGGAGAGCCCAGCCCCAATAGATAAAGCCACATCACGCCATCTGCATCAGTGGTTCGGGGATCATCGGAAATGAGGGGAAGGAAAGATTGTAAAAGCCAGAATAGTAGGGAACAATCTCTCCTAATTATGTTTCATAAACAATAGCAACATCATTAATAGCTTGCTAATGTAAAAAGGAAAAATATCATAGCATCCCTTTCCTAGAAAAAGAACTATAGTCAACAAACGACTGCTTAAAAAGGGAGAATAAGTTTCTCCAAGGGATAAGACATTATTTGTTGTCCAATACAAAATACGAAATGATAAAGACCTGAAACCACACACACACACACACACACACACACACACACACACACACACCCCAAAAATGACTCAGCAGGTTTTATTTATACGTTTGTGCATATACATGTATATACATATGTGTGTGTATATAACCATAATATCCCCAAAAAAATAGTCTATGAGTTTGAAAGTGGGAGAAATCATGCTTGAGGAAGAAAAAAAGGAGAAAGTGTTGTAATTTCACTTTAATTTAAAAGTCTAAACAATAAAAGTAAAACTTTTTGAAAAGAAAAAAGACATTAATGGCAATATTATTTGACCAAGCTATTTGAGAGAAAGCTAAATATGGTTCGTGTCTTGTAACATTTATGTAAACTTACATGAGTTCCTTTTGTTCATTTATTAACTCTCAACCAGTGAGTGAAAAAGCACTGATAAGTTTTCTAGTTATGTTCTAAGAAAATGTAGTTTTATTTATACCAGTTTAAAAAAAATGAAGAGGTTCAGCTCAAGCCACACAAACATATTAACTATGAATTTTAATTCAAAAGGGAAAATGGGGATTTTCCTTTCCTGAACAGAAAATGAAATGATTTTATAAAAGAAAAAAATGAGTAAAATATATGTCTCAGTAAGTTAGTGCTTGCTTCCTCATTGTATTAAAATACAATATATTTTCAATACTAACACTCATCTTTAACAGATTACCAATGTAACTAATTTAACTTAGGAGGCAAATATTATTTGTAAAAGAACTTTTTAAAGAAGAATCACAATTTTTTCATTATTTGAATATACAATTCACCCACTCAATTCTCCTATCTCCAAACAAAATTTAACAGCAATAGTAGATCTGACATGAATAATACAATAATTATGAAATAAAGCCACAGTTAAAAGGAGGCATATGATGATGTCTTCATATCAGTAATATTTTTTTGCATGAGATTAGAATTCTGTCTAAGTGTAACATTTGTGGAGAACAGTTTGTAGATTCCAAGTCCTTCCAACACATTAAATCCAAAGATCCCTGTACCATTCATCTTATAAACAATCACCAGATGGCAGTTAATTGCAGTACCACCTACCTCACTAGGAACTGTTTGGGGATATTGCCCATCAAATTTAATGCTTTGGTCTATCATTTTTGTTTTTAATTTCTGTATTTAAAACCAATTCTGCTCTTATCTCACACTTTAAGTATTTTAACCACACTGTTTTAGTTTAGAATAATGATAGCTTATTTACCTTTGATGTTATGACAGTTTAGAAAAGTATCACACAATATTTGATCCAAACATTTGACAGACAATGTCAAATGGATTTTAATCAATAAATACAGGGAGAAGTTATTTTTGAAGGTCTATGTTATTCCCCAAACCATGATGGTCATGAAGGATATCCAAGATCCTCACTTCCACCATTTAATACAAAAATAAATCTAGAAATCTTTTATTTCTATAATTGACTTTAAGAGATAATTCTGGGGCTGGAGAGATGGCTCAGCAGTTAGGAGCACTGACTACTCTTCCAGAGGTCCTGAGTTCAATTCCCAGCAACAACATGGTGGCTCACAACTATCTATAATGAGATCTGGTGTCCTCTTCTGGCTTGCAGTCATACATGCTGTATACATAATAAATAAATCTTTAAAAGAAAGAGGAGAGAGAGAGAGAGAGAGAGAGAGAGAGAGAGAGAGAGAGAGAGAGAGAGAGAGAGAGAGAATTCTGTTTACAGCAAGGGTTTGTTATAAATCAATCACTGAACATGCTGAGTTCTGATATCAAGATTATGAGTAACATGTTAGATGTGTCTATTGTTTATATCCATTTAGAACATACAACTAGTACTCTCTTTTCGTTGAGGAAAGAATGTAATGCTGGCTTTAAAGCCTCTTTTCTATTGAATTGAATCTAAATTTTATCTTAGAGAAATTTCTTACTGTCTTTGGACTGGAAATGATGACATTTTGTATCCCAATTTCATTACTGAGATAAGTGCTTCCTTACTTGATAAAGCTTGGTCAGTTTTATTTTTTAAATTAAATAAAATTCTTAAGCTACATTTGCATGAATAGCCAACATTTTTTATTGAAATTCTTCTTGAGAGTATGTAAACCATTTTATACTCAGACATGCCAAGGATGTAAAAGTATTTAGAGAGGAATTTCTTGCTAATACATAGTCTGTTATATTCTCCAGTATAGTCTGCTAAACCAAAAGAATTAAAATTGCAAACAAAAAAATCTTTTAGTATCTGATGACAATCATATCTCCACAGCTGGGAGCATTAAAATAATTGAAAGATCACATATATTTTCCTTCATTGTTTTATTTTCTAGTGATAGAGGAACAATCTTTACATATTTCTATTTTGTTTTCTTCTTTTTCTTCCCTTAAAGAAAATGGCTGCATTCTGTTTGTTGATCTATAATCACCATCCTTCACAATTATTCATAGTACTTTGAAGACTACTCTGATGGAAATCATCCTCCTTCTCCCTGAACTACAACTAAGAGATATATATGATTAACAGGATATCCACTTTATGTCTTCCAAAATAACTTGTACAAGACATGAAATAAATTCAATAGGAATAAATTAATTTTGATATGGAGCCCCAGTTTATAAAACACAAAAGGAGGACAATGGGGGTTTTATTTCTTGCCCTCCAAATTTTAGTGGGAGAAAATTCACAAAGCATCCGTTATTTATCTGTAATTCACCCACAACTAGCAATTACTTTGAAACGATTCATGACTACCATATGTCAAATTGATTTTTATCAGAAAATAATTTAAATAGATATCTATTGCTGTTAATAGTACTCTACTTTTAAAACTACTTTTCCCAGAATTTGTCACAGTACAACTTGGAACCCCAGTTTATTTCTTTACACTTCTAGAAACCATATATATATATATATATAATAGTGTGTGTATATTTGCACACACACACACACACACACACACACACACACACACACGCGCGCGCGCGTGCGCGCGCGCGCACGAGCCCCTTCCAAATTGAGTCACAGTGCCTGGAATCTGTTATACTTCTGTTGCTGTCCATGCTACTTGCTCTTACTGCCTGCTACCCTCAGTCAATCTAATACCGAATTTTGCTTTCGATTCAGTTTGGTATTCTGATGATTATGTCAGGATTAGCTGCGATCTGGGTGGCTGGGACTCATTCCATCATTCTTAAAGAAAGGGTGAGAAAAGTAAGTATAGTGTAGATTTTTGCTCATCGATATAATGTATTGTCATGAGAAATTTGAGACATGATCTTAACAATAATGATATTTGTCTTGTATATGATATGTAAAAGTTACTTGTAAAGGATCACAGCATAGCTAAACCAAGTACATGGAATCTACACCACAACTGCTAACTGTAACTACTATAATATAATAATTCTAAAACTCATTTTAGGAATAAGCTTAGAATGTTTAAACTTCTGGGATTGGATCAGTTTTCCTATAATTGCCTAGGCATGTGTTAGGGTCATTAGTTCTCAGGCACACCTGCTGAGAAGTAGGCACCATGCCAGATTCCACAGCAGTGTGTAAAAGGGTTGGGGACATGGAAATGCAATGGGTAATTTTTTAAAAAATAACAACCAAAATTGAAGCATTCATCCCAAATAAGCAGTATCATGTCTGATGTGGTGGGTATTATTGGGACTTGAGTAAAGACTTTCTCTGACAGTGCTCTCAGATTGCTGATGGCTGAGCTATCTCCATGTTGTTGACTTCTTACACAATTCTGCTATAGCCAAGGAATTAATATCTCAGACAGTTTCTGCATACATCCAACTGTGGCCATTCAATGCTACTCTACCCTATAAGATAGTACACTCCTATTAATTACATTCATTCATAATCTTTCAAATTTTTACTTCAGTGAGGCTGTACTATGACATTAGATAAGATTTAAGCATTCCTCGTTTGTATTTAGCATCAACAGCTACTGCTAAGAATTCATGATTCTGTTCAAATATTTAAGAAAAACACATTTTACCACATTTTAGTTGCTCAAATTTAACCTAAGTGTTCCAGTATATAACATATTTTCCAATCATATAATAAAAATTACTCTATCCAATATTTAATATTAATTCTGATTTAATTTGATAAAATGATCCATGCTATCAGTACCATTCCATTGAAAAGAGGCTACATAAAGTGGGACATATGTGGAGTAGAATATTGACTTGGAGAACTAGTATGAGAATGTGAGATGTGCTTCAGTCATGATTACATAAATCCAAGAGACAAAATGTTTGAATGCTGTCTTCAACAGTTACATATTTATTCTACATTGAAAATGCTAGAACTTGGACATATATAGCTAGAACATTGCTTTGAAAGACAGCAAGGAGGGATATATGGTTTGGAAGGAAGAAAGGGAAAAGAAGTATAATTATAGTATCAAATCTTTTTAGAAGTAGAAAATTAAAACAAAGGTAACCTGACAATGGAGATGATATGGAAAGATATTAAAGGTCCAGATAGCCAGATAACAGGTATTTGAGACATATATTTGACTAAGAGAGAAATAGAATGGTGTAAAGAGTAGTTGAATGATAAAGAAATTAATTTCAGAAGTGTTCCAAGGTATGTGGAGCATGCTGATAATAACCCTTGGCAGGCTGAGCCAGGAGGATCGACACAACTTCAAGATTAGCATGGTCTACACAGTATCAGACCAGAG